>NC_086445.1:1039700856-1040075023 GCF_028390025.1 Pseudophryne corroboree
TCTCGTGCAATATCCACAAACCGTATGGTCAGTGACAACTGTTCTGTACGGCTAACATCTGGAGTGCAATCCAAAATTATTGAAAAATATTTTGCCTTCTTTGCCTTATCAAGAATCGCATTTTTCACTTGTTTCCCCATTAAATTGATGAGTTCATTCTGAATGAGATTGCGGCAATAATGAGTATGGATTTCTTTCGAGGTAACTCGACGCAAGTGATCCATCATTATTGGGTCAAATTTACCCAATAGCTCAATCATCTTTAAAAAGTTTCCATTATTCGGTGTGAATAACTTGTTAGACTTGCCACGAAAAGCTAAGTTATTGCTTGAGAGAAATACCACAACTGTCATGATTCTTTCCAGTAACACCTTCCAACGATTGGTCTCTGATTGTATTTGAGCTTGCATGTCTCTATCTATGCCTTTGTTTCTCTTCAGGCTTATTTCTGCAGAAAGCCACTTTTCACTAGCTTTAAAGTGTTCTGGAGATCCATCATGCATTTTCAAATATGTACCAATATGTTGCCAGTTATTAATGCCATCACTCCCAAGTTTAGATTTTGGATTAGGATCGAACAGCTTGCAGCAAAAGCAGTAGACCTTGTCAGACAAAATAGAATACTGTAGCCATCGCCTGGTTACCCTCTCTTTATTTGGTATTACACGGATTCCAAAGGAAGATGAAAAGTGCCTCTTTCTATTATCCCTTGGGTAACTGTAATTTGAAGATGGCAAAGGTTGTGGTCCTTCCATAACTATGAAATCACGTATATTGCTGGTTATCAACTCAGGCCATAAAGAAATATCATTGTACTTATTTACAAATTGGTGTTTAGTTATCAATTCCATTTGACCATCTGAGACTTGGGGTTCCATGAGCCTATGCAACTCAGCTTCCTCTGTAATTTCTACTACATAATCTCCAGGTAATTGACTACCTGAGACTTGCAGCTCAGTCTGCACATGAAATCCAGCTTCCTCAACGTCTGCATCATATTCTTTACCAACTACTAATTGGCTACCTGAGGCTTGCGGTTCAAGTGGCAAATGAAATTCTACTTCATCATCACTAATGTCTACTACATTATCTTCACCAGGTAATAAAGGTTTACCCAAGGTTTGCATTTCAGTGGGCACATGGAATTCAGCTTCCACAATGTCAGCTACATACTCTCCACCAACTACTAATTGGCTACCTGAGACTTGCGGTTCAAGCGGCACATGAAATTCAGCTTCATGGATTACCCTAACAGTACTGTCTACTACATTATCTTCACCAGACAATTTGCTACCCAAGTCTTGTATTTCAGTTGGTAGATGTAATTCAGCTTCCTCAATGTCTGCTACATATTCACCAACTAAGTGGCTACCTGAGGCTTTTGATTCAATCGGCACACGCAATTCAGCTTCCTCAGTAATGTCTGCTACATCGTCTTCAACAGGTAGATTTTGGTGCAGTTTCCCGGTTTTTGATAGAGTCTTGTCTTCTTTCCTTAAGAACAAAGCCATTGCTTTTGCACTTTTGATGTCTTGGATCTTTTGCCTCATTTTTCTTTTTCGATTTTGTGCTCCTGATGATTTTTTAGTCGACATTGCAAAGGTTTGACACACCTGCTAAAAAAAGGTTTCTATAAGGTTTCTAATCTAAAAGTAGCATCAAGCAGTTAAATTTATACATTTGTTATAGTACATTAGTGTGTATTCATAGATATGAATAATTTCAGTTTTAGCAAAACAGCCGATACAACAAATATAAAAAATGCAGACTTAGGACTTTTGGTTCTAAGTGCTCTACAGACAATGTTCACCAAAAACGAAGAAAAAAAATTTAAAAAAATTAAATAAAATATGAAAAATGTGGGGGAGATTCAATTGTTGTTTGTGTGTCCATTAGCAATTAGCGCACATCTCACTGTTCAATTGTACTGCATGATTTCTGCTAGCAGCTTCATGATGGGGTGACCATAAATATCTGAAAAGTCAGAAGTTTAGGTGTTCTAACCACTGGTCTATGCACAGGTTAAGCCTCTTTAGACATCTAAAACCAATGCTTATTGACGTGACAAGCAAAAGTACTGGCCATCCGCGGTACTTTTAGGAACGGAGCAACTGAATAGTTAAGTTTATTCACCCATTACTTACAGTGCCCCCCCACCAAAAACAAAACAAAAAAAACACCATCTGGGTGGGGATTCAATTGTTTGGGATGTCTAAGTTCCCCCCTCTGAATGGGACTGTTTAAAAGCCCAAATAATCGTCACTATTCAAATGTTATTTGGAGGCACGTGATCCCCGTGGCTCCTGAAAATCTGAATGGAGAAACAACTTAAACGCTCCATTTTGCGCCCCATAGCGGTAGAATTGGGTAAAATATTAAATTCTCCCTATATATATTAAAACACTTTATACTGTATCATGATACAATCTTATACAAATCTATTGACAAAAATCAAAAGCAACATTATAACTATGGTTTACATAGAGTCCTGTTCATGTAAAGTACTGTATATGCTGAATATGAAGGTCACAAACTGTGGTGAGTACTCACAGTATGTGAAGGCTCAAAATAGATACTCAAGGCATTCTGTTCTGTTCTGAATATGCCAGACCTTTGGTAACACAGCAAAGCAAGATACAATCAATAAGCCACTATGGCGTAAAAAAGCCCATCTATCCCCAAAAATAAGAAATTATAAAATTGCACATATTATATTGCACTCTACAGTTGTGAGCATACTAGCAATAACAGCACATTAGGGGGTATCCTATTACCACCAGTTTGCCACAGTGACACGAGGCAGAACTGTTCCTGTTATACTAACTTATAAGCCAGAGCTTTGACTATTTAAAGTATATGAAAAATACAAAGATTATATTAAATATCTTTTGTATTATTCTAATAATATTTTTATATTGAAAACTATGGAGTAAAAAAAAAAATGTATAACAGATGATGCACCTATCTTTTATGTACATTTCTAGCAACATACTCCTCCCCCTCAGGCACCCAAAGAATAGTCCACAATAACTCATCATAGCTGCCATAACACACAGGATAGGGAACTTAGCCAGTATCCCATATGTCATTGCACTATCGCAGATCTATTTCTGGCCAATAAAAAATGGCCTCAAATTTGATACCACACTGACCATTGGTCCAAAATTACAATCTCAGGCAGTTATTGGTCAAATAATCACTGTAAGTAATTGGATACCCATCAATAGGTAATAAAAAAAAAACCCACAGCAGACTCAAGAATCTCCAAATAAAATATAATAAGACATTTATCAGGACAGCCATAAGTAATTATCCTGTATACAGTATGTATGCACCAACAAGTGGTGGCAGTACAAAAACACTGCAAGTAACTCCAGAATGAAACAAGTGTGCACAGCACAAGTGGCATGGCTTTTTGATGTTAAAATTACCTTTCCAGCCATGGTAGTCTGCTGAATATACCACTTATGCTGTGCACATTGGTTGCATGCTGATGTTACTTGAGGTGGTTTGTACTCTGTTCTAAATCAAACTACTGTATTTCCCATGAATTTAAAATGTTTCAGGGCTGAACGCCCCTTTTTCAAGGTGAGTTACTGTAACGACGCAATCAAGAAGCTACATACCTAAAATACAGACGTGGCACGGAGGTCCGTTCACACGACTTCACCCAGGACCCTGCTAGTGACGTGGCGTCGGCAGCAGCGGGTTCCTATGGTAACTACCACGCTCACCTCCTGCTCCACTGGCCTGCACATATCAAACCACCAAAATTTTATTTTTTTCAATAAGAAATAAAAGGAACATTGCTGGCTCGCCCTAGCCCTCACACTCCCCATAGAGGAACATTGCAGGCTGCCCCCCCCCCCCACATACAATTTACAAAATACAAAAGATCCACACAGCAGTTGAGGCTGCATACATCAAACAACCCTCTCCTCTTGAGTGAAAAAAATGAAAAATAAAAACACCCCTCCAAAAGACTTAATATGCACATTGCTAGCTCCAAGGTGCATTACCAAACCGTCCTTGCACCACCTTGGAAAATACAGAAACGCAGCAGGTGATGCATATAAAAAAAGGTGACATTGCAGCAGTGGCATGCGGAGAGTTCAGTGGCTGGTGAGGCAATACAGCCATAATATCCGTTGAATCTTGCCGATGACCCCTGCTGCCTCTGAGCCGATGCCCGCTGCCACCGCCAATGGCTTACAAACTTGCCCACCATCAACTGACCCAGCCCTCCGCCACTAATTTGCATCTGATATCATGATATATTGTACATTTTTATAAAAAAAATTAAATTGTGTTTGGGACTGGGAAGGGAGTGGGAGGAGGACATGCAGTGGCGTCATGAGGAGGGTGCGGGGGGTGCGGCCCGCACCCGGGTGTCACCCTTCAATGGGGTGACACCAAATAGAGCCGCGCGCCCGCATCCCATTCCCATCCAGCAATCTGAGAGGCGAGACACATATCTGCAGGCCGCGGCGCTGTCCACACCCCCTTCTCCCCGCTGTCACTGTCAGACAGTACAGACCCGTGTCGGAGTGTTGCAGGCGGGGAAGTGTACCTTTGTCAGCAGGGGGGCGATCGTAACTTCAGTGCTTGGTTCCGGTCCCCGAGAGGCTCAGAGCTGGAGAGAAGCCGGGAAGCCCCGCCTCATGTCCGCACAGCTCAGTCTCATTGATGGTGGATTCCTGACGCTGGGGCTGGGCACTACACTGTCTATTTTCCTCCCACCGAGCCGCGCCGCACCGCCAGCGTGAGGCAGTGATCCCTGGCAGCCACCTCACAAACAGCAGGCTGCCAGATCCCAGGAGCAGCCGGAGTGGAGGGACTGCTCAGCAGGCTGCTGTGTATTAGTGCAGTGCTGCGGGGCCAAGCTTTGACAGGAGCAGCAACCCAAGGTCAGTGCCCTCTGCCCACTGTCCCCCTCAATTACTGCCCTTCATCCCAGTGTCTCCCACCATTACTGCCCCCCCATACCAATGTCTCCCACCCTGTCAGGTGTCCCCCACCATAACTGCCCCCCCCCCCATCCCATTGTCTCCCATCCTGCCCAGTGCCCCCCACCATTACTGCCCCCCCATCCCAGTGTCTCCCACCCTGTCCAGTGCCCCCCACCATTACTGCCCCCCCATCCCAGTGTCTCCCACCCTGTCAAGTGTCCCCCACCATAACTGCCCCCCATCCCAGTGTCTCCCACCCTGTCCAGTGTCCCCCACCATTACTTCCCCCCATCCCAGTGTCTCCCACCCTGTCCAGTGTCCACCACCATTACTGCCCCCCCCCATCCCAGTGACTCCCACCCTGCCAAGCCAGTGTCTCCTCCTTTCCCTCCCCAACCAGCCCACTGCACTCCTCTCACTGCTCCTGCACCTAGAAAGTCCCCTGCCAGTATAGTCACAGTGTCCCCTTCTCATGCACATTAGTGTCCCCCCTCTCACCACCATCTCACTCCCTCTCCTTCCCATAGAGCCTTATTTCCCCCCTACCCTTCCCAACATGCCGACTGCCCGTCTTAACTGCTTACCTGCTAGAACCCCCAGCCAGTCCAATCACAGTGCCTCCCTCATTCAGCATAGTGTATTGCTGCCATCACCATTTCACTGCCCACCTTCCCATCCAGCCCAGTGTCCCCACATCGCACTGTCCACCCATCCAGCCCAGTGTCCCCACATCGCACTGTCCACCCATCCAGCCCAGTGTCCCCACATCGCACTGTCCACCCATCCAGCCCAGTGTCCCCACATCGCACTGTCCACCCATCCAGCCCAGTGTCCCCACATCGCACTGTCCACCCATCCAGCCCAGTGTCCCCACATCGCACTGCTCCACCCATCCAGCCCAGTGTCCCCACATCGCACTGCTCCCCCCATCCAGCCCAGTGTCCCCACATCGCACTGCTCCCCCATCCAGCCCAGTGTACCCACATCGCACTGCTCCCCCCATCCAGCCCAGTGTCCCCACTTCGCACTGCTCACCCCAACCAGCCCAGTGTCCCCACATCGCACTGTCCACCCATCCAGCCCATTGTCCACCTGTATTGTATTGTACTCTCCCTGTCATATACAGTATATTAGTGTATGTATTGGGATTGGGGCTGATATGCCAGTGGTCAGGATCCCAAAAGTCATCATATCAACCCTGAGATCCCGGACACCAGAATGCCAGCAGGGGAGGGTCGGCGCGAGTGCACTCACCACACAGCGGGCTCGTTGGCTCTCTGCACTCGCCGCAGGTTCTTTTCACACTCAGTGGGTGTCGTGGACACCCACAAGTGGGAATAGGCCCTGTTATCCGGCATTCCGGCGGTGGCATTGTCAGTGGTCGGGATTCCGGTGTCGGTATCCTGACTGCCGGGATCCTGACCGCCGACATATCAACTGCTTTCCTATGTATTCCTGTGTTGTGTGGGCCTTCTCCTCACTGCCGCCACTCTCCTCTGCACCGCCGCTGCCCAGGGCCTTCTCCTCCTCACCACCACCGACTACAGCACCCTCCGCTGCTCGTTAGGTACTGTTACCCTGCTTCCCTATGTCCCTCTTTCTGTCCCTCTGTCACTCTCTCTGTCACTGCTATCACTCTTCCAGTCCCTATGCCCCTGCTGCCACTCCCTGTCACTCTCCCTATGTCCCTGCTGTCACTTTCTGTCACTCTCCCTGTCCCTGAATTTTGGCTCATACTGTGAGGCGTAATGTGAATTTCGTCTCATACTGTGTGGAGTAATGTGAAATTCGGCTCATACTGTGTGGCGTAATGTGAATTTTGGCTCATACTGTGTGGCGTAATGTGAATTTTGGCTCATACTATGTGGCATAATGTGAATTTTGGCACATTCCGTGTGGCATAATGTGAATTTTGGCTCATACTGTGTGGCATATTGTGAATTTTGACTCATACTGTGTGGCATAATGTGAATTGTGGATCATACTGTTTGGCATAATGTGCATTTTGGATCATACTGTGTAGCATAATGTGAATTTTGGATCATATTGTGTGGCATAATGTGAATTGTGGATCATACTGTGTGGCATAATGTGAATATAGGATCATACTCTGTGGCATTGTGGGAATTTTGGCTCATTCAGTGGCATAATGTGTAAAGGGCACCAGTACTAGATAGTATAAGGGTAAAATAGGCTAGATAGTATAGACTAGATAGAATAGGCGGCACTCAGAGACTGAGAATTAATGAAAACCAAAACCCCACAGGGGTTTATCCAAACAGTGACGTTTCGGGGAGAGTTTCCCCTTCTTCGGACTCTCCCCGAAACGTCACCATTTGAATAAACACACCCTGAGGGGTTTTTCATTAATTCTCAGTCTCCAAGTGCCGCCTATTCTATGGACTCTGCATATGTGGGATATCTTACCCACCAGGAGGGCACTGGAGCCAGTAACAAATAGGTCTGGAGTGCCGGGGATTATTGACGTTATATATATTAGTAAAACTAGTACAAAAAGGGTTCCCGTGTGGTGTGATACGGAAGGAGGTCCGTGGGGTGACACCATGAGTTACCATACCGGGTGACACCAACCCTAGTGACGCCTCTGAGGACATGAATGCAATTTTGTTGTCCAGGGCTTCCATTAACTTAATGGAGAAGGGTCTGAATGGGTTAAAAAAAAAAAAAACCATGCGTGAGGTCCCCCGCCTAAGTATAACCAGCCTCGGGCTCTTTGAGCCGGTCCTGGTTATTTAAATACCGGGGGGAAAAATGGACAGGGGTTCCCCGTATTTAGACAACCAGCACCGGGCTCTTAGTCCGGTCCTGGTTCCAAAAATATGGGGGACAAAAGACGTAGGGGTCCCCCGTATTTTTAAAACCAGCACCGGGCTCCACTAGCCAGGGACATAATACCACAGCCGGGGGACACATTTATGTAGGTCCCTGCGGCCGTGGCATTACCCCCCCAACTAGTCACCACTGGCCGGGGTTCCCTGGAGGAGTGGGGACCCCTTAAAACAGGGGTGGGGAACCTCCGGCCCGCGGGCCGTATACGGCCCGCGAAGCCGTTTGGTCCGGCCCACCAGTTGGTGTCAGTGAGACACGCTGCCGCTCAGTCCGGCGGCAGCGTGTCTCAGCTGTTAGAACAGGGAGACGGAGGAGAGCGCGGCTCTCGTGCGGCTGCGGCGGCGTGTATTACTTCAAACCAGCCGCCGGTCCGTGAGCCAATCAGAGCTCGCGGACCGGCAGCCAATCAGAAGCCGCGGCTGCCGGTCCGCGAGCTCTGATTGGCTCTCGAACCGGCGGCTTGTTTGAAGTAGTACACGCCGCCGCAGCCTGACATAGCTGCGCTCTCCTCCCTGCCCTGACCCGACAGCCGTGCTCTCCTCCGTGTCCCAAGGTAAGCAGCACGGAGGGGAGGGGGGAGGGCATCTGCATACCTGGCACTGTGGGGGGCATTTGTATACCTGGCACTGTGGGGGGCATTTGTATACCTGGCACTGTGGGGGCATCTGTATACCTGGCACTGTGGGGGCATCTGCATACCTGGCACTGTGGGGGCATCTGTATACCTGGCACTGTGGGGGCATCTGTATACCTGGCACTGTGAGGGGCATTTGTATACCTGGCACTGTGGGGGCATCTGTATACCTGGCACTGTGGGGGCATCTGCATACCTGGCACTGTGGGGGCATCTGTATACCTGGCACTGTGGGGGGCATTTGTATACCTGGCACTGTGGGGGCATCTGTATACCTGGCACTGTGGGGGGCATTTGTATACCTGGCACTGTGGGGGCATCTGTATACCTGGCACTGTGGGGGGCATTTGTACACCTGGCACTGTGGGGGCATCTGTATACCTGGCACTGTGGGGGCATCTGTATACCTGGCACTGTGGGGGCATCTGTATACCTGGCACTCTGGGGGCATCTGTATACCTGGCACTGTGGGGGCATCTGTATACCTGGCACTGTGGGGGGCATTTGTATACCTGGCACTGTGAGGGCATTTGTATACCTGGCACTGTGGGGGCATTTGTATACCTGGCACTGTGGGGGATTCTGTATACCTGGCACTGTGAGGGCATTTGTATACCTGGCACTGTGGGGGGCATTTGTACACCTGGCACTGTGGGGGCATCTGTATACCTGGCACCTCGAGGGGCATTTGTATACCTGGAACTGTGGGGGGCATTTGTATACCTGGCACTGTGGGGGCAATTGTGGATCTGGCACCGCACTATTGGGGGCATATGTGTATCACGTCCCATTTTAACTGGCCACACCCATTTTTTGGGCGCGTGCGCGCCTCCGGCGCGCACACACAGCACCTCTAAGGGGCAGACCTACTGGGGGGGCAGGGTCATTTTTTAAGTTGAGAATTTTTGTATGGCCCCCGAAGGATTTTATAAATATCCGAATGGCCCTCGGTGGAAAAAAGGTTCCCCACCCCTGCCTTAAAACAAGGGGTTCCCCCCCTCCAGGCACCCATGGGCCAGGGGTGAAGCCCGAGGCTGTCCCCAGCACCCCTGGGCGGTGGGTGCCGGGCTGATAGCCATAAGTGTGTAAAATAAAAAATAATATTTTTGTTGTTGTGGAACTACAAGGCCCAGCAAGCCTCCCCCGCTTGCTGGTACTTGGAGAACCTCAAGTACCAGCATGCGGGGAAATAACGGGCCCGCTGGTACCTGTAGTTCTACAACAACAAAAAATACCCAAATAAAAATAACACACACACCGTGAAAGTAAAAGTTTATTAAAACACACTTACACACTCACACATACTTACCTACATCCCACGCCGATCACTTCCAGTTGTCCATGTAGAATCCAATAGGTGTACCTGTAAAAAAAGAGATAGATTACTTACCTACATCCCACGCTGATCACGTCCACTTGTCCAGTAGAATCCAATAGGGCCGGTGCCTGTAAAAATTAACATTAAACTTACAAACGAAGTAATGAGAGGAGAGAAAAAAAAATAATATTATGCACTCACTGACACGGGAGGACGTTAGCACAGACAGGGAAGAGTGCTGCTGCTGGCTGGGAGGACGGAGCAGGCGCCGGAGGAGGAATGAGGGAGGGGATTCCTACCCGGCCACCGCACACAGGCGCCCCGCCGGAGGAACTCAGTCTCAGGCACACCGGCGCCGTCACGTCCAGCTCCACCTGTGGGTGATTGGGCACAGGGCCAGTTCAAGACTTTGTGGCGCCCAGGGCGTGGCTTCTTCATAGGGAAGGGGTTTGGCCACAGTTCTCCTTGTAGCTGTGCCCCCACCCTTTACAAAAATTACAGGCTCCCTTGCGCACCCCCTTTAAAAAATAAAAAATAAAAAAATATATATTAGTTTCTCTTTTTTTTAAAGGGTCGTGCACAAGGGAGCCTGTAAAGTCACCTTATTTTATTTTAAAAGGGTGGGGGATTGATTGATGTATGCAGCCATTGCTGCTTTTTGGATTTTTTTTGTTATTCATGTGGTGTTTGGGTGGGGTAGTGCGTTCCAAACACATTACCCCACCCTGGAATAAAAAAAAAAAAGAAGAAAAAACCCTAAAAGCAACAATGGCTGCATATATCAAACAATCCCCCACCCCTTTAAAATAAAACAAGGTGACATTACAGTTACAAGCTCCTGTGCACACGGTCACACCACCCTTATTTTTATTTTTTTAATGCACTACACCAAAAGCACCCTGGAAAATAAAGACATTGCCACCATTAAAAAATAAGTTACTTTATGGGATTCCATGCTGCTCTGGGGGGCGCCTCACAATCAGACTGCTGGCTTGCTGTGTTTTTTTTTCAGGGTGGATTTGTGTCTTTCCAGGGTGGAGAAATACATTGCAGGCTCTTATCTATAGCCTCCATTTACCTACCCCCCCCCCCCCCCCACCCCTACCCTCCCTGGAAAATACACAAATCCATCCTAAGAAAAAAACCAGCAAACCAGCAGTCTGATTGTGAGGCAACCCCCAGAGCAGCATGGAATCCCATAAAGTAACTCTGCTGCAGAATAAGTCAGTGAGTCAGTGCTGCTACCTACGCTACCTTTGAAATGCGGTCTCCAGCTACTCCTCCGCAGCCGCTCCACGACCATCAGCAGCCTGGCCAAATCACCAGCCTGCCCCTGTCGCCTTCCTGAGTGATGGATTTGTCACTCTTAAAATGGCGCCCACCCGCTCCTCCGCGGCGTCTACATAAACCCCCGGCGTTTGACGTCATGACGTCGGGGCGCAATCGCGGCGTCAAAATGCATAACTCCGCCCAGCGAGCGGAGTAAAACGGAGGGGAGGGGGGAAGCAAAAAACTGAATGAAGCAGCTGCCAGCATGAGCCAGCATGAGCCGCGGTGGGCGCCCTGTGCAAATGCACGGCTCGCACGCCTGTAAAAACGGCCCTGCACGCTCCTGCGCATACATATGCGCAGGAACAGAAAATTAATATTACAATGTATTTTCTGTACTCATAATATTCGGCGAGAACCCAGTGGAGAACATCTGCCAGTGCACCTGGACCAGGCATCGACCATTCAAACCGACCTATGACCCCTCCTGTACTGTAAATGACCAGCCCTTTGACCTATGGATGAAGAGATTACAGTTTCTATTGTTTCATGATTTGGACTAATGTATAAAAGCCAAGCCGCCTGGCCGGTCAGACACATTCTCTGAAGGTCATCTATCCAGATTGACTGAGGACCGGAACCGGGTGGCGCAGGCGAACAAACGTATGTATCATTGATTGTAGCCTTTTCTCTTATGTGATTGTATTTCTTGTTGTACCCCCTTTTGAGTAAATATTTGTTGCTGGGTTGGACCTCAACATTACATATACAATTGGTGTCGCATTTCCTCTCCTGTTAGGGGTTATACAGTGTATTCCGCCGCACGTGTAACTACTTTGTGCTTACAGCGTGACGGTGTGCTTACGCAACGTGTACGCATTTGATAGGGGTTTCACACACACACGCTTAGCGGTTGTAGCGGCCTGAACATTTGTGCATTTAATGTATTGCTCTTTTTCCTGAAAGTTAATCGAATTTAACAGCTGGTTGCAGTCCAATCACCTCTGCATCCAGGGAGCAGCATGGCGGGGACAGTATATACGGAGCGTGTCTGCGTGGCTGTAGTCTGTTGATCAATGATAGCTGCAGCTCTGGAACCCGCCGCACGGACGCAGTGCCCTCTTCACTCTGGCACTCCGCATCCGCGTACTTCGCGTATGCGTCGGTCCGGCCCTGGCTACACAGTATATACAATTTCTGTATTTTTTTTGTGTGTATTTCAGTCACCTCATACCGCTTAAATCCTCTGTTTGTGCTCTGTATTAACTGACACATGACTCAGTAGGTTATTTGGAGGTATTGTGTTTGTCTGGCTATATTGTACTGTTACTCTCTAAGGCTACATTCTCTATAATGTCTGCCACACAGGGCAGGAAATCCACGGATGCTCCTGCATCATGCAGTGCTAGCACCATGGATTCACCTGAGGGGGAAGGTTTAGCTGATGGTTCAGGCACTGGGTGCCATACACCCACCAGTCAACCCGCAGCACCTGTGGCAAATCAGGATCCACCTAGGGTAGTGATCTCGAGTATGCTGAATACAATTGTGACTCACCTTACGCCCCCTCTAGGACCTCCTGTGTCATTGCAGCCACATATTGTCCCTGTAGTTAATCCGCCTTGGGCGGACAACCTGTCTACCCAGTTGCAGCAATTAAATCAGTCTTTGGTTAGACAGAAGCCTACCCCTCGCCCAGCTGGGGTCAAGGCGTCATCTAAGCAGGCCATTTCCTCCTCACAATCCACAAATATTTTGGATAATTCTGATGAAGATGGGGAATATACTAATCCGTCAGACTCTTATACAGTAGCTTCTGACAAGGACGCTACAACATAGGTTGATGTCTCTGACCTAGTGGAAGCTATTAAGCGGATTCTCCAGACTGATGATGAGACCGAGCCTACTGCTGCGTCTAAGAAACCTGACAAGTTCAAACGTCAGAAGGTTGCTAAAGTAGTCTTACCGCATTCTGACTATTTAATTGATATATGTCAGCAGCCCTCGTTGTCTCCAGGTAAGAAATTCTCCCTGTCTAAGAAGATGCTAGTTAGTTATCCTATCCCTATGGAGTTGAGTAACAAATGTGAATCCCCACCACCAGTGGACTCTCACGTCTTGTGGTGTCATCTACTCTGCCTGTAACTACCGGCACCTCACTGAAGGAACCGACGGATAAGCATGTGGAGGGATGCCTGAAGTCGATTTAACTCTGCACATAGACCCACTATGGCGGCCTCATGGGCCGCAAAAGTTATTGAAGCGTGGGTTCAGGCAATCGAGGAACAGCTACCTCAGTATTTTCCTGACACTGCCAGACAATATCTGTCTTATATCACCACAGCCTCCCATTATATTCAGGAGGCGGTCTTTGAGGCAGGTGTAATGGCCGCCAAAGTGTTGACTACGTCTATTCTGGCTCACCGAATTTTGTGGTTAAGGTCCTGGAAGGTGGACCTGGACTCCAAAAAGACCTTGGAAGTCCTCCCTTTTAAGGGAGACATCGTTTTTGGGGAGGATCTGAACAAGATTGTCACTGACTTGTCGCCTGCTAAGACTGCTGGTCTCCCCAGTACTAATCCTTCTGCTCCGAAGGCTAAGAGTACCACTTTTCGTTCCTTTCAGCTTACAGAAAAAGCAAAAGGTCAGACGTACCTAAGACAGGCTCGTGCTTCCAAAACCACTATGCCTAAACCTGAACAATCCTGGGCTGTCCGTCAGCCTGCTTCCAAACAGTACAAGCCTGCTGCATGATGGGGCGGGCCTCCCCCTGGGTGGGAGGCCGACTTCTGCGGTTCGCCCAGGTATGGTTAAAGACCACTTTAGACGCCTGGGTGCGGGAAGTTGTCTCTCACAGGTACGCAATCTCTTTCAAGAGACGTCCCCCTCACCAGTTCAGCAACACGGTCATGCCATCGGACCTGTTGAAAGCACAAGCTCTCACTTGGTTGTGCAATCTCTTCTGGACATAGGAGTGGTAGTGCCGGTACCTCTGTCCCAGAGAGGAAGGGGATACTATTCGACATTGCTTCTAGTTCCAAAACCAAATGGGTCCTTCCGACCTATTCTCAACCTGTAATTATTGAACAAGTTTGTCAGAGTGTCCAAATTCCGTATGGAAACTCTGCGCTCTATTGTACTGGCCATGGAACCTGAGGACTACATGGTATCCCTGCAGAGCTGGCCATAGGAATAGGCAAACTAGGCAATTGCCTAGGGCATTTGATATGCCTAGGGGCATCCGCAGCTTCTGCTGATTAAAATGATATGCAACATGCCTATATTCTGTGTGTAGCATTTCTTATGCAGATACAGCCACAGTCTCACACAATATATAGGCATGCTGCATATCAGTTTAATCAGCAGAAGCTGCTTGTGCATCCTAGCCACATAGCAATGCAAATAAGATGCATTTTCATAAAAAAAGGTGCCCAACATTAGCATTGAGGCAAGATTTATGAGGACACGTCTGTATCCAAGCAGAGGCAGAGGTCACAGTGTTAGTGGAAGTGTGAGTGCTGTGTGCATGTGAGTGGGTTGGTTGTGCAGTAGTGTTAGGAATATGTGTAAGGAGCATTATGTGTGTCATGTAAAAATGCATTAATAATGTGCAACATATGTATAAGGGGCACTATGTGTGTCATTATGTGTATAAGGGCATTAATAATGTGCGGCAAGTATGTAACAGGGTACTACTGTATGTTTGTCATTATGTGTATAGGGGCACTAATAATGTGCAGCAAATGTGTAGGGGGCACTATGTGTGTCATTATGTGTATAAGGGCATTAATAATGTGCGGCATGTATGTAAGGGACATTATGTGTAAAAGGGCATTAATAAAGGTTATCATAATGTGTAAGGCGCATTATGTTTATAGGGCATTAATAATGTGTAAGAAGCATTACTGTGTGGAATTACGTGATAAATGCATTACTAATGTGTGGCATTATGTGTATAAAGTGCTCTATTATGTGGCGTTGTGTATAAAAAGGGCACTACTGTGTAGTCTAATGTGAATAAAGAGCAATAGGGTGTGATGTATTGTGAATAAGGAGCAATTCAGTGTGATGTAATGTGAATAAGGGGCTCTACTGTGAGGAGTAATGTTTATAAGGTAAAGTGATACTACTGTGGGATGTAATATGAATTATGGACACTATCGCATGATCAAATGTGAATAAAGTTGCAGTACTGTGAGGTGTAATTGGAATTGGGGTTACTATTGTGTGGCCATGCCCCTTGCCAGCAAAAACACACCCCTTTTTGGGCTGTGTGCCAAATATGAGAACTGTTCCTATTTAAAATATAGCGGGTACAAACACCAAAATAAGGACTGCTATGGGTGAGGGGTGATGGTGCTGGGAAAGAGGTGCGAGGTCAGAGGTGGAACCAGCGGTGGTGCTAGGGGGCACCAGCCAAAATCTTGCCTAGGGCATCATATTGGTTAGGGCCGGCTCTGTATCCCTGGACATACAGGATGCTTATCTGCATATACCTATTGCCATTTCACATCAGCAATATCTGCGGTTTGCTATTGGCAACCTACATTACCAATTCCAGGCTCTGCCATTTGGATTGACCACGGCTCCTCTGATTTTTACCACGGTAATGGCAGTCATGACGGCCCATCTCCGTCGTCAGGGAAATAGGATCCTGCCGTATCTGGATGACTTGCTGATACTGGCTGATAAAGCTAAATATTTATCTTACTTAAAACCCTTTAAGAGGTCTAAGAACACTGTACGCTATTGACGTATGGAGTACCGTAAGGGTACGCACGTTGCGTAACAATCGCTTAGCCGTAGTCGAGACGCTCAAGCGTCACGTTCGCTCACGGCCAAGAGATCACAGGTAGGCACTCTATTGGCTGCCAACTAACGTAATGGTTCGCTATAGCGTAGCGGACGCTCGGGACCACGAGGAGATCACCAGCGGCGCAGACGCTCACAATGTTAAACCTTTATAACTATACCATAAAACAGTGTATTATGCAGTAAACCTTGGTGTAGAGATAGAGTGTAGATGCAGCACAGTGTAACCTTATTAACTTAAAAGCTGTTCGAGCGTCTCCGACGCTCTGAGAATACTTAACACTATAAGAAATACACAAATACCGTGCTTAGGGTCTAACGCCTAATATGAACGTTATACTTGAAAAAGAATAATACAATACAAGTCATACACTACAATATAACATAGACTAACTAACCAGATAACTACACAGTAAATACAATGCAATTACGTTTAAGGGAAAATGAGAGTGAAAGAGGAGAGAGAGGGAGAGAGAGAGAGAGAGAGAGAGAGAGAGATATGGCCCACAATAACAACAAAGACAATATGACTGCGGAGAAAACTTACGCACAAGGGGAACGATCGCATGCGCCTCGATATCCAGCTCCCGATTATCAGCAATGAGAACCGTTGAAGAGAGTGAGCTGGATACGATCGGCTTGTCTATTTATGCCCCACACACAATACAATTCAATGGTCCCTACAATCTCATTGTTCATTGGACACAGGAATTCGTCTTCGCATTATAACAAAAGGTCATAGGTTGATTCATACAGGTGGGCTGTGTCTACTTCCAACTGCTCAGGTGGGTGGGAAACTAGGTTTCCCGCCGCATGGATAAGTAAGTGCAAATAATAGTAAAAGTACATAAACTTCTTATGTCCATAACTAATCGCACGAGCGATTAATCCGCTTCAAACCAACACCGGAATATTGCTAATTAAATACTCTTCCGATGGATACTAAACACCACTGTATGACCCATGTCGGACCCTTTGTATCAAACAAAGAGGGATCTCTCTGTCTATGAACATGCTATATTAACCAAACTTTCAGATTCTATCAAAGGGACCATAATCTACAAAATACATTATATAGTTAAAATATGTTATGAACGAGTCGCCCGCTAGACGCACACAAACTCTACCGTAAATGCGCATACCGTGCGCCTGCGGGTGCCCGCAACAGCGAGTATGCGCACGCACGGGAGAGCGTACGCATGCGCAGCGGGGACACATATGAGGTGCAAATATGGCAGTGTGCATCGTGATATTTTTCTGACTTTGACAGTCCACCCTTTGGCAGTCAACAATAACTGCCACTTCCTAAAACATTTCAAAAAGAGAAAAATATATGTCAAGTGTAAATACATTTCTATGGTTGGGTAAGGGAGGAGAG
Organism: Pseudophryne corroboree; assembly: GCF_028390025.1. Classification (NCBI taxonomy): domain Eukaryota; kingdom Metazoa; phylum Chordata; class Amphibia; order Anura; family Myobatrachidae; genus Pseudophryne; species Pseudophryne corroboree. The sequence continues at coordinate 1,039,718,067 of NC_086445.1, forward strand.
GAGAAGGTAGGAAAAGGGTATGACCTATTGAGATAGCAGAAGCATGTGTGTATGAATCCATGTTTGGGGGGTCATGTATCATCGTGCCGTACGTGTTTTAAATCAAGCTTCGAGGTATTGCGAAGTATACATTCGGATTCCTTCTTATACCGTGGTACGGGTCTGTGGATGGGCTGTCAAACTTTACCGAGCTCTTTTCGGCCGTGGTTGTAACAAAATGGGGGAGCACATTTTAGTTGATGCTACATGAATGGGGGAATATGTGATTGCTGATATCTGTGCCTGTATTCCCTATCAACTATGTGTGTAATTACCTGAAGGTTGTAGAGATGAAGATAAAGAACACTTATGGTAAATGCAGTGGTATTCTATGTCAGGTTAATGAACATTTGTCGGTTGAAGTCTTGTTCGGTGTCTGTTGAATGCAGTCTTCTTTGTGCTTTTGCCAAAAGGCGTGGGCAAAAAGCTTTGTCAATGTCCATAGACTTACAAAAAGTGTTGGGCTAGCGTAATTTTAAGATTTCTAGGGAAACTGGGGGTCTATGGCATAGTTCACCAAATCTCTGTGTATAAGGTTGTCAAAACTTCTTCTTTAATCCATCAGTTGTCTGTATACAGGATCATCAAATTCCTCGTCAAACGTAGGTCTTTTTACCTTGGAGAAACCGGAAAAACAGGTGAAAGAAACGGACCGTATAATCGCATTTTCATCACATCATAGTTTCTATAGTTGGGTCATAAATCAAATCCATTGGAATTACAATTTCCTCACTCCGTAGACTCATTACCCTGGTACTACTTTTGCACTTCGTTAAAGCTTGACCGCATCTAAATATCAAGCCAATCGTTATGACAACACCTAAGATACATAGAAGAAACTTCCCTACATCCATTATGACTCCTTGAGCCCATTCTCCTAAACCAGAGAACCAATTTCGCGGGTTCAACCATGACACCCAACTAGTCAGCTCATTACTCACAGCAGCAAGGGTGAGATTGTGTCTCCTGCGAAATTCCCACTTTAATTGGAGAATATCGTCCATCTTTTGGTCTATGACCTCGACCGGGTCCTCGGTACTATTCGTTATATATGTGCAGCATTTCACACCGTACTGCGTTGCCAGTGTGACACAATATCCACCTGTTACTGCTGTGAGATAATTAAGAACCATTCTATGCTGAACTAGTTCTGTTTTATAAGCTTGAAGCTCTCTTCCAGTATACCTAAACGTGTCATCATACATTTCTGTGATATTGTCTAACAAATTTGCGAGCGCAGAGATGTATCTATAATTCAGCACTCCTCTAGCGGTGCGAGTGATATCTAACGCGATTAGGAATTGAATCCCGGTGGATTCACTGATCAGGTCAGAGGCCGGATGCTCTGTTCTCTCTATCAGGTGCCGCTTAACGATGTGCTCGTAATGGGTGTGAGTATAAGGAGCTTGGGCACCACGGTGAATATCTTTCATTTTGGCATGTGATACAGTCATTACTTCAGGCAGTAAATTTCCAATATAACACAATCCTTCAGAGTTTGGGGCAAGCCACTTATACGCCTTCCTCCCGCATATGAAATATGCATCATCGGGGAGAACATATGGGACGGAGTAGGACATAACCATATTACACATCTTCCATGTGAAATCTCCTAACCCTAATTCTCCCATCTGTCTAGTACACGTATCAGCTTGTACGATATGTGCACAGTATCCTGGTGATACCTCTCCAACTCTCGTAATCCTACTTCCTAGGGTATACCTATATCGGAAAGATTTTTCTCTACTGGCTATGTGGCGTATAAGCTCTGTATCTGTAGGCATTCTATCTGCTCTATATGAAAAGGTCATGGTTTGGTTACTCCATGACACTTCCCAATTTCCCGGCTTTCGGGGATTGGAAATGTTAAAACATAATAGGGACCTATCCACGTGATATTGGTGGAGCTTCAAACTAGGAGGACTGGAGATATTAAACCTCCTGTCCACCGGTCTCCCACCCTTTAGCTCAAGTACCTCCCCTACCGTTAAAGGGAATGGCACTAGTCCTGATTTGCTATGACCTTGAGGTACTTGAGAGCATACCCAACAATCTGTTTGATTTAACACACTACCCACTAAGGAGTGATAGTCACTCAAGGGATGCCGGTCCATGTGGATATTAAAACTGGATTGGCATTTCTTGATGCACCCATCCTCAACTACATTGTCACAGAGCCTACAGATACAGTTTTCTTCAGCTAACAATCCTTCACAATTCCTTCTATTGTCAATGCTATCGGATCGTTTTCTGATACTCGCCTTTACTTGTTGGTTAAGTTGTTCTTGGAAAACTACGCCTCCATCTCAGTCATTGGAACCTTTCTGGATCCTTTCTCGACCTCACTGGTACTCTCACCGAAACAGACTGCTCTGGTCAACATCATGGTCAACAGGAAAATCCGTATCACAGTCTCTTGGGGCAAGTCCATCTTACAGGAGGAGAAAAGAAGAAATTTGTAATGGGGGTACAGAAAAACAGTTTGAGGGGGAGAGAAACTTGTTACGATAATTAGTTCTCTCGTCTTGTTGTTCTTTTTGTTCTGCTGTCATTTCAAAGGTGCTGTCTCTCAGTCTTCCAAACGAACATTCCGGTGATGCAATATTCCTTCCAAACCAGCGAACTTTCTGTAAGGAGCAAAAGATCTTGCATTACCATTTGTCTAACTGAGGGGTGACATACCATCTTTAAAACATGAAAACATGAGTGAGAAGAGAGAAAACAAAAAAAAACAGAAGAGAGAGAGAACCGTTCATATATGTATATATATCACATAAATCAACAATAAACAACAACAGGGAAAAAACATTTCTCAAACATTTTAAAACATTGTCAGATCATCAGGCTGTCATATCTACATGTCCAATGGTTTCCTTGCGCAGTCCCTCCCCCCAGCACCTCCATACTCCACCCTCTGTATCTGGCCAGGATACATTGATGTGGGTAGGTCATGCTGGGGTTTGGTAGACTTCTGCAAAGACCAAGCAGATATGCAATGTATGAGTCCTACCAATAATCGTCAGAGATGGGGAGAGAAAAAGAAACATTTCACAGATACATTTACAACGTTTCACCTGGTCATTCCTGTGTCTTCAGGGAATTACCTCCCAATTTATTAACCGTTACCTCAGGCTTACCATCAGTCCTAATGATCACCTTTCCTGACTACCTATCATGAGTGTGGTCCAAAATTCTTCCTATCTGATCCCTGATTATAATTTGGTGTGTCATAACTTTGCTCATATTCATGTCTAGGGGGTCTGACTTTATGTGTGCTGTTACAGTTGCTGGCATAATGCCCTTCTCTTTTACAAAGATAACAAACCCGGGGCTTCCTCCAAGTGTCAGTGACCTGAGGTTTTGGTTGATTTGATGCCTCCTCAAACGCTCGGATGCTCATCACCATCAACCGTTTTCCCTGTACTTCCCTGCTTCCTTGGATATCATGGTTATGTTGTTGTCTAGGGGGTTGATATGACTTTTGTATTTCTCTTGATCTACAATCTCTCGCAAAGTGTCCCTTTTTATGACAATTGTAACAGATTTCCATATTTGAATTTCTCGCAGTGGTGTGGGGCTTATGCTGGAGTGGTCTTGTGGTTAGGGCCTGTATACTTGCTGCCATTAATTTATCACTTTGTGACTCCCTGTGTCTGGTGATATTTCGATCATGATTAATAGCGGCCTCTCTTAATGCGGCCACCGCGATGTTTCTCCAGTTTGGGTTGGTGGTCTGTACCCTTGTTCTCAATACCTCCTTTAAACCATTCATTAATACCTTAACCGCTACTTCTCTATGCTGTGTGCATGTTTTGATGTTTGTGATCCCAGTGTTTCTAGCCATTATTTACAGTGCTCGATTGAAATAATTAGAAATACTTTCCCCTTCGTTTTGTCTTATGGAGAAAATTTCATTCCACTTGACAGCGGCTGGGAAATATACTTCCAACTGTTGGTTAATCTGCTTAATACATTCCTGATTGTGTTCCTCCGTTTAAGGTACTTCTGTGTCTAATTGGCAATCAGTAATACATTTCGCAGGGTCAACACTGGAAGGCAAACATGCCCTCAGCACTGTCCGCCACTCTTTGTTGGCGGGTTCTGTGGAGTTTCCTAGTTCTTTAATAAACCTTTGACATGCGACTAGATTTTTCCTAGGATCAGGAAATTCAGACATAATTGATCTCAATTCTGTCCGGGACCAGGGATGGCGCATTGCACTGTCCTTGACGGGAATGATTCCCTGATCGTCAGTCTTCCCATTGGGGACTGTGATCACCCTGACAGGACTAAACTCAATTACATCACCTTGTTTTGGTCTTACAATATGGGGTACATTTGTTTGTGCGTGATATAAAACATTGTACGTACCTGTGGACACGACCTCACCTGACCCTCCGTTAGGGGGTTTGATTATTGCCTTTACCGATTTGGTCGTGTCCACCTGGATGTCTTGTGTGATAGCTGCTGGGAGAGGTGCCGACATCGTGTTGGGCTCACTTTCTTGCTCGTATTCCTGAGGGAAGTTTGACATGGGGTGCGACTTGCACAGGTTAACATTTGTAATTTTTACATTTTCATTTTCATAAACATTATTACATTTTACACTTTCATTCTTATCATCTATAATACAGTTGCTAAGTGCGTTCTTATTGTTCAACATTGTGCCTTTCTCCGCAACCATAATCCTCTCCATTGCCATGTCTCTCTTCCCAAGATAAGAGTCAGATATGTCAGTTAACTCTCTTTGCAATTCACCTTCCTGTTGCCACAATTTTAAACAATCATAATGTTTGATCCGTCTCTTTACTGATTTAATAAGACCTATCCTTCTCCTTAGATTTAGTAACACATTTGGGCTAAAGCTGCCTACTCTTGGGAACTTCTCCCCGTCATGTACAGTCATTCTTTCCCATTCATCACATAAAACCTGTGTGTGTGAACCGTATTTTTCACACATTACATACCTTGCCGACCCGATTGGTCGGTTTACTAAATCAACCCGAACCAAGGTTGATCGCCCCCTACCTGAACAACTGGCCCCCATAACTTGCAGGTGTTGCCTTTCGAACCCTTACAAAAACCAAGATGTCCGGGGCAGGCTGGCGGCGAAGTTTACCGAGTACTCCACTCACTCCTCGCCCACGTTGGCCAGTACTGCAATCACTGTATCCAGAGCTGTTGTACCCAACCTAGGGCCCCTGTGAACCTTTATTTACTGGGGCGCGTTCCCCAGCAAGTATCGGTTGTTGGATAGTTCCCGAGTGACCAGCGAACTTCCCTTAAAATAAAAAAATAATTACACAAATCACGTTAGAATGTACAAATAGTGTTTATGACCTGTCGTACACAAATGGTACTGGTCAGATTAACTAATGCACACAATTACATGCGGTACAATCGTTCAGCACATAAGCAACTAATCTTATGTGCGGAGCGACCAGTGGAATCGAAAATTACTGCTGCGAATTCCTTCAGCCAGAGCTTTAATGGCCTATATGGGTTCGGCACCAACCCCCTGGGTTGTGCTCCTTTTCTCTATAGCGGACTTCTTTGTCTGCTGTACCTGGACCTCCTGGTCTGTGCTGGACCTCCTGGTCTGTGCTGGACCTCCTGGTCTGTGCTACAGTAGACCTCCTGGTCTGCTATACTCTAATGCTCAAATTTTTTATATTTAACAAGGGATGCCTCCCAAGCCACCATGCACGTCACTTACATGTATGTACCTCACGAGAACTCGACTTCTTGTGGTTCAAACCCAAAAATTGTAGAACTTATATATGCAAACACTCACTCACCACATGTACACTTTTGTTTCTATTTCTATTTCTGCACAGAAATTTTCTTTAAACCAGATGTGTTGTAAATTTGGAGAAGGATCTGTTAGTCTAAATTTCGGACACTAAAATAGACTTGCGCTATTTATCGCGTTGCCACCTTTTCGCCTGTTACAATAACACTAGCGTGTGATTTGAGTTACGTGGGCATACCCGGACGCTCCGTTGCGTAATTTACGCTGCGTGCGTCGGCCTTTGAGTTGCGTACGCGAGTCTCAGCCCTTTGTTAGAGACACGTGTACGCAAAGCAAATATCCACCGTAACACAATTTTACACGTTTATCAATGTAGATGATCCTCGATCATCTACCGAACACCACACCAATCTCTCCTTGTATCTTTAGGCAGAGTTGTGTGCGTGCTTTTCACTTTACACCTTAATGTATTACTTTTACACTTTAACTATGAAATAGCGACAAATCTCTCTTAGCACGTTTTATCAATTATAAAATGGCAAACAGGAGAGTGATATGAAAATACACGAATGAAAAAGAAATGCAGATATGTTCGTGCGTGTGTACGCAAGACAGAAAATAAACAGTTTTTAAAAGACACTAGCGTTTTGTTCTTACCTCCGGTTCCGGATTCCTTCAGCACCCTTTACTAAGCGAAGCAGACGCTTATCCAGACAGCACTACGAGGAATATGATCTCCCGCCCTTTGCTGATGGATAATGTCTGCTGAAATTACCTAGCAGAGATATGTGAAGGACGGACGAGCAGCCAATTGATAAAGCTAAATATTTATCTTACTTAAAACCCTTTAAGAGGTCTAAGAACACTGTACGCTATTGACGTATGGAGTACCGTAAGGGTACGCACGTTGCGTAACAATCGCTTAGCCGTAGTCGAGACGCTCAAGCGTCACGTTCGCTCACGGCCAAGAGATCACAGGCAGGCACTCTATTGGCTGCCGACTAACGTAATGGTTCGCTATAGCGTAGCGGACGCTCGGGACCACGAGGAGATCACCAGCGGCGCAGACGCTCACAATGTTAAACCTTTATAACTATACCATAAAACAGTGTATTATGCAGTAAACCTTGGTGTAGAGATAGAGTGTAAATGCAACACAGTGTAACCTTATTAACTTAAAAGCTGTTCGAGCGTCTCCGACGCTCTGAGAATACTTAACACTATAAGAAATACACAAATACCGTGCTTAGGGTCTAACGCCGAATATGAACGTTATACTTGAAAAAAAATAATACAATACAAGTCATACACTACAATATAACATAGACTAACTAACCAGATAACTACACAGTAAATACAATGCAATTACGTTTAAGGGAAAATGAGAGTGAAAGAGGAGAGAGAGGGAGAGAGAGAGAGAGAGAGAGAGAGAGAGAGATATGGCCCACAATAACAACAAAGACAATATGGCTGCGGAGAAAACTTACGCACAAGGGGAACGATCGCATGCGCCTCGATATCCAGCTCCCGATTATCAGCAATGAGAACTGTTGAAGAGAGTGAGCTGGATACGATCGGCTTGTCTATTTATGCCCGACACACAATACAATTCAATGGTCCCTACAATCTCATTGTTCATTGGACACAGGAATTCGTCTTCGCATTATAACAAAAGGTCATAGGTTGATTCATACAGGTGGGCTGTGTCTACTTCCAACTGCTCAGGTGGGTGGGAAACTAGGTTTCCCGCCGCATGGATAAGTAAGTGCAAATAATAGTAAAAGTACATAAACTTCTTATGTCCATAACTATTCGCACGAGCGATTAATCCGCTTCAAACCAACACCGGAATATTGCTAATTAAATACTCTTCCGATGGATACTAAACACCACTGTATGACCCATGTCGGACCCTTTGTATCAAACAAAGAGGGATCTCTCTGTCTATGAACATGCTATATTAACCAAACTTTCAGATTCTATCAAAGGGACCATAATCTACAAAATACATTATATAGTTAAAATATGTTATGAACGAGTCGCCCGCTAGACGCACACAAACTCTACCGTAAATGCGCATACCGTGCGCCTGCGGGTGCCCGCAACAGCGAGTATGCGCACGCACGGGAGAGCGTACGCATGCGCAGCGGGGACACATATGAGGTGCAAATATGGCAGTGTGCATCGTGATATTTTTCTGACTTTGACATGGCGAACTCTCAAGATGTTCTCCTCAGTCATCTGGAACTGACGGTACAATTCCTGCAAGCCCACGGGTGGCTCATCAACTGGAAAAAATCCTCACCGGTCCCTGCTCGGAGCATGGTGCACCTGGGAGCACTGCTAGACACATACAGTCAGAGATTGTTTCTGGTCTCCAGAGAAAGTCCTGAAACTTCAGGACAGGATCAGATACTTCCTCTCTCGTCCAAGAGTGTCGAAACAATTGGCGATGCAAGTATTAGGCCTCATGGTATCGGCATTCAACATGGTGGAGTACGCTCAATTTCATTCCCACCCTCTGCAGAGGTTAATCCTCCTCAAGTGGGATGGCCTGCCTCAGCGGATCAGGTCTCAAATGATCTCCTTGACTCCGGAGGTCCGTCTGTCACTGAGCTGGTGGCTACAGAACCAACAGTTGAGCAGGGGCCATCCCTTCTGGATCTCCAACTGGGTCCTTCTGACAACGGACGCCAGACTGAGAGGTTGGGGGGGCGGTGTTGGAGCAACACTCTCTTCAGAGTCGGTGGACCAGGGATGAATCTCTCCTCCCGATAAACATTCTGGAATTAAGGGCAGTGCTCAATGCATTGAGACTTGCCTTGCCTCTGGTACAGAACAGTCCTGTTCAAGTACAGTCAGACAACACCACCACGGTGGCATACATAAATCATCAACGCGGGACTCGAAGCCGCGTGGCAATGTTGGAAGTGTCAAAAATCCTCCATTGGGCGGAACGCCATCTGCCAGCAATATCGGCAGTGTTCATTCCCGGAGTCCTCAACTGGACAGCGGACTTCCTCAGTTGTCAGGACGTTCACGCAGGAGAGTGGAGTCTTCATCTGGAAGTTTTTTAACCCCTTGTGGACAAGTGGGGCCTACCAGATGTGGACCTGATGGCGCCCCGACACAATCACAAGGACAAGGGATCCCCAAGCAGCATTCGTGGATGCACTGGCAATTACATGAAACTTTCGGCTGCCCTACGGTCTTCGGGTCAAGGACAAGGGATACCCAAGCAGTGATCGTGGACGCACTGGCAATTACATGGAACTTTTGGCTGCCCTACGTGTTCCCTCCAGTGTCAATCCTGCCCAGGGTTCTGCGGAAATTCAAGCAAGAAAAAGGAATCCTACTTCTAATAGCTCCAGCGTGGCCCAGACGACATTGTTTCTCGGACCTGCAGGGTCTCTTGATAGAGTGTCCTGTTCTATTTCCTCAGCGTCCAGACCTCCTCGTTCAGGGCCCTTGTGTCCACCCGGACCTGGCCACACTGGCTTTGACGGCATGGCTCTTGAAGCTTCACTCCTGAGGGCCAAAGGTTTCTTTGAGGTGGTTATCCAAACTATGCTAAAGGCCCGCAAGCCGGCTTCTGTACGGATTTACTATAGGGGCTGGAATTCTTACTTTACCTGGTGTGCTGCTAAGAATTATGACGCTTACAAGTTTAGTACTTCCAGACTTCTGGCTTTTTTGCAACAAGGCCTGGACTTAGGACTTCGTCTGGCCTCCCTCAAGATCACATTTCTGCCTTGGTGTGGTTTCAGAGAAAAATTGCGTCTTTACCTGATGTTCATACATTCACTCAGGGTGTATTAAGGATTCAGCCTCCCTACATCCCTCCTGTGGCTCCATGGGATCTGTCTGTTTTCCTGAATGCCCTGCAAGATAGTCAATTTGAACCTCTTGAGACAGTGGACCTTAAATGGCTCACAGCCAAGGTCCTGTTTTTACTGGCTATTGCCGCTGCTAGAAGGGTTTCGGACGTAGGTGCATTGACCTGTCGTCCGCCCTTTCTCATATTTCATTGTGACCAGGCAGTTCTTAGAACTTGCCCAGGTTATTTGCCTAAACTGGTGTCATCTTTTCACCTTAACCAAGAGAACGGTCTTTAAATGTTGTACGGGCTCTCCGTATCTACGTAGAGAGTACTGCCTCGATTAGGAGGTCAGATTCCTTGTTTGTACTTACTCTAGCACCCATAAGGGATATTGGGGACAGAATTAGTACAATGGGGTATATACAGGTACAAAGGAGTTAGTGCACTTTAAAATTCTTCCACTGGGTGTGCTGGCTCCTCCCCTCTATGCCTCCTCCTACAGCTCAGTTTAGAAAAAAGTGCACCCAGGAAAGGTTGCACACTCTGAAGCTCCAGAGTTTTTCTTCATTTTCTTTCTAAGTTTTATTTATTTCGATGTGCTGTTTGGGCAATAGTGTACCTGCGCTGTGGGAGTTAGGGGGGGATGGTCACCGGCTTCTTGAGGTGCAGAGCCGCTTCCCCGCTGCAGGACCATCGTCCTGGGGGGCTGTTTGTTCAGCGGGGCATGGCGCCCTTGGATGTCGCAGCCGCAGCATGCCACACACCCCTAACGCTGCCTGAAGGTAATCGTCGGTGATGAGTACCAACTGGGGTACCCGCTAGGGGGTTCCCCGGTTTACTGTGCAGCTGACAGCACAGGTGTTGCGGGTGGATCCCTCTTGGGGGGACCCGCTATGGCCCCCGTGTGAGACTGGCTAATATGAGGTAAACCAAGCATTTATGTGAGGTTTTTACACATAGTTAGACATAGCCAGTATAAATATACAGAAGTAGCTCCGGCGCCATAGTGGGGGTGGAGCTACATGAGAGCGGGCTCAGCTGCATTTTGGCGTCTTCCTTTGCATAGCAGCAGCTGCAGCAGCCTCCACAGCTCCTCCAAAACTGTCCCTGAATTGCTGGTACTGGGTGTAGCCCCCCTACACCCAGTACCAGCGATTCAGGAGACGCTGTTCTTGTGCACAATAACATCCCCTTGAGGGATTTTATCAGTACAAGTCTCACTGTGTTTACACATAAACTGAGGCGTAACTAGGGTTTTTGAAGCCCAGGGCAAGATCAATAATGGCACCCCCCCCCCCCAAAAAAAAAAAAAAAAAACTACAAAGGAAACTATGTGCGCACACCACTGGCACGCACTGAAAAAAATGGCCACTGTGTATAAAGATGTCAGGATGTGTATGTATATATGGAGGTGCAGTGGTTGAAGTGTAAATTTTTAAGTGGGGGTATGGAAAGGTGAAAGATGCAATTATGCGCGCGCCGCTCCGTAAAAGGGGGTGTGGCCACTCTAAAGGGGACGTGTCCTTCAGTGTAGTAGGACCCATTAGTACTGGTGCCCCTTTAACATTATAGCACACGGTTTGAGCCAAAATTCACATACTAGCATTGGTATGAGCCGAAATTCACATACTAACACACGGTATGAGCCGAAATTCACATTATACCACACGGTATGTGCTGAAATTCACATACTAGCACACGGCATGAGCCGAAATTCACATTATACCACACTGTATGAGCCGAAATTCACATACTAGCACACGGTGTGAGACGAAATTCACATTATACCACACGGTATGAGCCGAAATTTACATACTAGCACACGGTATGAGCTGAAATTCCCATTATACCACACGGTATGAGCCGAAATTCCCATACTAGTACACGGTATGAGCTGAAATTCACATTATACCACACGGTATGAGCCGAAATTCACATTATACCACATGGTATGAGCCAAAATTCACATTATACCACACGGTATGAGCTGAAATTCCCATTATACCACACGGTATGAGCCGAAATTCACATACTAGCACACGGTATGAGCTGAAATTCCCATTATACCACACGGTATGAGCCGAAAATTCACATACTAGCACACGGTATGAGCTGAAATTCCCATTATACCACGCGGTATGAGCCGAAATTCCCATACTAGTACACGGTATGAGCTGAAATTCACATTACACCACATGGTATGAGACGAAATTCACATTATACCACATGGTATGAGACGAAATTCACATACTAGCACACGGTATGAGCTGAAATTTACATTATACCACACGGTATGAGCCGAAATTCACATACTAGCACACCGTATGAGCTGAAATTCACATTATACCACACGGTATGAGCCGAAATTCACATACTAGCACACGGTATGAGCCGAAATTCACATTATACCACACGGTATGAGCCTAAATTCACATTATACCACACGGTATGAGCCGAAAATTCACATACTAGCACACGGTATGAGCTGAAATTCCCATTATACCACGCGGTATGAGCCGAAATTCCCATACTAGTACACGGTATGAGCTGAAATTCACATTACACCACACGGTATGAGACGAAATTCACATTATACCACATGGTATGAGACGAAATTCACATACTAGCACACGGTATGAGCTGAAATTTACATTATACCACACGGTATGAGCCGAAATTCACATACTAGCACACCGTATGAGCTGAAATTCACATTATAATCTAGAGAGAAAAAAAGGAGGGGAGTATGCTTTGCGCTTGAAACAATATATCAAAAATTAGATGTGCAGTCGGACAAAGAAGATAGACTCAGTACAACTTCAAAATGATAATAAAAAAACACTTTTATGGTATCAATTAAAGCAGAGTATGCCACATATAGAATGAATTAAAATAATGACAGTTTTACAATTTGTTAGATAAACTAAACTGAAAATAAAAATAAACATAAGAATAAAAATAAAACAGTTAAATGATTATATTCAAATGGTGATAATAAAAAAATCACAACACTGGCGTCCCAGTGTATTATTTTGGGTTTGTAATTCCCGCAGGGATAATTGACAGTCTCACAGTCTCAGATATTAATATAGTTCTTTAAAGGAAAGGTGCAATCTGTAATTAATGCTCCCGTGCTGGTTCCTGCGTTAGTGTAGAAACAGGGTCCTCATTAGATGAAATACACGAGGAGTAATAATGTGTGCTTTATTTCCTGTTATAATTACAGCTGGTAGTTGCCGTCTTTCCCGGTAAGGTTTTGTTAATTATAAATATAGCAGCAATGTTCAATTTAGATGGATTTAGCCGCCGTGAACAAACTACTGGGAACAGGTGTTAGGCCCCACAGCGGGGGTCACACAGAACTCACCCGACCAGTGTTTGTACAGCCGTGCGGCAATGATGAATCCAGCGTGCGGCAAAAAGCTGTGACCGAAGCTGTCACGGTTATGCTGAGCTGCGGACTGGGTCCTTTCGGCGGGTATCACCAAGTGAGAAGTGTATCGAGAGTGGGCGTCAACGCGTTTCGTCTCCTAGCAACGGAGACTTCCTCAAGACGGAACACGGTATGAGCCGAAATTCACATTACACCACACGGTATGAGACGAAATTCACATTATACCACATGGTATGAGACGAAATTCACATACTAGCACATGGTATGAGCTGAAATTTACATTATACCACATGATATGAGCCGAAATTCACATACTAGCACACCGTATGAGCTGAAATTCACATTATACCACACGGTATGAGCCGAAATTCACATTATACCACACAGTATGAGCCGAAATTCACATTATACCTCACGGTATGAGCCGAAATTCACATACTAGCACACGGTGTGAGCCAAAATTCACATTATACCACACGGTATGAGCCGAAATTCACATACTAGCAGATGGTATGAGCTGAAATTCCCATTATACCACACGGTATGAGCCAAAATTCCAATACTAGTACACGGTATGAGCTGAAATTCACATTTTACCACACGGTATGAGCAGAAATTCACATTATACCACATGGTATGAGCCGAAATTCACATACTAGCACACGGTATGAGCTGAAATTCCCATTATACCACACGGTATGAGCCGAAATTCCCATACTAGTACACCGTATGAGCTGAAATTCACATTACACCACACGGTATGAGACGAAATTCACATTATACCACATGGTATGAGCTGAAATTCACATACTAGCACACGGTATGAGCTGAAATTTACATTATACCACACGGTATGAGCCGAAATTCACATACTAGCACACGGTATGAGCCGAAATTCACATTATACCACACGGTATGAGCCGAAATTCACATACTAGCACACGGTATGAGCCGAAATTCACATTATACCACACGGTATGAGCCAAAATTCACATTATACCACACGGTATGAGCCAAAATTCCCATTATAGCACATAGAATGAGCCGAAATACACATTATAGAGTGAGGGGATCCTACACTCTTAATTAAGAAGGCCCGCGGGGCACTGCGGTGAGGGGAGTCTACCCCCTTAATTAACTAATCCTGCGGGGCACTGTGGTGAGGGGAGCCTACCCCCTCAATTGACTAATTGCAGAGTTTTGCAGCGGAAGTGTTACAGCGATTTCTCACCCCAAGCTGCGGCGCTTCTGCCACCTCCGACACTCAACGTCTTCGGCGCCACCCGGGATGCAGAGCACCGCACCGAGAATGCACTCTTTTCAGTGTGGTCTGCTGCGCTCCGAAGGGAGGGGGTCTTCTCTCCAGCTGCAGGATCCCGATCTGCGCCATCCTCCCCGCTGTTCCGCGCCTTCTTTTTTAAGCCAGCCGGGTTCTTCTATGGGTCCTTGCTCTGGTAAACGGGTGTCCTCCGCGATGCTGGTGCTCCCGTCATTGGATGTCCTTCCCCGGTCCTGCGGCTGGCTGGATTCCTCTTCTGCGGCGTCTTCTCCACTCAGCACGGACGGCTCTGGTCACTCCGGTGACAGGCGTAGGCATGGGCAGCTCCTCCCTGGCGTTGGTCCTCTCCTGGTCCTGCGGCACGCTCCCTCGCGTCTCTTCAGCCGGTGCGCAGGTCTCCATTCCCGGGGTGCGCAGCCAACTCCCTCTTCCAGGGTGAGTCCTCCAGGACCTCCGGCCTCCTTCCTACATGCTGCTGTCTGCACACTGCTAATTTAAAAAAAATAAAAAATTATATATATATATATATATACACTTCCGGGTCTGTGGAGAAGTACCAGTATGCTATAGCGCAGTATACCGGCCCACTTCGACCACTGTGTACATATAATATATATATATATATATATATATATACATACATATATATACACACACACACACACACACACACACACACACACACACACACACACACACTACATACATGGAAAACACACACACACACATACACAATTATACACAGACACACTGAACATATACACACATAAATATACACACACGTAGAAGACATACACACAAACATGTGGACAAACACACACTTACACTGACACTGACACCTGAACGAGGCTGAGGTATGCTGCAGGAGATCACTGGCAGTGCTGTGCTGACTGGTGGCTTGGGCAGGACCAGGGGAATGCTCATCGCTAGGCTCCGCCCCCTCACGGCCGTTTGCCGCGATTTGCGGGTCAGTGGGAGAAGGGGCGGAGCCAATATGACACCCTTCAATGAGAAACGTCATGTTGGCTCCACCACTCACCGACCCGCGAATCGCGGCATCATAAAGCTGTGAGGGGGCGGGGCTACAATCACTGGCTGATGCCTGCACACTGACGCGGCTGTGGGCGCATGGGGCGAGCAGGCCGTGCAGGTGCTGGTGGCGCCCCCCTCTGCTGGGGTTGCCACGGCGCCCAGGGCACGTGCCCTGCTCAACCTGTGCTTGTTACGCCTCTGGCTGCATCAGACCAATGGTAGTGTCCTGTCTCATAAGTCATTCCAGTGACGAGGCAGTCACAGTGGTATACGCTGCTGCTATATGTCCACTGCTGCCGTATAATAATTATAACAACCACAAGTACCTTACAGTGTTGTTGTGTTGTGCTGCATCAGACCAGTGGTAGTGTCCTGTCCATCAGTCATTCCAGTCATTCCTATGCCGCATATTGTCTCATATAACTCACAAAAAATAATGGAGAACAAAAATTTTGAGGATAAAATAAGGAAAGATCAAGAAGAACCACTTCCTCCTAGTGCTGAAGCTGCTGCCACTAGCCATGACATAGACAATGAAATGCCATCAACGTCGTCTGCCAAGGCCGATTCCCAATGTGATAGTAGAGGGCATGTAAAATCCCAAAAGCCAAAGTTCAGAAAAAAGAACCAAAAAAATAAATTTAAATCGTCTGAGGACAAACGTAAACTTGCCAATGTGCCATTTATGACACGGAGTTGTAAGGAACGGCTGTGGCCCTGGCCTATGTTCATGGCTAGTGGTTCAGCTTCACATGACGATGGAAACCCTCATCGTCCCGCTAGAAAAATTAAAAGAGTTAAGCTAGAAAGTGCACAGAAAAGAACTGTGCGTTCTGAGATGGTATCACAAATCCCCAAGGAGAGTTTAAGTGTGTCGGCAGTTGCTATGCCTGACCTTCCCAACGCTGGACGGGAAGAGTTGGCTCCTTCCACCATTTGCACGCCCCCTGCAAGTGCTGGAAGGAGCACCCACAGTCCAGTTCCTGATATTCAAATTGAAGATGTCACTGTTGAAGTACACCAGGATGAGGATATGGGTGTTGCTTGCGCTGAGGAGGAAGTTGACGATGAGGATTCTGATAGTGATGTGGTTTGTTTTGGTCAGGCACCGGGGGAGACACCTGTTGTCCTTGGGACAAATAATTCCATTGTGATGCCTGGGCAAACTACCAAAAAAGCCACCTGTAATAAGTAGGGGTAAGGATGTTAACCACCTAGTAACATCCTCCCTTATACGTCATCTGCTGCGCATTCATCAGAAGTCAGTGTCAAGTTGTGAAACTTTGGGTTAGAGCTTAAGCAGTCCACTGACACCTAAATTCCTTCTTCCTCCTGTACCCAAGCTCCTGCAAAGCCACACCACCAACTCCCTCAACGTCAACTTCCTCCTCAGTCAGGAACGTCAGTAGTCCTGCAGGCCATGTCACTGTCAAGATTGAGGAGTCCTCTCCTATGCGGGATTCCTCCGTAGGATCCTTGAGTGGTACGCTTGCTGTTGCTGCCGCTGCTGTTGTTGCTGATGGAAGTCGATCGTCATCCCAGAGGGGAAGTCGGAAGACCACTTGTGCTATTTCCAGTAAGCAATTAACTGTCCAACAGTCCTTTGTAAGGAAGATGAAATATGACAGCAGTCATCCTTTTGCAAAGCGGATGTTATGCACACCAGTGCCAGCAGGAATGTACTGGTGTCTGAACGGAGAGGGATGCAAAACAAATGAACTCACAGACAGACTGGGGAATATGACATTACATACACAGAAGGTGATAGAGTAACAGAATAAACACAAAGTGAACAGAGAAGCCCAAAGGCTAAGAAACTGGGTGTCTCCCTAGTATTAGGAATGCTCAGATGGAAAGAAGCGAGATGTTGTGATTTAATACGTAGAGAACCCGAAATGCTGTTGCAAAGGGCAACAGCAAAACCCTAAAGGGTTACCAACGGGTGTGGCAGTAAACTCCTTGGTCAGAGATGGAATAATAGACACAAGGAGAGTCTCCACAATCCTAGTCCTGTCTTGCAGTGCACTGGTTCAGCTTACTGCCACTAAACTGACACCTGGACACCTTGCACAGTGAGAAAGGATTTTGGCAGGCAAGTCTGAGAATACAGCCGCAAACTTGCTAGGTTCACAGAGTAGCAAAAGAACCCCAGCAGGTTAAACGACTGACTCCAGTCTTACTGCTAGGTCTGGATTGGCAGAGTGTAGTACCAAATCCCAAGGCCTATTTGCAGTAAGCAACAAGCAAATACAAAGTTACACAGTACTAGCTAACTTTCAGGAACTGACTAACCAACAAAGATTCAGCAGCATCTGCCTAACCTGAGAAGAGGGTTTATATAGCAGGTGCTGTCCACGCCCCACTCAGACCTCACAGACTGTGAGCACAAAAAACAGCACCGGATCCCCTGCCATGCACAGAGCCTGTAACCACTGCACAGCAAAAGACCCGAACCGTAGTATCAGCTGCGCTCAGGTTACTCCGCTAGCACTTGTCTCCCGGTTGCCATGACGACGTGGCAGCACAGGGCAGGAGACCCTAACAGCGGATAACTGAGGCCTTGACAGCTATGTTGGTGTTAGACGTGCCTCCGGTATCCACCATTAGTTCAGTGGAACTTAGAGAACTGTTTGAGGTAGTGTGTCCCCGGTATCAAATTCCATCTAGGTTCCACTTCTCTAGGCAGGCGATACAGAAAATGTACACAGACGTCAGAAAAAGAGTCACCAGTGTCCTACAAAAGGCGGTTGTATCCAGTGTCCACTTAACCACGGACATATGGACAAGTGAAACTGGGCAGACTAAGGACTATATGACTGTGACAGCCCACTGGGTGGATGTATGGCCTCCCACAGCAACAACAACAGCGGCACCAGTAGAAGCATCTCGCAAACGCCAACTCGTTCCTAGGCAGGCTACGCTTTGTATCACCGCTTTCCTTAAGAGGCACACAGCTGACAACCTCTTACACAAACTGAGGAGCATCATCGCAGAATGGCTTACCCCAATTGGACTCTCCTGGGGATTTGTGATATCGGACAATGCCAGCAATATTGTGCGTGCATTACATCTGGGCAAATTCCAGCATGTCCCATGTTTTGCACATACAATTAATTTGGTGGTGCAGAATTTTTTGAAAAATGACAGGAGTGTGCAGGAGATGCTGTCGGTGGCCTGAAAAATTGCGGGACACTTTCTGCATTCTGCCACTGCGTGTCGAAGAATGGAGCGCCAGCAAACACTCCTGAACCTGCCTTGCCATCAACTGAAGTAAGAGGTGGTAATGAGGTGGAATTCAACCCTCTATATGCTTCACAGGATGGAGGATCAGCAAAAGGCCATTCAAGCCTATACATCCACCTACGAAATAGGCAAAGGAGGGGTAATGCACCTGACTCAAGCACAGTGGAGAATGATTTCCATCTTGTGCAAGGTTCTCCAACCCTTCGAACTTGCCACACGTGAAGTCAGTTCAGACACTGCCAGCTTGAGTCAGGTCATTCCCCTCATCAGGCTTTTGCAGAAGCAGCTGGAGAAATTGAAGAAGGAGCTAAGATGGAGCGATTCCGTAAAGTATGTGGGACTTGTGGATGGAGCCCTTCATTCACTTTGCCATAATTCAAGGGTGTTCAATCTGTTGAAATCAGAGCACTACATTTTGGCCACCGTGCTCGATCCTAGGTTTAAAGCCTACGTTGTATCTCTCTTTCCAGCAGACACAAGTGTGCAGAGGTGCAAAGACCTGCTGGTTAGTAAATTGTCAACTCAAGCGGAACGTGACCCGTCAACAGCTCCTCCTTCAATTTCTCCCGCCACTGGGGCTGCAAGGAAAAGGATAAGAATTCCGAGCCCACCCGCTGGCGGTGATGCAGGGCAGTCAGGAGCGAAAGCTGACATCTGGTCCGGACTGAAGGACCTGCCAATGATTACTGACATGTCTGCTGTCACTGCATATGATTCTGTCACCACTGAAAGAATGGTGGAGGATTATATGAGTGACCGCATCCAAGTAGGCATGTAAGACAGTCCGTATGTATACTGGCAGGAAAAAGAGACAATTTGGATGCCCTTGCACAAACTGGTGTGTGTACTCCGAAAGAGTGTTTAGTGCAGCCGGTAACCTTGTCAGCGATCGGCGTAGGAGGTTACTTCCACTAAATGTGGAGAAGATGATGTTCATCAAAATGAATTATAAATTCCTCCAGGAAGACCTTTACCAACAATTGCCACCAGAAAGTACACAGGAACCTGTGATGGTGGATTCCAGTGGGGACGAATTAATACTCTGTGAGGAGGATGTACACAATGAAAGGGGTGAGGAATCGGAGGATGTCGACATCTTGTCTCTGTAGAGCCAGTTTGTGCAAGGTGAGATTGATTGTTTCTTTTTTGGTGAGAGCCCAAACAAACTAGTGATTTCAGCCACAGTCGTGTGGCAGACCCTGTCGCTGAAATGATTGGTTTGTTAAATTGTGCATGTCCTGTTTATACAACATAAGGGTGAGTGGGAGGGCCCAAGGACAATTCCATCTTGCACCTTTTTTTCTACTTTGCAGCATGTGCTGTTTGGGGACTAGTTTTTAAAGTGCCATCCTGTTTGTAACTGCAGTGCCACTCCTAGATGGGCCAGGTGTTTGTGCCGCACACTTGTGTCGCTTAGCTTTGCCATCCAGCTACCTCATTGCACCTCTTTTTCTTCTTTGCATCATGTGCTGTTTGAGGACTAGTTTTTGAATAGTGCCATCTTGTCTGCAACTGCAGTGCCACTCCTAGATGGGCCAGGTGTTTGTGCCGCACACTTGTGTCGCTTTGCTTAGTATTACAGCCACCTCGGTGCAACTTTTAGGCCTAAAAACAATATTGTGAGGTGTGAGATGTTCAGAATAGACTGGAAATGAAATTAGTGGAAATGATTGTTATTGAGGTTAATAATACTGTAGGATCAAAATTACCCCCAAATTCTGTGATTTTAGCTGTTTATATGTGGGGGGGGGGTTTAAATCATCCAGATCCAAAACCAAAACACGAAAGTGGAAATAGAACCAAAACACAAAACACGAAAAGTGCCAGCCGCACATCACCTGTTTTTATGATTGGTTAATCATACACCTGTCTAAGGGCCTAATTCAGACCTGATCGAAATAGCAAAATTTTTCTCTAATGGGCAAAACCATGTGCAGTGCAGGTGGGGCAGATGTAACATGTGCAGAGAGAGTTAGATTTGGGTGGGGTGTGTTCAAACTCAAATCTAAATTGCAGTGTAAAAATAAAGCAGACAGTATTTACCCTTCATAGAAACAATATAACCCACCCAAATCTAGCTCTCTCTGCACATGAAATATCTGCCCCACCTGCAGTGCACATGGTTTTGCCCATTAGAGAAAGATTTTTCTTTTGCGATTAGGTCTGAATTAGGCTCTATAATCAATGCTGCCCTGAAGGCTAAGGGCGGCCACACCAAACACTGGTCAGATTAAGATTTTTCCTTTATTTATTCATTCCGCACCCTGTCAATTGACAAAAACAAACCACCAACACCTCTATCCTTGAACGCATTCCCGCTGTCACAAAATGAGCGCACACAGCGCTGCCCTGCCAGGTGCTCTCTCACCTCTCCCACTCCTGTGTGAAGAGGCTGCATGTGTCTGCCGGCGGCCGTGGGCCATGGTTCATCTCCTCTCTCAGTGGCCGTGGTGATCAGCATCCCTCGTGGATCTGGCACCGGATGCCACCATCTTAGTTCTTGTCACATGTCTGCAGAGCAGCAATGGAGCATAACAGGAACCTGCATCAGCTGGAAACAGCTATGACAGTGCAGAATCAGCTGACCAGTCAGGATCCAATCAGGAGTCAGTCGACTCCCATGACCAATCATCAAAGTCCATGAGGTAGAAATATCACGCAAAAGCACTTCCTGGTTGTCAGTACTTTGTTGTCCACAGCCCTGCTGAGACTCCTCCTGTGTTATCCCGAACTGCTTTAGTATTCTGTCTAAGGACTTCTATGCAGTGTCACCTTGCACCCACTGACTTCATCAGTTTTCCAGCTATCCTGAAAACCGGTCCTGCTCCACCTTTCGGCATCCAAGTATTGCAGCTGTGTCCCTGCTATTCTGAAAGCAGGTCTTGCTCCTCAACCCGGCATCAGAACCTAATTAGCTGGTCGTAGCCCAGTAATCCTGCGTGGCTGATACTGCACTGCATCCCATCACCAGAGCCTAATTAGCTGGTCGTAGCCCACTGTCTCCACGAACTATGACAGGTGAAGCAAGTTCTGCTTCATATCTCATATTTTGGTATATTTCTAGTTTCCCACCAAGTTTTCCACTCTCCACTCCCGTTGTAATACCTAGTCAGAACCTACAAACAAACCCAAGTCTGACTGTAAGCAATGACCCAATGGATTCGGCAGGTAACCCAGGAGTTAACTCTGATCTCCTGCAACTCATTGCAAGGTTAGAAGGACTGGAAGCAACACAGAGGCAACTAGTGCAAGGCTTAGGTGACTTCTCTGCACGCCAAGATAATCTGCAGTCCTCCTTGGCTTCATTGCGCTTGTCTACTTCAACTACTAGGAGCTCTTCATCCAATTTGGTGGTGGTTCCTCTGTCATCATACAATTCTGTGAGACTCTCCAGATAAATTTGATGGATTACCCAAGCTATGCAGGGATTTCCTCAACCAATGCTATGTACAATTCACCTTGCAAGCTTCCATTTTCCCTACAGCCAAAGCCAACGTGGATTATATTGTATTGCCCCTGACTGGTTGAGCCGACTTGGTCACACCCCTTTGTGAAAGAAATAATTTGTTATTGGAGGATTTTGCCAAATTCATTGAGATTTTCTGGATGATCTTTGATAAGCCGGATTGTCCCACATATGCTTCCACGGACATCATGTAAGTCCAGCAAGGAACTCGTACTATGGGGCAATATATCGTCCAATTTCAGACCCTAACGTCTGAGTTACAGTGGAATGACGAGGCTCTGTATGCCGCCCTCGGGAACGGCCTCTCAGAGAGAATGAAGGATGCACTTGTGTCCTGTGAGGTTCCAGCAAGTTGGACATATTAATGTCTTTATGCACCAAAAATGTATTTTCACATCTGTGAGCGTATTTTGGTGAAATCAAAGTGAGACCATTCTCAGTCTCGGGTTCCCTTCCATTTTACCCCTCAATCTGTTTCACCTCCTTCAGAAGAAGAGCCTTTGCAGGTCAATCGTTTCAAGATCTTGGCCAAGGAGTAATAGGAAAGACATCAGCTCAACCTCTGTATGTATTGTGGTGATTCTAATCAGTTGGTAGAATCTTGTTTTAAGCATCTGGGTAATGGAGTCTCCTAATCTCGAGTGGAGAGAAGAGACTGGGAGTATTAGCTACAAATAAAAAGAATTCTGTAATTTCAGTTCTTCTCTGGACAGATTCCAGGCAGCTCTGTTTCAGCTCTACTTGAATTGAAGGTTTAAAGGCAAATTACTTCAAAGTTGGGTTTCCTTCACATGGGTAATAACCTAACTTAGATTAGGAAAATATATTTAACAATATTGGCAGGGATAATACCAGACGATAAATCAGACTACATAATAGTGAGATATTGATTAGCTAGTGCGGTTAGAGGACTGAATGTCTGGCCATGCGACCGAAGACACAGCAGGCCACAAAGCAACTGACGCAATTGATGCAACTTCAGCCAGTCTTGAATTGCAAATTCTTTTTTACTTCAGGTAACACAGCAGAATCAGGAATTTCTTGTGGAGTAATTGAAGCATCAGATAAGCACATTGAAACTTGCAAACTAGATACAGGAGAAGCAAAATAATTAATTTGAGAATCCTCCATCCGGTGGGAGTTTACCGCCTCAGTGACCAAGGACGTAGGGCACATGGACTGGGAAGTAGAATCAGATTCCCTTTTAGAATTGCCAGACTGAAGCTCCTCATCTGGGAAAACAGATAAAACCAGACCAGGTTTAGTAACACTTGCATCAGTTAAGACTGAAAATGAAAATTTTGAGGCGGAGTTGGAGTAACTTGGACTGGCTGGAACCAGGGAGATTTTACCAAGCTGGACCCAGTGATGAACTGGACCGACTGGAGCTGGAGGAGTCTTCGGCTGAATGGGTGAGACCGGATTGGATCCAAAGATACTTGAATCGGCTGGAACCAAAGGAAACTAAACTGGACAAACAGACGGAACCGGGTTAAGTTCGGACGAGCATGAACTGGCAGGAACTGAATCCGAAAGTTCAGTTGGACCATCCAGGCATGCTGGCTGCCAACATGGTAACACTCTCAGTAGATGGCAAACAGGACCTCATGTCTACACCTGTGGCCCTAAAAATTATATCTGGGATCTTGGCCCTGGATACCTCCCTTGAGGCTGAAACTCTGGAGACCCCTCCTGAGGTCAACAAATCAGACACTTCTCTTAGGGTTGGCACTTACAGAACCCCTCCTGGGGTTAACAGATCACAAACTCCTCTTTGAGTAGAAGACTCAGATGTCACTTCTGAAGCCTAAATATCGGATATCCCTCCTGGGGTCAGCAGATCAGACACCTCAGAGGCTGCGGAATCAGATGCCCCATCTTCGGCTGCGGGATTAGATGCCCCTACTTGGGCTTGGTAGATTGATTCCCCTTCATGACCTTTGGAAACAGATGCCCTTTCATAGGCTACAGAATCAGATGCCTCACTTAGCGAAATGGAAGCTGTCCTCTGTCTGGTGATGAACATCCTCTGTTGATTCCCAAACTTAGAATAGGGCCTCCTTGTCATAGGACCCCAATCATATACTTGAATGTCCTTCTGAACACTTCTGACTGAAGCAGAGGAAACAAAAAATGTCACACCTGATGATTTATAGATATGAGCTTGGTGACTATCGGATTTGTCACTATTTCTGGACTTGTGATGGGAACAGACTCCAATGAGATGATCAAAATCTCCACAATAGAAGCAATGATGAAGCAGTCTGCACCAATGGTGAACTGCTTCAGGAAGTTTGGACCCCAGGTTGCTTCGGAGCTTGGCCTCACTCTGCGCACAAGATGTCCGTTCAGAGATATGCAAAGGGCCAGCCTGTGCTGTACAGCCTCCATGGCAGCCAGGGCGGTCCCCACACGAGCAGGCACCGCCAACTTGTCACCATAAATTGTTTTAACAATTTGCCTCTGACCCAGACTCAACTTGCTCTTATCCAGGCTTGGGACTCCCTGGGCCAACACTGCTGACCTGGCAACAGGCTCCCCAACAGGAGGAACCAAACCACCCAATACCTTCCCTATCTTAAGACCCTCACCCACAGTCCAGAATCCCCTCAGCGGTATTCTCTACTACCACCTCTCCACCTACCACTACAGCCGAGGAACAAGGTTGATCTTTTAATGCCTTCACACCCCCAACATCAGCCTCAGAAGACTCCACCCGCACCTCCCCCTCTAAACTGCGAATTGAGGCATACAGGGGGTGCTCGACCTCTACCGACACTACAGCCTCCCCCGATTTGTTTGGAGGTAGTTCCACAGTCGGTTCTACCTCCGGTCTCCTCAATCACTAATTTAGACCTCCAACCTTCCAACTCTGTCAATTTAGCACAGAGCTCCCCCTCCAAACTGGCCAATTCAGCGGAAAGTACCGGCCTTTCACGACTATATGCCCGGTTCCTATTCCTTCTCTTAGCTACGACTGCCCTTTTGAGTCTAGCTATCTCAGCTTCCAGGGTCAACAACACAGTATCCAGATCAGCACCCATAGCAGGAGCTGACCCCACTTGCACCCCTTCCTGCCCTACCGTTACCATAACCACATCCACTGACACTGACGGCAGCAGCTGCGGCACACTAACAGAGACCCGCTGTTGTACATCCATATCCTGCTCATCCCCACCTACCACCTCTGGTATTTCTAACTGTTGCAAAACTACCTTCTCCTCCCCACTTGCAGACTCAAGTATACCTATCTGTACACCCTGCTGCATAGGTGAGTCCAGCACCAGATTTTCCACTTCACCCATTGCAGCCACAGACTGAGATTTATCCATATCCTTATCCTGCTTAACAGAAGGATCCAGCCCCTGGCCTTGCTCATACCCCCTTGCCGCCATAAACACAGTTTGTTGCTCCAGTCCCTTTAGAGCAGGCTGACAATCCCCCAGCTCCAACTCCATTTCACTAGATTTTAGCTCCGGGCTTTGCCCGCACCCCCCTGCTGCTACATATCCCAATACAGGCTCCAGCTCCCTGGATTTTAGCTCCGGGCTTTGCCCGCACCCCCCTCCAACCATACATTTATCCCCATGCTTCACAGAGCTGGAGGACCGACTCCCAGCTACTTCTGGAGCCAAGCGACTACCCTCCACAGGCACCGATACTTCTGGGGACAATGCACATTCTTCTGTCTTCACCCACTTCACTGGGCCTCCCACCGCAGATAGATGAACAGGTCCTCGTTGATCTTCTGCCGCAGACAGCACAGATGCCACCTGCAGACTCTCCATGCCGCACACAGGAGCTCACCAGTTGCCACCAACAGCCCAATCCCCTCAGCAGGAGCCACAGGTAACATAGGAGCCGATTGCTCCATTTTTTCCACACTTTCTATATTCCCAGGCACCAATAAAGCTTTCTCAGGGTTTTGTATTATGCTCATTTTGTGTTGTAGTCCAGCTGCTGCATTACAGGCTTGTAGACCCACATTGACTGCTGGGACCTGTAGTTCCACTTGCTGCACATGCACCTCACTTAAAGCACAGTCCTGCTTTAAATTGCTCACACCATGTACCATCAACTTCCCACTTGGCTGCAAATCCACAGCAACTTCTGACAGCTGCTCCGGTCCCCGCTGGCTGATTGCAATCACCTCCATACAACATACAGGAGCCGGCTGCTCCCCCTCTGCTTCCTGCTGCACAAGGTACAAATCTTTTGTAGATATATGAGCAGATTGCTCCATTTCTTCTACTTTATTAAGCACCAATAAAGCTGCATCAGGGTTTTGAATTGTGCCTGTATTGCAATGTAAACCAGCTGCTGTATAATAAGCTTGCAGACAGTCACTAGCTGCTGGGACCTGTAGTTCCACGCTCTCCACATGTGCACCACTTTTTACAGGGCCTTGCTTTCTACAGCTCACACCATGCTTATCCACTTTCACACAGGGCTGCAGACCCATATTAACTGCTGGGATCTGTAGTTCCACATGTTCCATAGGCAGATCACTTTTTGCACGGTCCTGTTTCAAACTACTCCCGCCATGCACCTCCATTTCCTCACATGGCACCTCCATTTCCTCACATGGCTGCGGACCCACAGCGGCCGCCGGGACCCCCAGGTCTTCCGGTCTTTTGGTCACCCCAATTGCACAGGGGACCAGAACCACACTGGGGTTCAGTCTACTCGGCGTTATCAACTTGCGTCCACTGGGTAAGAACAACCCAAATTCACCTCCTTGGCCAGAGGCACCACCTCCCGATTTTTCTTCATCCCCCAAACACGCCGTTGGGGATAGGGCAATACCTTGCAAATTTGCCTCCTTTTTCAGGGGAACCCCGCTTGGGCCACCCCCTGAGACTCTCCAGCTCATATCCACAACCTCTGTACTTTCACCCTGCCTGCTACGGCCCCCAGATGGATCAGGGGGAGGACCAGAGCCAGGCCCTGCAGGCAGGGGACTCTCCTGGAAAGCGGCCCCAGGAGGCTCCATGATTCTGGGGAAGATCCCCCAGGAAAGGTCCTGGCTTCGGCCTATGCACGGTTCTCTGGAGCTCAGCTTCACACAACCTATTACCGCGGCTGCTGCCCTCCAATGGGTCCTCGTTAAAGGATTTAAAGTGTACTCATTCCAATTACAGGGCCTCGAAAGAGTCCTGTATTGGTATTTTTCGTCACTACCTCCCCGAGTAATTTGCGCGCCTGCTGCCTTCCTTGGATGTGGTAGCCGTTTCTCAGGCTCCCTCTCCGGAATCGAACCTTGATTCCCCGTTACCCGTGGTCACCATGGTAGGCGCATAAAGTACCATCGAAAGTTGATAGGGCAGACATCCGAATGCGTCGTCGCCGTCACGGGGACGTGCGATCGGCCCGAGGTTATCTAGAGTCGCCAGAGAGGCCGGGGGCGGCGGGAGGCCGGGGCCGACCCGCCGGGAACCCCCGGATTGGTCTTGGACTGATAAATGCACGCATCCCTGGGGGTCAGCGCTCGTCGGCATGTATTAGCTCTAGAATTACCACAGTTATCCAAGTAACGGGGTCGAGCGATCAAAGGAACCATAACTGATTTAATGAGCCATTCGCAGTTTCACTGTACCGGCCGTGTGTACTTACACGTGCATGGCTTAATCTTTGAGACAAGCATATGCTACTGGCAGGATCAACCAGGTAGCTCTCGGTATCGGCCGGCGCGCGCCCGAACGTCGGGGGCCGCGGCGCGCGCCGTCTCGAGAGCGGCGGGTCCGCCGGACCGGGCTCCCTCCGCCGGCGCACTGCAGCGGGGCGGACCGGGGCGGGTCTCGATCCGAGCGGGCGCTCGGAAAAGATGGGGACGGGAGGAGGAGGACAGCCGTCCCGGTCGGGCAGATTGGGAAGCTCGGAGTCAGAGTGGACGGCGGGGCCCGGCCGTCACCACGCTCGATTTCGCCTGTTTTCGCCTCACCCAACAACCTGTTCGCTAGGAAACCGGTGCAAGCCGTCCTGGGGGGTGTTTTTTTTCGCTGGGACGGCAGCAACTGCCCCCAGCCCCACCTCATCCCGATTTACTCCTGACAGGCTTCATCTTGTCCCGGGGGGGTGAAAGGGTGTAAAGAGGTTCCATCTTGCGGGGCTCCGTCGCCCTTCCGGGATGCCGCCGCCTGGCGCACGGGCGACCGCGGCTTCCGCCGGCTCCCTCCGAAAAGCGCCTCCCGCTCTCCCTGCGTCTCCTGGACGGTCTCCCGCTGGCCTCGCTACGAGTCTACGCTTCTCTCTCGCCCTGCCGCCAGACTCGGCTCCTCTCCCGCGCTCTCTCTCTCTCTGACCTCCGCCCCGTCCAGCCCTCCCGTCCGCGGCGGGGGAGGCCCAGTGGGCGAACCCTTCCGTGCGGCCGCCTCGCCGGAGCAGGGGCGGCACGTAGGGCCCTCTCCTGGGGCTGCGAGGAGCGGCCGTCGGGCCTGGCCGCGCTCGGACCAAGTCCCCCGCCGGTGCGGAGCAAGCAGGCCGCCCTGCCCCCCCCCCCCCCCCCCCCCCCCGGTGGCACCGCAGCACCGGAGATTATTCAGGGAATGCTCCACAGCGCTGCTGGGGAACTGTTTGCTTTAAACACACTCTGCATTGCATACACACCAAAACCCATTCCAGTCTGGTAAACATGATTCTCGGGGACTTGCGAGAATTGTATGCTGGGTAGTTGAGACTAGAGATGAGCGGGTTCGGTTCCTCGGAATCCGAACCCGCCCGAACTTCATGTTTTTTTTCACGGGTCCGAGCGACTCGGATCTTCCCGCCTTGCTCGGTTAACCCGAGCGCGCCCGAACGTCATCATGACGCTGTCGGATTCTCGCGAGGCTCGGATTCTATCGCGAGACTCGGATTCTATATAAGGAGCCGCGCGTCGCCGCCATTTTCACTCGTGCATTGAGATTGATAGGGAGAGGACGTGTCTGGCGTCCTCTCCATTAGAATAGAGATAGATTAGATAGAGAGAGAGAGATTGTGCAGAGTCGCAGACAGAGTTAGTTTACCACAGTCAGTGACCAGTGCAGTTGCTAGTTAACTTTTATTTAATATAATATATCCGTTCACTTCTCTCTGCTATATCCGTTCTCTGCCTGAAAAAAAAAACGATACACAGCACAGTCAGTCACACAGTGTGACTCAGTCTGTGTGCACTCAGCTCAGCCCAGTGTGCTGCACAGTCATCAATGTATAAATTAAAAGCTTATAATTAATTGTGGGGGAGACTGGGGAGCACTGCAGGTTGTTAGCAGGAGCCAGGAGTACAATTATATTAATTAACAGTGCACACTTTTGCTGCAGGAGTGGTGACCAGTGCCTGACCACCAGTATAGTATTGTTGTATACTACTAATATCTCTTTAAATATCAACCAGTCTATATTAGCAGCAGACACAGTACAGTGCGGTAGTTCACGGCTGTGGCTACCTCTGTGTCGGCACACGGCAGGCAGTCCGTCCGACCAGAATTGTATTATTTATTATTATATACCTACCACCTAACCGTGGTTTTTTTTTCATTCTTTATACCGTCATAGTGTCATCCTAATTGTTACGAGTATACTACTATCTCTTTATCAACCAGTGTACAGTGCGGTAGTTCACGGCTGTGGCTACCTCTGTGTCGGCACACGGCAGGCAGTCCGTCCGACCAGAATTGTATTATTTATTATTATATACCTACCACCTAACCGTGGTTTTTTTTTCATTCTTTATACCGTCATAGTGTCATCCTAATTGTTACGAGTATACTACTATCTCTTTATCAACCAGTGTACAGTGCGGTAGTTCACGGCTGTGGCTACCTCTGTGTCGGCACACGGCAGGCAGTCCGTCCGACCAGAATTGTATTATTTATTATTATATACCTACCACCTAACCGTGGTTTTTTTTTCATTCTTTATACCGTCATAGTGTCATCCTAATTGTTACGAGTATACTACTATCTCTTTATCAACCAGTGTACAGTGCGGTAGTTCACGGCTGTGGCTACCTCTGTGTCGGCACACGGCAGGCAGTCCGTCCGACCAGAATTGTATTATTTATTATTATATACCTACCACCTAACCGTGGTTTTTTTTTTCATTCTTTATACCGTCATAGTGTCATCCTAATTGTTACGAGTATACTACTATCTCTTTATCAACCAGTGTACAGTGCGGTAGTTCACGGCTGTGGCTACCTCTGTGTCGGCACACGGCAGGCAGTCCGTCCGACCAGAATTGTATTATTTATTATTATATACCTACCACCTAACCGTGGTTTTTTTTTCATTCTTTATACCGTCATAGTGTCATCCTAATTGTTACGAGTATACTACTATCTCTTTATCAACCAGTGTACAGTGCGGTAGTTCACGGCTGTGGCTACCTCTGTGTCGGCACACGGCAGGCAGTCCGTCCGACCAGAATTGTATTATTTATTATTATATACCTACCACCTAACCGTGGTTTTTTTTTCATTCTTTATACCGTCATAGTGTCATCCTAATTGTTACGAGTATACTACTATCTCTTTATCAACCAGTGTACAGTGCGGTAGTTCACGGCTGTGGCTACCTCTGTGTCGGCACACGGCAGGCAGTCCGTCCGACCAGAATTGTATTATTTATTATTATATACCTACCACCTAACCGTGGTTTTTTTTTCATTCTTTATACCGTCATAGTGTCATCCTAATTGTTACGAGTATACTACTATCTCTTTATCAACCAGTGTACAGTGCGGTAGTTCACGGCTGTGGCTACCTCTGTGTCGGCAGTCGGCAGGCAGTCCGTCCATCCATAATTGTATTATTATTATAATATATACCACCTAACCGTGGTTTTTTTATACCACCTAACCGTGGCAGTCCGTCCATAATTGTATACTAGTATCCAATCCATCCATCTCCATTGTTTACCTGAGGTGCCTTTTTAGTTCTGCCTATAAAATATGGAGAACAAAAAAGTTGAGGTTCCAAAATTAGGGAAAGATCAAGATCCACTTCCACCTCGTGCTGAAGCTGCTGCCACTAGTCATGGCCGAGACGATGAAATGCCAGCAACGTCGTCTGCCAAGGCCGATGCCCAATGTCATAGTACAGAGCATGTCAAATCCAAAACACCAAATATCAGAAAAAAAAGGACTCCAAAACCTAAAATAAAATTGTCGGAGGAGAAGCGTAAACTTGCCAATATGCCATTTACCACACGGAGTGGCAAGGAACGGCTGAGGCCCTGGCCTATGTTCATGGCTAGTGGTTCAGCTTCACATGAGGATGGAAGCACTCAGCCTCTCGCTAGAAAACTGAAAAGACTCAAGCTGGCAAAAGCACCGCAAAGAACTGTGCGTTCTTTGAAATCCCAAATCCACAAGGAGAGTCCAATTGTGTCGTTTGCGATGCCTGACCTTCCCAACACTGGACGTGAAGAGCATGCACCTTCCACTATTTGCATGCCCCCTGCAAGTGCTGGAAGGAGCACCCGCAGTCCAGTTCCTGATAGTCAGATTGAAGATGTCAGTGTTGAAGTACACCAGGATGAGGAGGATATGGGTGTTGCTGGCGCTGGGGAGGAAATTGACCAGGAGGATTCTGATGGTGAGGTGGTTTGTTTAAGTCAGGCACCCGGGGAGACACCTGTTGTCCGTGGGAGGAATATGGCCGTTGACATGCCAGGTGAAAATACCAAAAAAATCAGCTCTTCGGTGTGGAGGTATTTCACCACAAATGCGGACAACAGGTGTCAAGCCGTGTGTTCCCTTTGTCAAGCTGTAATAAGTAGGGGTAAGGACGTTAACCACCTCGGAACATCCTCCCTTATACGTCACCTGCAGCGCATTCATAATAAGTCAGTGACAAGTTCAAAAACTTTGGGTGACAGCGGAAGCAGTCCACTGACCAGTAAATCCCTTCCTCTTGTAACCAAGCTCACGCAAACCACCCCACCAACTCCCTCAGTGTCAATTTCCTCCTTCCCCAGGAATGCCAATAGTCCTGCAGGCCATGTCACTGGCAAGTCTGACGAGTCCTCTCCTGCCTGGGATTCCTCCGATGCATCCTTGCGTGTAACGCCTACTGCTGCTGGCGCTGCTGTTGTTGCCGCTGGGAGTCGATGGTCATCCCAGAGGGGAAGTCGTAAGCCCACTTGTACTACTTCCAGTAAGCAATTGACTGTTCAACAGTCCTTTGCGAGGAAGATGAAATATCACAGCAGTCATCCTACTGCAAAGCGGATAACTGAGGCCTTGGCATCCTGGGTGGTGAGAAACGTGGTTCCGGTATCCATCATTACTGCAGAGCCAACTAGAGACTTGTTGGAGGTACTGTGTCCCCGGTACCAAATACCATCTAGGTTCCATTTCTCTAGGCAGGCGATACCGAAAATGTACACAGACCTCAGAAAAAGAGTCACCAGTGTCCTAAAAAATGCAGCTGTACCCAATGTCCACTTAACCACGGACATGTGGACAAGTGGAGCAGGGCAGGGTCAGGACTATATGACTGTGACAGCCCACTGGGTAGATGTATGGACTCCCGCCGCAAGAACAGCAGCGGCGGCACCAGTAGCAGCATCTCGCAAACGCCAACTCTTTCCTAGGCAGGCTACGCTTTGTATCACCGCTTTCCAGAATACGCACACAGCTGAAAACCTCTTACGGCAACTGAGGAAGATCATCGCGGAATGGCTTACCCCAATTGGACTCTCCTGTGGATTTGTGGCATCGGACAACGCCAGCAATATTGTGTGTGCATTAAATCTGGGCCAATTCCAGCACGTCCCATGTTTTGCACATACCTTGAATTTGGTGGTGCAGAATTTTTTAAAAAACGACAGGGCCGTGCAAGAGATGCTGTCGGTGGCCAGAAGAATTGCGGGACACTTTCGGCGTACAGGCACCACGTACAGAAAACTGGAGCACCACCAAAAACTACTGAACCTGCCCTGCCATCATCTGAAGCAAGAAGTGGTAACGAGGTGGAATTCAACCCTCTATATGCTTCAGAGGTTGGAGGAGCAGCAAAAGGCCATTCAAGCCTATACAATTGAGCACGATATAGTAGGTGGAATGCACCTGTCTCAAGTGCAGTGGAGAATGATTTCAACGTTGTGCAAGGTTCTGATGCCCTTTGAACTTGCCACACGTGAAGTCAGTTCAGACACTGCCAGCCTGAGTCAGGTCATTCCCCTCATCAGGCTTTTGCAGAAGAAGCTGGAGGCATTGAAGGAGGAGCTAACACGGAGCGATTCCGCTAGGCATGTGGGACTTGTGGATGCAGCCCTTAATTCGCTTAACAAGGATTCACGGGTGGTCAATCTGTTGAAATCAGAGCACTACATTTTGGCCACCGTGCTCGATCCTAGATTTAAAGCCTACCTTGGATCTCTCTTTCCGGCAGACACAGGTCTGCTGGGGTTGAAAGACCTGCTGGTGACAAAATTGTCAAGTCAAGCGGAACGCGACCTGTCAACATCTCCTCCTTCACATTCTCCCGCAACTGGGGGTGCGAGGAAAAGGCTCAGAATTCCGAGCCCACCCGCTGGCGGTGATGCAGGGCAGTCTGGAGCGACTGCTGATGCTGACATCTGGTCCGGACTGAAGGACCTGACAACGATTACGGACATGTCGTCTACTGTCACTGCATATGATTCTCTCAACATTGATAGAATGGTGGAGGATTATATGAGTGACCGCATCCAAGTAGGCACGTCACACAGTCCGTACTTATACTGGCAGGAAAAAGAGGCAATTTGGAGGCCCTTGCACAAACTGGCTTTATTCTACCTAAGTTGCCCTCCCACAAGTGTGTACTCCGAAAGAGTGTTTAGTGCCGCCGCTCACCTTGTCAGCAATCGGCGTACGAGGTTACATCCAGAAAATGTGGAGAAGATGATGTTCATTAAAATGAATTATAATCAATTCCTCCGCGGAGACATTGACCAGCAGCAATTGCCTCCACAAAGTACACAGGGAGCTGAGATGGTGGATTCCAGTGGGGACGAATTGATAATCTGTGAGGAGGGGGATGTACACGGTGATATATCGGAGGGTGAAGATGAGGTGGACATCTTGCCTCTGTAGAGCCAGTTTGTGCAAGGAGAGATTAATTGCTTCTTTTTTGGGGGGGGTCCAAACCAACCCGTCATATCAGTCACAGTCGTGTGGCAGACCCTGTCACTGAAATGATGGGTTGGTTAAAGTGTGCATGTCCTGTTTTGTTTATACAACATAAGGGTGGGTGGGAGGGCCCAAGGATAATTCCATCTTGCACCTCTTTTTTCTTTTCTTTTTCTTTGCATCATGTGCTGATTGGGGTGGGTTTTTTGGAAGGGACACCCTGCGTGACACTGCAGTGCCACTCCTAGATGGGCCCGGTGTTTGTGTCGGCCACTAGGGTCGCTAATCTTACTCACACAGCTACCTCATTGCGCCTCTTTTTTTCTTTGCGTCATGTGCTGTTTGGGGAGGGTTTTTTGGAAGGGACATCCTGCGTGACACTGCAGTGCCACTCCTAGATGTGCCCGGTGTTTGTGTCGGCCACTAGGGTCGCTAATCTTACTCACACAGTCAGCTACCTCATTGCGCCTCTTTTTTTCTTTGCGTCATGTGCTGTTTGGGGAGGGTTTTTTGGAAGGGCCATCCTGCGTGACACTGCAGTGCCACTCCTAGATGGGCCCGGTGTTTGTGTCGGCCACTAGGGTCGCTAATCTTACTCACACAGCTACCTCATTGCGCCTCTTTTTTTCTTTGCGTCATGTGCTGTTTGGGGAGGGTTTTTTGGAAGGGACATCCTGCGTGACACTGCAGTGCCACTCCTAGATGGGCCCGGTGTTTGTGTCGGCCACTAGGGTCGCTTATCTTACTCACACAGCGACCTCGGTGCAAATTTTAGGACTAAAAATAATATTGTGAGGTGTGAGGTATTCAGAATAGACTGAAAATGAGTGTAAATTATGGTTTTTGAGGTTAATAATACTTTGGGATCAAAATGACCCCCAAATTCTATGATTTAAGCTGTTTTTTAGTGTTTTTTGAAAAAAACACCCGAATCCAAAACACACCCGAATCCGACAAAAAAAATTCGGTGAGGTTTTGCCAAAACGCGTTCGAACCCAAAACACGGCCGCGGAACCGAACCCAAAACCAAAACACAAAACCCGAAAAATTTCAGGCGCTCATCTCTAGTTGAGACTTGACTCCCCTATCACCTCCCAGGGTCAGACTCATGGGGACCTCATTTTAGGTCCCTACCATGTCGGAGGTCCCGCCAGTGTTGGTGTGCTGTCTGGCCCTTGTCCCCATTAGGATATATAAACAAGTGCGCACACACACACACTGAACATATACACACATAAATATACACACACGTAGAAGACATACACACAAACATGTAGACACACACTGACACTGACACCTGAACGAGGCTGAGGTATGCTGCAGGAGATCACTGGCAGTGCTGTGCTAACTGGTGGCTCAGACAGAACCAGGGGAATGCTCATCGCTAGACTCCGCCCCCTCATGGCCGTTTGCCGCGATTTGCGGGTCAGTGGGAGAAGGGGCGGAGCCAATATGACACCCTTCAATGAGAAACGTCATGTTGGCTCCACCACTCACCGACCCGCGAATCGCGGCATAAAGCCGTGAGGGGGCGGGGCTACAATCACTGGCTGATGCCTGCACACTGACACGGCTGTGGGCGCATGGGGCGAGCAGGCCGTGCAGGTGCTGGTGGCGCCCCCCCTCTGCTGGGGTTGCCACGGTGCCCATGGCACGTGCCCTGCTCACCCTGTGCTTGTTATGCCTCTGGCTGCATCAGACCAGTGGTAGTGTCCTGTCTCATCAGTCATTCCAGTGACGAGGCAGTCACAGTGGTATACGCTGCTGCTATATGTCCACTGCTGCCGTATAATAATTATAACAACCACAAGTACCTTACAGTGTTGTTGTGTTGTGCTGCATCAGACCAGTGGTAGGGTCCTGTCTCATCAGTCATTCCAGTGCAGCATATTGTCTCATATAACTCACAAAAAATAATGGAGAACAAAAATTTTGAGGATAAAGTAAGGAAAGATCAAGAAGAACCACTTCCTCCTAGTGCTGAAGCTGCTGCCACTAGCCATGACATAGACAATAAAATGCCATCAACGTCGTCTGCCAAGGCCGATTCCCAATGTGATAGTAGAAGGCATGCAAAATCCAAAAAGCCAAAGTTCAGAAAAAAGAACCAAAAAAATAAATTTAAATCGCCTGAGGACAAACGTAAACTTGCCAATATGCCATTTACGACACGGAGTTGTAAGGAACGGCTGAGGCCCTGGCCTATGTTCATGGCTAGTGGTTCAGCTTCACATGACGATGGAAGCCCTCATCGTTCCGCTAGAAAAATTAAAAGAGTTAAGCTAGAAAGAGCACAGAAAAGAACTGTGTGTTCTGAGATGGTATCACAAATCCCCAAGGAGAGTCCAAGTGTGTCGGCAGTTGCGATGCCTGACCTTCCCAACGCTGGACGGGAAGAGTTGGCTCCTTCCACTATTTGCACGCCCCCTGCAAGTGCTGGAAGGAGCACCCACAGTCCAGTTCCTGATATTCAAATTGAAGATGTCACTGTTGAAGTACACCAGGATGAGGATATGGGTGTTGCTTGCGCTGAGGAGGAAGTTGACGATGAGGATTCTGATAGTGATGTGGTTTGTTTCGGTCAGGCACCGGGGGAGACACCTTTTGTCCTTGGGACAAAGAATCCCATTGTGATGCCTGGGCAAACTACCAAAAAAGCCACCTCTTCGGTGTGGAATCTGTCAATCTGTAATAAGTAGGGGTAAGAATGTGAACCACCTAGGAACATCCTCCCTTATACGTCACCTGCTGCGCATTCATCAGAAGTCAGTGTCAAGTTGTGAAACTTTGGGTTAGAGCTTAAGCAGTCCACTGACACCTAAATTCCTTCTTCCTCCTGTACCCAAGCTCCTGCAAAGCCACACCACCAACTCCCTCAATGTCAACTTCCTCCTCAGTCAGGAACGTCAGTAGTCCTGCAGGCCATGTCACTGTCAAGATTGAGGAGTCCTCTCCTATGCGGGATTCCTCCGTAGGATCCTTGAGTGGTACGTCTGCTGTTGCTGCCGCTGCTGTTGTTGCTGATGGAAGTCGATCGTCATCCCAGAGGGGAAGTCGGAAGACCACTTGTGCTATTTCCAGTAAGCAATTAACTGTCCAACAGTCCTTTGTAAGGAAGATGAAATATGACAGCAGTCATCCTTTTGCAAAGCGGATGTTATGCACACCAGTGCCAGCAGGAATGTACTGGTGTCTGAACGGAGAGGGATGCAAAACAAATGAACTCACAGACAGACTGGGGAATATGACATTACATACACAGAAGGTGATAGAGTAACAGAATAAACACAAAGTGAACAGAGAAGCCCAAAGGCTAAGAAACTGGGTGTCTCCCTAGTATTAGGAATGCTCAGATGGAAAGAAGCGAGATGTTGTGATTTAATACGTAGAGAACCCGAAATGCTGTTGCAAAGGGCAACAGCAAAACCCTAAAGGGTTACCAACGGGTGTGGCAGTAAACTCCTTGGTCAGAGATGGAATAATAGACACAAGGAGAGTCTCCACAATCCTAGTCCTCTCTTGCAGTGCACTGGTTCAGCTTACTGCCACTAAACTGACACCTGGACACCTTGCACAGTGAGAAAGGATTTTGGCAGGCAAGTCTGAGAATACAGCCGCAAACTTGCTAGGTTCACAGAGTAGCAAAAGAACCCCAGCAGGTTAAACGACTGACTCCAGTCTTACTGCTAGGTCTGGATTGGCAGAGTGTAGTACCAAATCCCAAGGCCTATTTGCAGTAAGCAACAAGCAAATACAAAGTTACACAGTACTAGCTAACTTTCAGGAACTGACTAACCAACAAAGATTCAGCAGCATCTGCCTAACCTGAGAAGAGGGTTTATATAGCAGGTGCTGTCCACGCCCCACTCAGACCTCACAGACTGTGAGCACAAAAAACAGCACCGGATCCCCTGCCATGCACAGAGCCTGTAACCACTGCACAGCAAAAGACCCGAACCGTAGTATCAGCTGCGCTCAGGTTACTCCGCTAGCACTTGTCTCCCGGTTGCCATGACGACGTGGCAGCACAGGGCAGGAGACCCTAACAGCGGATAACTGAGGCCTTGACAGCTATGTTGGTGTTAGACGTGCCTCCGGTATCCACCATTAGTTCAGTGGAACTTAGAGAACTGTTTGAGGTAGTGTGTCCCCGGTATCAAATTCCATCTAGGTTCCACTTCTCTAGGCAGGCGATACAGAAAATGTACACAGACGTCAGAAAAAGAGTCACCAGTGTCCTACAAAAGGCGGTTGTATCCAGTGTCCACTTAACCACGGACATATGGACAAGTGAAACTGGGCAGACTAAGGACTATATGACTGTGACAGCCCACTGGGTGGATGTATGGCCTCCCACAGCAACAACAACAGCGGCACCAGTAGAAGCATCTCGCAAACGCCAACTCGTTCCTAGGCAGGCTACGCTTTGTATCACCGCTTTCCTTAAGAGGCACACAGCTGACAACCTCTTACACAAACTGAGGAGCATCATCGCAGAATGGCTTACCCCAATTGGACTCTCCTGGGGATTTGTGATATCGGACAATGCCAGCAATATTGTGCATGCATTACATCTGGGCAAATTCCAGCATGTCCCATGTTTTGCACATACAATTAATTTGGTGGTGCAGAATTTTTTGAAAAATGACAGGAGTGTGCAGGAGATGCTGTCGGTGGCCTGAAAAATTGCGGGACACTTTCTGCATTCTGCCACTGCGTGTCGAAGAATGGAGCGCCAGCAAACACTCCTGAACCTGCCTTGCCATCAACTGAAGTAAGAGGTGGTAATGAGGTGGAATTCAACCCTCTATATGCTTCACAGGATGGAGGATCAGCAAAAGGCCATTCAAGCCTATACATCCACCTACGAAATAGGCAAAGGAGGGGTAATGCACCTGACTCAAGCACAGTGGAGAATGATTTCCATCTTGTGCAAGGTTCTCCAACCCTTCGAACTTGCCACACGTGAAGTCAGTTCAGACACTGCCAGCTTGAGTCAGGTCATTCCCCTCATCAGGCTTTTGCAGAAGCAGCTGGAGAAATTGAAGAAGGAGCTAAGATGGAGCGATTCCGTAAAGTATGTGGGACTTGTGGATGGAGCCCTTCATTCACTTTGCCATAATTCAAGGGTGTTCAATCTGTTGAAATCAGAGCACTACATTTTGGCCACCGTGCTCGATCCTAGGTTTAAAGCCTACGTTGTATCTCTCTTTCCAGCAGACACAAGTGTGCAGAGGTGCAAAGACCTGCTGGTTAGTAAATTGTCAACTCAAGCGGAACGTGACCCGTCAACAGCTCCTCCTTCAATTTCTCCCGCCACTGGGGCTGCAAGGAAAAGGATAAGAATTCCGAGCCCACCCGCTGGCGGTGATGCAGGGCAGTCAGGAGCGAAAGCTGACATCTGGTCCGGACTGAAGGACCTGCCAATGATTACTGACATGTCTGCTGTCACTGCATATGATTCTGTCACCACTGAAAGAATGGTGGAGGATTATATGAGTGACCGCATCCAAGTAGGCATGTAAGACAGTCCGTATGTATACTAGCAGGAAAAAGAGACAATTTGGATGCCCTTGCACAAACTGGTGTGTGTACTCCGAAAGAGTGTTTAGTGCAGCCGGTAACCTTGTCAGCGATCGGCGTAGGAGGTTACTTCCACTAAATGTGGAGAAGATGATGTTCATCAAAATGAATTATAAATTCCTCCAGGAAGACCTTTACCAACAATTGCCACCAGAAAGTACACAGGAACCTGTGATGGTGGATTCCAGTGGGGACGAATTAATACTCTGTGAGGAGGATGCACACAATGAAAGGGGTGAGGAATCGGAGGATGTCGACATCTTGTCTCTGTAGAGCCAGTTTGTGCAAGGTGAGATTGATTGTTTCTTTTTTGGTGAGAGCCCAAACAAACTAGTGATTTCAGCCACAGTCGTGTGGCAGACCCTGTCGCTGAAATGATTGGTTTGTTAAATTGTGCATGTCCTGTTTATACAACATAAGGGTGAGTGGGAGGGCCCAAGGACAATTCCATCTTGCACCTTTTTTTCTACTTTGCAGCATGTGCTGTTTGGGGACTAGTTTTTAAAGTGCCATCCTGTTTGTAACTGCAGTGCCACTCCTAGATGGGCCAGGTGTTTGTGCCGCACACTTGTGTCGCTTAGCTTTGCCATCCAGCTACCTCATTGCACCTCTTTTTCTTCTTTGCATCATGTGCTGTTTGAGGACTAGTTTTTGAATAGTGCCATCTTGTCTGCAACTGCAGTGCCACTCCTAGATGGGCCAGGTGTTTGTGCCGCACACTTGTGTCGCTTTGCTTAGTATTACAGCCACCTCGGTGCAACTTTTAGGCCTAAAAACAATATTGTGAGGTGTGAGATGTTCAGAATAGACTGGAAATGAAATTAGTGGAAATGATTGTTATTGAGGTTAATAATACTGTAGGATCAAAATTACCCCCAAATTCTGTGATTTTAGCTGTTTATATGTGGGGGGGGTTTAAATCATCCAGATCCAAAACCAAAACACGAAAGTGGAAATAGAACCAAAACACAAAACACGAAAAGTGCCAGCCGCACATCACCTGTTTTTATGATTGGTTAATCATACACCTGTCTAAGGGCCTAATTCAGACCTGATCGAAATAGCAAAATTTTTCTCTAATGGGCAAAACCATGTGCAGTGCAGGTGGGGCAGATGTAACATGTGCAGAGAGAGTTAGATTTGGGTGGGGTGTGTTCAAACTCAAATCTAAATTGCAGTGTAAAAATAAAGCAGACAGTATTTACCCTTCATAGAAACAATATAACCCACCCAAATCTAGCTCTCTCTGCACATGAAATGTCTGCCCCACCTGCAGTGCACATGGTTTTGCCCATTAGAGAAAGATTTTTCTTTTGCGATTAGGTCTGAATTAGGCTCTATAATCAATGCTGCCCTGAAGGCTAAGGGCGGCCACACCAAACACTGGTCAGATTAAGATTTTTCCTTTATTTATTCATTCCGCACCCTGTCAATTGACAAAAACAAACCACCAACACCTCTATCCTTGAACGCATTCCCGCTGTCACAAAATGAGCGCACACAGCGCTGCCCTGCCAGGTGCTCTCTCACCTCTCCCACTCCTGTGTGAAGAGGCTGCATGTGTCTGCCGGCGGCCGTGGGCCATGGTTCATCTCCTCTCTCAGTGGCCGTGGTGATCAGCATCCCTCGTGGATCTGGCACCGGATGCCACCATCTTAGTTCTTGTCACATGTCTGCAGAGCAGCAATGGAGCATAACAGGAACCTGCATCAGCTGGAAACAGCTATGACAGTGCAGAATCAGCTGACCAGTCAGGATCCAATCAGGAGTCAGTCGACTCCCATGACCAATCATCAAAGTCCATGAGGTAGAAATATCACGCAAAAGCACTTCCTGGTTGTCAGTACTTTGTTGTCCACAGCCCTGCTGAGACTCCTCCTGTGTTATCCCGAACTGCTTTAGTATTCTGTCTAAGGACTTCTATGCAGTGTCACCTTGCACCCACTGACTTCATCAGTTTTCCAGCTATCCTGAAAACCGGTCCTGCTCCACCTTTCGGCATCCAAGTATTGCAGCTGTGTCCCTGCTATTCTGAAAGCAGGTCTTGCTCCTCAACCCGGCATCAGAACCGAATTAGCTGGTCGTAGCCCAGTAATCCTGCGTGGCTGATACTGCACTGCATCCCATCACCAGAGCCTAATTAGCTGGTCGTAGCCCACTGTCTCCACGAACTATGACAGGTGAAGCAAGTTCTGCTTCATATCTCATATTTTGGTATATTTCTAGTTTCCCACCAAGTTTTCCACTCTCCACTCCCGTTGTAATACCTAGTCAGAACCTACAAACAAACCCAAGTCTGACTGTAAGCAATGACCCAATGGATTCGGCAGGTAACCCAGGAGTTAACTCTGATCTCCTGCAACTCATTGCAAGGTTAGAAGGACTGGAAGCAACACAGAGGCAACTAGTGCAAGGCTTAGGTGACTTCTCTGCACGCCAAGATAATCTGCAGTCCTCCTTGGCTTCATTGCGCTTGTCTACTTCAACTACTAGGAGCTCTTCATCCAATTTGGTGGTGGTTCCTCTGTCATCATACAATTCTGTGAGACTCTCCAGATAAATTTGATGGATTACCCAAGCTATGCAGGGATTTCCTCAACCAATGCTATGTACAATTCACCTTGCAAGCTTCCATTTTCCCTACAGCCAAAGCCAACGTGGATTATATTGTATTGCCCCTGACTGGTTGAGCCGACTTGGTCACACCCCTTTGTGAAAGAAATAATTTGTTATTGGAGGATTTTGCCAAATTCATTGAGATTTTCTGGATGATCTTTGATAAGCCGGATTGTCCCACATATGCTTCCATGGACATCATGTAAGTCCAGCAAGGAACTCGTACTATGGGGCAATATATCGTCCAATTTCAGACCCTAACGTCTGAGTTACAGTGGAATGACGAGGCTCTGTATGCCGCCCTCGGGAACGGCCTCTCAGAGAGAATGAAGGATGCACTTGTGTCCTGTGAGGTTCCAGCAAGTTGGACATATTAATGTCTTTATG
Organism: Pseudophryne corroboree; assembly: GCF_028390025.1. Taxonomy (NCBI): domain Eukaryota; kingdom Metazoa; phylum Chordata; class Amphibia; order Anura; family Myobatrachidae; genus Pseudophryne; species Pseudophryne corroboree. Next base: position 1,039,760,771 of record NC_086445.1, read on the forward strand.
CACCAAAAATGTATTTTCACATCTGTGAGCGTATTTTGGTGAAATCAAAGTGAGACCATTCTCAGTCTCGGGTTCCCTTCCATTTTACCCCTCAATCTGTTTCACCTCCTTCAGAAGAAGAGCCTTTGCAGGTCAATCGTTTCAAGATCTTGGCCAAGGAGTAATAGGAAAGACATCAGCTCAACCTCTGTATGTATTGTGGTGATTCTAATCAGTTGGTAGAATCTTGTTTTAAGCATCTGGGTAATGGAGTCTCCTAATCTCGAGTGGAGAGAAGAGACTGGGAGTATTAGCTACAAATAAAAAGAATTCTGTAATTTCAGTTCTTCTCTGGACAGATTCCAGGCAGCTCTGTTTCAGCTCTACTTGAATTGAAGGTTTAAAGGCAAATTACTTCAAAGTTGGGTTTCCTTCACATGGGTAATAACCTAACTTAGATTAGGAAAATATATTTAACAATATTGGCAGGGATAATACCAGACGATAAATCAGACTACATAATAGTGAGATATTGATTAGCTAGTGCGGTTAGAGGACTGAATGTCTGGCCATGCGACCGAAGACACAGCAGGCCACAAAGCAACTGACGCAATTGATGCAACTTCAGCCAGTCTTGAATTGCAAATTCTTTTTTACTTCAGGTAACACAGCAGAATCAGGAATTTCTTGTGGAGTAATTGAAGCATCAGATAAGCACATTGAAACTTGCAAACTAGATACAGAGAAGCAAAATAATTAATTTGAGAATCCTCCATCCGGTGGGAGTTTACCGCCTCAGTGACCAAGGACGTAGGGCACATGGACTGGGAAGTAGAATCAGATTCCCTTTTAGAATTGCCAGACTGAAGCTCCTCATCTGGGAAAACAGATAAAACCAGACCAGGTTTAGTAACACTTGCATCAGTTAAGACTGAAAATGAAAATTTTGAGGCGGAGTTGGAGTAACTTGGACTGGCTGGAACCAGGGAGATTTTACCAAGCTGGACCCAGTGATGAACTGGACCGACTGGAGCTGGAGGAGTCTTCGGCTGAATGGGTGAGACCGGATTGGATCCAAAGATACTTGAATCGGCTGGAACCAAAGGAAACTAAACTGGACAAACAGACGGAACCGGGTTAAGTTCGGACGAGCATGAACTGGCAGGAACTGAATCCGAAAGTTCAGTTGGACCATCCAGGCATGCTGGCTGCCAACATGGTAACACTCTCAGTAGATGGCAAACAGGACCTCATGTCTACACCTGTGGCCCTAAAAATTCCATCTGGGATCTTGGCCCTGGATACCTCCCTTGAGGCTGAAACTCTGGAGACCCCTCCTGAGGTCAACAAATCAGACACTTCTCTTAGGGTTGGCACTTACAGAACCCCTCCTGGGGTTAACAGATCACAAACTCCTCTTTGAGTAGAAGACTCAGATGTCACTTCTGAAGCCTAAATATCGGATATCCCTCCTGGGGTCAGCAGATCAGACACCTCAGAGGCTGCGGAATCAGATGCCCCATCTTCGGCTGCGGGATTAGATGCCCCTACTTGGGCTTGGTAGATTGATTCCCCTTCATGACCTTTGGAAACAGATGCCCTTTCATAGGCTACAGAATCAGATGCCTCACTTAGCGAAATGGAAGCTGTCCTCTGTCTGGTGATGAACATCCTCTGTTGATTCCCAAACTTAGAATAGGGCCTCCTTGTCATAGGACCCCAATCATATACTTGAATGTCCTTCTGAACACTTCTGACTGAAGCAGAGGAAACAAAAAATGTCACACCTGATGATTTATAGATATGAGCTTGGTGACTATCGGACTTGTCACTATTTCTGGACTTGTGATGGGAACAGACTCCAATGAGATGATCAAAATCTCCACAATAGAAGCAATGATGAAGCAGTCTGCACCAATGGTGAACTGCTTCAGGAAGTTTGGACCCCAGGTTGCTTCGGAGCTTGGCCTCACTCTGCGCACAAGATGTCCGTTCAGAGATATGCAAAGTTTTAACAGAAGTTCCGTTGGTCTTATGACCACGAGTGGAATGTATAATGAAGTCAGAAGTACCGCCAATAATGTTGGAGACCATCGGAGAAACTCTAAACAGAAGTTCTTACAATTGTTCAAGCAATTGGTGAGACATTTTCCAAAGTTCAGGTCTACAGGCTAAAGGGAGTCGAGAGGAACTAACTCTTGTTGGGTGCGACCATGCTGCATTCAACAGCATGGCCCTCGCCTGCGATATCGGCCATCGGACCTGCATGCAGGTCTGACGGATGATGTCTAGATGACCCGCAGAAGTGTGTATCGTGCGATATATTGTCTGTACACACTAGACAACACTGTTCTGATATCGGCCGGATCGTACGTGATATCACCTATTGTGTACACACCTTTAGCAAGACTGAGAGAAATCCTGAAAACACTGCCGGACAAGAAGGAAGCACTTAGGGGTAAATTTACTAAGATGGGAGTTCTGTTTAAGATGGGATGTTGCCCATAGCGATCAATCAGATTTGAGGTATTATCTTCTAGAAGGTGCTAGATACATGAGAATTAGACTCTGATTGGTTGCTATGGGCAACATCCCATCTTAAATAGAAGTCCAATCTTAGTAAATTTACCCCTTAGGGCCTAATTCAGCATGGACCGCTATTCAGAGAATAGGTCTGAGACTACCACTAATCTGCGCCTGGAAGTGGTCTGCGCTGACATCCGAGACCCTGCCCAAAAAGCACCTGGGCACGCCTGCATTTTCTATGAAACACCCAGAAAACGTCAGGTTTTCCCGTCCAGAAATGTCGGCTTTCTGTCGGTCAAACAGCGGCTACATTGCGATTACGCTCTGTACGTAAGTTCTGTTGCTATTACCCCTTGTGTGTGCGCAATGCAAACACTATGCATGCACAGTCATTCGATAATCTCTCAATTTGCAATTTCTCTGAATAACGATCCATGCTGATTAGGCCCTTAGGACCCGAATCAGTAAGGATAGCAGATGCTGCTAATCAGGAGGGTTAGGTTTAGGCTGCGGAAATGGGGGGTTAGGTTTAGTAGGTTTAGGCAGGGCCGAAACTAGGTCTTTACGTCACCCGGGGCAAGGCAGTAATTTGGCACCTCCCCATCCCCCCCCCCCCCCCCCCAAAAAAAAAGCCTTGTCAGACTAAATTAATCAGATTATCAAAAATGTTAAGAAAATATTCTCCTAAATGCCTGAAATGCCCGAAATGCCCTAAACGTCACATGCCCCCCCCAGCAGCATGTTCCACTACATGCCCCCTTGTGTGTCCCTATACACTGCACTATATCACTGCTCTAAATCATAACACTTCATCACTGCACTATATTCCCCTATCCACTGCACTACTATACTACATCCCCTACACGCTGAACTACATCCCTACACTATATGCCCCCAAACACTGCACTACATACCCTATATGCTACACTACATCACTACACTACATCCCTTATATGCTACACCACATCAGTGCACTACATGCCCCTATATATGTGGCATTCCCCTTAAGGGCTATGCCCCCGTGACCCCAACACCCCGTAATGTGTATAAACATAAGGGACATTGGTGAGGACTTTGGTATATAGTCGGCCTCACAGTGGTGGGCGAGGGACAACAGCTGCAGGACCGGCGCGCAGACACGGGTCTGGGACTGTGACCCATGCGCTGACTGGAAGTGACTGATGCGGCTCATGGCAGGAGAGCCGTTGGAGATGTCGGTTGGGGAGCCATCTTGAGGACAGAGGAGCGAGCAGACGGTGTGAGGAGCTGACTGAAGGTGCAGCTGAGATCAGCAGAGGAGAGAAGTGGCAGGCTCCCAGGCCGTCAGATGAGAAGAGAAGCAACCCGCTTTCCACAGCGGCCCCTGGTCTCTGGCAGCAAGGTTTCAAGCCAGGACTGTAGGAGAAGGAGTGGAGGCGTGTCTATAGCTGTCTGCCCGCCCCTGGGGCGAAACTAGGGTGGACGGCCTCAATTCGGGACTTAGCAGCAGGAGGCGTGGTAAGCACATAGCCCCTCCCAGAAAGGCATCCCCGAAGACGGTTCCTGGGGTATTGATAGATGGGCCGGCCCCAACCCAGCCTGAGTGATAACTACAGCATCGGAACACTGAAGTTATTTCAGAGGCGGGAAGCTATAATTTAGTTCGGACCGGTGGTGTCACACAAATGACAAAGGTCACCCAGGGGCGGGCGACCCCCTATACTCAACGAATCACTCACTCCATAGACATAGTGACGTCCCTTATCGGAGTAAACGATATCTGGCTAGAACTTTATTGCTCCCTTCAATAGTACTGCATCTAGATAGGAGGATACATCGTAGCAAATGGCCACAAACAGGATTACCGTATAAAGCCCTACGACTAGTTAGGATAAGCTTTTCTTCTACGTGTGTGACATTCGTGTTACAACTTTCACTAGAGCCCGAATTCAGCGACTGTCGTCAGGAAATTAACTAACCCTAGAAAACAGCACTATAAATATATAGTATGTGACTAAACGATACCGCGGTTAAAAAAGGGGGCCCCCGATTGAACAAACACACACCCTTCTCTTGAATAGGGGCCCCTCTGTCTTAAGTGCCCTTAAGTGGTTTTAATCCGGCTCTGCCGCTTCTACGCCTTCACAGTGAATGAAGCGTTCCAATTGAATAAAACTCGAATTTTAAATGTTGGCATTAATATTTGTGCAAATGACATGTTAAGCGTTTAGTTGTTTCCCAAATTGTTCTACAGCGACTACTGCACCAGCAATCCCGGTAAGTGGTCCAAGTCACAGGTCACGCTCCTGCAAATCCGAGGAGGCCGCCATACTTACCCATCAAACGAATACATTGTGTCACCTCCTTGGAAGTGTTACATATACTGTAATACATTACTACACTACATAGCCTGTGTGGTACACTACATCACTACACTACATCCCCCTATAAGCTACACCAAATTAGAGATGAGCGGGTTCGGTTCCTCTGAATCCGAACCCGCCCGAACTTCATGTTTTTTTTCACGGGTCCGAGCGACTCGGATCTTCCCGCCTTGCTCGGTTAACCCGAGCGCGCCCGAACGTCATCATCCCGCTGTCGGATTCTCGCGAGGCTCGGATTCTATCGCGAGACTCGGATTCTATATAAGGAGCCGCGCGTCGCCGCCATTTTCACACGTGCATTGAGAGTCATAGGGAGAGGACGTGGCTGGCGTCCTCTCCGTTTAGAGAAGAGAGAGACACAGTAGAGACGAGAGAGACACAGTAGTAGTAATTTTGGGGAGCATTATTAGGAGGAGTACTACTATACTACTATACTACTTGCTGAAGTGATATAGATTAGATAGTGTGACTGTAAGTGTATTGTATTATCTGACTTGTGGGGGAGACACTGACAGTGGGGAGCAGTTAGAGTCTGAGAGCAGGACTCAGGAGTACATATAACGTACAGTGCACACTTTTGCTGCCAGAGTCAGTGCCACACTGCCATTGTTGTGACCACACTGACCACCAGTATAATAATATATTTTGTGATTGTCTGCTTAGGACTCGGAGTACTAGTTGCAAGTTGCAACGTGAGTGACCTGACCACCAGTTTAATAATCAATCACCACCAGTTTAATATATATATATATATATATATATATATATATAATTGTATATAATATATATATATATATATATATATATAATATTGTATACCACCTACCCGTGGTTTTTTTTTTTTCATTCTTCTTTATACATACTACTATAGTAGCTTACTGTAGCAGTCTGCGGTGCTGCTGACCTGACAGTGTCCAGCAGGTCCGTCATCAGTCATTACATAATAAATATATATAGTACCTGTCCGGCTGCAGTACTAGTGATATTATATTGATTTCATCTCATTATCAATAATTTATCATCCAGTCTAGACTCTATATTAGCAGCAGACACAGTACGTTAGTCCACGGCTGTAGCTACCTCTGTGTCGGCACTCGGCAGTCCATCCATAATTGTATACCACCTACCCGTGGTTTTTTTTTTTCTTTCTTCTTTGTACATACTACTATAGTATAGTAGCTTACTGTAGCAGTCTGCGGTGCTGCTGAGCTGACAGTGTCCAGCAGGTCCGTCATCAGTCATCATTACCTAATAAATATATTATCTACCTGTCCGGCTGCAGTACTAGTGATATTATATATACATACATATATATATATTGATTTCATATCATTATCATCCAGTCTATATTAGCAGCAGACACAGTACGTTAGTCCACGGCTGTAGCTACCTCTGTGTCGGCACTCAGCAGTCCATCCATAATTGTATACCACCTACCCGTGGTTTTTTTTTTTCTTTCTTCTTTGTACATACTACTATAGTATAGTAGCTTACTGTAGCAGTCTGCGGTGCTGCTGAGCTGACAGTGTCCAGCAGGTCCGTCATCAGTCATCATTACCTAATAAATATATTATCTACCTGTCCGGCTGCAGTACTAGTGATATTATATATACATACATATATATATTGATTTCATATCATTATCATCCAGTCTATATTAGCAGCAGACACAGTACGTTAGTCCACGGCTGTAGCTACCTCTGTGTCGGCACTCGGCAGTCCATCCATAATTGTATACCGCCTACCCGTGTTTTTTTTTTTTTTCTTTCTTCTTTGTACATACTACTATAGTATAGTAGCTTACTGTAGCAGTCTGCGGTGCTGCTGAGCTGACAGTGTCCAGCAGGTCCGTCATCAGTCATCATTACCTAATAAATATATTATCTACCTGTCCGGCTGCAGTACTAGTGATATTATATATACATACATATATATATTGATTTCATATCATTATCATCCAGTCTATATTAGCAGCAGACACAGTACGGTAGTCCACGGCTGTAGCTACCTCTGTGTCGGCACTCGGCAGTCCATCCATAATTGTATACCACCTACCCGTGTTTTTTTTTTTTCTTTCTTCTTTGTACATACTACTATAGTATAGTAGCTTACTGTAGCAGTCTGCGGTGCTGCTGAGCTGACAGTGTCCAGCAGGTCCGTCATCAGTCATCATTACCTAATAAATATATTATCTACCTGTCCGGCTGCAGTACTAGTGATATTATATATACATACATATATATATTGATTTCATATCATTATCATCCAGTCTATATTAGCAGCAGACACAGTACGTTAGTCCACGGCTGTAGCTACCTCTGTGTCGGCACTCGGCAGTCCATCCATAAGTATACTAGTATCCATCCATCTCCATTGTTTACCTGAGGTGCCTTTTAGTTGTGCCTATTAAAATATGGAGAACAAAAATGTTGAGGTTCCAAAATTAGGGAAAGATCAAGATCCACTTCCACCTCGTGCTGAAGCTGCTGCCACTAGTCATGGCCGAGACGATGAAATGCCAGCAACGTCGTCTGCCAAGGCCGATGCCCAATGTCATAGTACAGAGCATGTCAAATCCAAAACACCAAATATCAGTAAAAAAAGGACTCCAAAACCTAAAATAAAATTGTCGGAGGAGAAGGGTAAACTTGCCAATATGCCATTTACCACACGGAGTGGCAAGGAACGGCTGAGGCCCTGGCCTATGTTCATGGCTAGTGGTTCAGCTTCACATGAGGATGGAAGCACTCAGCCTCTCGCTAGAAAAATGAAAAGACTCAAGCTGGCAAAAGCAGTAGCACCGCAAAGAACTGTGCGTTCTTCGAAATCCCAAATCCACAAGGAGAGTCCGACTCCAATTGTGTCGGTTGCGATGCCTGACCTTCCCAACACTGGACGTGAAGAGCATGCGCCTTCCACCATTTGCACGCCCCCTGCAAGTGCTGGAAGGAGCACCCGCAGTCCAGTTCCTGATAGTCAGATTGAAGATGTCAGTGTTGAAGTACACCAGGATGAGGAGGATATGGGTGTTGCTGGCGCTGGGGAGGAAATTGACCAGGAGGATTCTGATGGTGAGGTGGTTTGTTTAAGTCAGGCACCCGGGGAGACACCTGTTGTCCGTGGGAGGAATATGGCCACTGACATGCCTGGTGAAAATACCAAAAAAATCAGCTCTTCGGTGTGGAAGTATTTCAACAGAAATGCGGACAACAGGTGTCAAGCCGTGTGTTGCCTTTGTCAAGCTGTAATAAGTAGGGGTAAGGACGTTAACCACCTCGGAACATCCTCCCTTATACGTCACCTGCAGCGCATTCATAATAAGTCAGTGACAAGTTCAAAAACTTTGGGTGACAGCGGAAGCAGTCCACTGACCAGTAAATCCCTTCCTCTTGTAACCAAGCTCACGCAAACCACCCCACCAACTCCCTCAGTGTCAATTTCCTCCTTCCCCAGGAATGCCAATAGTCCTGCAGGCCATGTCACTGGCAATTCTGACGATTCCTCTCCTGCCTGGGATTCCTCCGATGCATCCTTGCGTGTAACGCCTACTGCTGCTGGCGCTGCTGTTGTTGCTGCTGGGAGTCGATGGTCATCCCAGAGGGGAAGTCGTAAGACCACTTTTACTACTTCCACCAAGCAATTGACTGTCCAACAGTCCTTTGCGAGGAAGATGAAATATCACAGCAGTCATCCTACTGCAAAGCGGATAACTGAGGCCTTGGCATCCTGGGTGGTGAGAAACGTGGTTCCGGTATCCATCATTACTGCAGAGCCAACTAGAGACTTGTTGGAGGTACTGTGTCCCCGGTACCAAATACCATCTAGGTTCCATTTCTCTAGGCAGGCGATACCGAAAATGTACACAGACCTCAGAAAAAGAGTCACCAGTGTCCTAAAAAATGCAGCTGTACCCAATGTCCACTTAACCACGGACATGTGGACAAGTGGAGCAGGGCAGGGTCAGGACTATATGACTGTGACAGCCCACTGGGTAGATGTATGGACTCCCGCCGCAAGAACAGCAGCGGCGGCACCAGTAGCAGCATCTCGCAAACGCCAACTCTTTCCTAGGCAGGCTACGCTTTGTATCACCGGTTTCCAGAATACGCACACAGCTGAAAACCTCTTACGGCAACTGAGGAAGATCATCGCGGAATGGCTTACCCCAATTGGACTCTCCTGTGGATTTGTGGCATCGGACAACGCCAGCAATATTGTGTGTGCATTAAATATGGGCAAATTCCAGCACGTCCCATGTTTTGCACATACCTTGAATTTGGTGGTGCAGAATTATTTAAAAAACGACAGGGGCGTGCAAGAGATGCTGTCGGTGGCCAGAAGAATTGCGGGACACTTTCGGCGTACAGGCACCACGTACAGAAGACTGGAGCACCACCAAAAACTACTGAACCTGCCCTGCCATCATCTGAAGCAAGAAGTGGTAACGAGGTGGAATTCAACCCTCTATATGCTTCAGAGGTTGGAGGAGCAGCAAAAGGCCATTCAAGCCTATACAATTGAGCACGATATAGGAGGTGGAATGCACCTGTCTCAAGCGCAGTGGAGAATGATTTCAACGTTGTGCAAGGTTCTGATGCCCTTTGAACTTGCCACACGTGAAGTCAGTTCAGACACTGCCAGCCTGAGTCAGGTCATTCCCCTCATCAGGCTTTTGCAGAAGAAGCTGGAGACATTGAAGGAGGAGCTAACACGGAGCGATTCCGCTAGGCATGTGGGACTTGTGGATGGAGCCCTTAATTCGCTTAACAAGGATTCACGGGTGGTCAATCTGTTGAAATCAGAGCACTACATTTTGGCCACCGTGCTCGATCCTAGATTTAAAGCCTACCTTGGATCTCTCTTTCCGGCAGACACAAGTCTGCTGGGGTTGAAAGACCTGCTGGTGAGAAAATTGTCAAGTCAAGCGGAACGCGACCTGTCAACATCTCCTCCTTCACATTCTCCCGCAACTGGGGGTGCGAGGAAAAGGCTCAGAATTCCGAGCCCACCCGCTGGCGGTGATGCAGGGCAGTCTGGAGCGACTGCTGATGCTGACATCTGGTCCGGACTGAAGGACCTGACAACGATTACGGACATGTCGTCTACTGTCACTGCATATGATTCTCTCAACATTGAAAGAATGGTGGAGGATTATATGAGTGACCGCATCCAAGTAGGCACGTCACACAGTCCGTACTTATACTGGCAGGAAAAAGAGGCAATTTGGAGGCCCTTGCACAAACTGGCTTTATTCTACCTAAGTTGTCCTCCCACAAGTGTGTACTCCGAAAGAGTGTTTAGTGCCGCCGCTCACCTTGTCAGCAATCGGCGTACGAGGTTACATCCAGAAAATGTGGAGAAGATGATGTTCATTAAAATGAATTATAATCAATTCCTCCGTGGAGACATTGACCAGCAGCAATTGCCTCCACAAAGTACACAGGGAGCTGAGATGGTGGATTCCAGTGGGGACGAATTGATAATCTGTGAGGAGGGGGATGTACACGGTGATATATCGGAGGATGATGATGAGGTGGACATCTTGCCTCTGTAGAGCCAGTTTGTGCAAGGAGAGATTAATTGCTTCTTTTTTGGTGGGGGTCCAAACCAACCCGTCATTTCAGTCACAGTCGTGTGGCAGACCCTGTCACTGAAATGATGGGTTGGTTAAAGTGTGCATGTCCTGTTTATACAACATAAGGGTGGGTGGGAGGGCCCAAGGACAATTCCATCTTGCACCTCTTTTTTCTTTAATTTTTCTTTGCGTCATGTGCTGTTTGTGGAATGTTTTTTGGAAGGGCCATCCTGCGTGACACTGCAGTGCCACTCCTAGATGGGCCCGGTGTTTGTGTCGGCCACTAGGGTCGCTTATCTTACTCACACAGCTACCTCATTGCGCCTCTTTTTTTCTTTGCGTCATGTGCTGTTTGGGGAGGTTTTTTTGGAAAGGACATCCTGCGTGACACTGCAGTGCCACTCCTAGATGGGCCCGGTGTTTGTGTCGGCCACTAGGGTCGCTTATCTTACTCACACAGCTACCTCATTGCGCCTCTTTTTTTCTTTGCGTCATGTGCTGTTTGGGGAGGGTTTTTTGGAAGGGACATCCTGCGTGACACTGCAGTGCCACTCCTAGATGGGCCCGGTGTTTGTGTCGGCCACTAGGGTCGCTTATCTTACTCACACAGCTACCTCATTGCGCCTCTTTTTTTCTTTGCGTCATGTGCTGTTTGGGGAGGGTTTTTTGGAAGGGACATCCTGCGTGACACTGCAGTGCCACTCCTAGATGGGCCCGGTGTTTGTGTCGGCCACTAGGGTCGCTTATCTTACTCACACAGCTACCTCATTGCGCCTCTTTTTTTCTTTGCGTCATGTGCTGTTTGGGGAGGGTTTTTTGGAAGGGCCATCCTGCGTGACACTGCAGTGCCACTCCTAGATGGGCCCGGTGTTTGTGTCGGCCACTAGGGTCGCTTATCTTACTCACACAGCTACCTCATTGCGCCTCTTTTTTTCTTTGCGTCATGTGCTGTTTGGGGAGGGTTTTTTGGAAGGGCCATCCTGCGAGACACTGCAGTGCCACTCCTAGATGGGCCCGGTGTTTGTGTCGGCCACTAGGGTCGCTTATCTTACTCACACAGCTACCTCCATTGCGCCTCTTTTTTTCTTTGCGTCATGTGCTGTTTGGGGAGGGTTTTTTGGAAGGGACATCCTGCGTGACACTGCAGTGCCACTCCTAGATGGGCCCGGTGTTTGTGTCGGCCACTAGGGTCGCTTAGCTTAGTCATCCAGCGACCTAGGTGCAAATTTTAGGACTAAAAATAATATTGTGAGGTGTGAGGTATTCAGAATAGACTGAAAATGAGTGTAAATTATGGTTTTTGAGGTAATACTTTGGGATCAAAATGACCCCCAAATTCTATGATTTAAGCTGTTTTTTAGTGTTTTTTAAAAAAAACACCCGAATCCAAAACACACCCGAATCCGACAAAAAAAATTAGTGATTTCAGCCACAGTCGTGTGGCAGACCCTGTCACTGAAATGATGGGTTGGTTAAAGTGTGCATGTCCTGTTTATACAACATAAGGGTGGGTGGGAGGGCCCAAGGACAATTCCATCTTGCACCTCTTTTTTCTTTAATTTTTCTTTGCGTCATGTGCTGTTTGTGGAATGTTTTTTGGAAGGGCCATCCTGCGTGACACTGCAGTGCCACTCCTAGATGGGCCCGGTGTTTGTGTCGGCCACTAGGGTCGCTTATCTTACTCACACAGCTACCTCATTGCGCCTCTTTTTTTCTTTGCGTCATGTGCTGTTTGGGGAGGGTTTTTTGGAAAGGACATCCTGCGTGACACTGCAGTGCCACTCCTAGATGGGCCCGGTGTTTGTGTCGGCCACTAGGGTCGCTTATCTTACTCACACAGCTACCTCATTGCGCCTCTTTTTTTCTTTGCGTCATGTGCTGTTTGGGGAGGGTTTTTTGGAAGGGACATCCTGCGTGACACTGCAGTGCCACTCCTAGATGGGCCCGGTGTTTGTGTCGGCCACTAGGGTCGCTTATCTTACTCACACAGCTACCTCATTGCGCCTCTTTTTTTCTTTGCGTCATGTGCTGTTTGGGGAGGGTTTTTTGGAAGGGACATCCTGCGTGACACTGCAGTGCCACTCCTAGATGGGCCCGGTGTTTGTGTCGGCCACTAGGGTCGCTTATCTTACTCACACAGCTACCTCATTGCGCCTCTTTTTTTCTTTGCGTCATGTGCTGTTTGGGGAGGGTTTTTTGGAAGGGCCATCCTGCGTGACACTGCAGTGCCACTCCTAGATGGGCCCGGTGTTTGTGTCGGCCACTAGGGTCGCTTATCTTACTCACACAGCTACCTCATTGCGCCTCTTTTTTTCTTTGCGTCATGTGCTGTTTGGGGAGGGTTTTTTGGAAGGGCCATCCTGCGAGACACTGCAGTGCCACTCCTAGATGGGGCCGGTGTTTGTGTCGGCCACTAGGGTCGCTTATCTTACTCACACAGCTACCTCCATTGCGCCTCTTTTTTTCTTTGCGTCATGTGCTGTTTGGGGAGGGTTTTTTGGAAGGGACATCCTGCGTGACACTGCAGTGCCACTCCTAGATGGGCCCGGTGTTTGTGTCGGCCACTAGGGTCGCTTAGCTTAGTCATCCAGCGACCTAGGTGCAAATTTTAGGACTAAAAATAATATTGTGAGGTGTGAGGTATTCAGAATAGACTGAAAATGAGTGTAAATTATGGTTTTTGAGGTAATACTTTGGGATCAAAATGACCCCCAAATTCTATGATTTAAGCTGTTTTTTAGTGTTTTTTTAAAAAAACACCCAAATCCAAAACACACCCGAATCCGACAAAAAAAATTCGGTGAGGTTTTGCCAAAACGCGGTCGAACCCAAAACACGGCCGCGGAACCGAACCCAAAACCAAAACACAAAACCCGAAAAATTTCCGGCGCTCATCTCTACACCAAATCCCCCCATCTGAGAGGTAAAGCGGAGGGTTATACTGCTACCTGGGAGCACAGTGCGATAATAAAGTCTGTCTTTAAACTCACCACAAGGCTGCTGCAGTGATACTCAATGAGAGTTGGAGCAAATTTGTTACCAGATGGGCAAAACCATGTAGCCATGTGCACTGCAGTTGGGGCAGATGTAACATGTGCAGAGAGAGTTAGATTTGGGTGGGGTGTGTTCAAACTCAAATCTAAATTACAGAGTCAAAATAAAAAAGCAGCCAGTATTTACCCTGCACAGAAACAATATAACCCACCCAAATCTAACTCTCTCTGCACATGTTACATCTGCCCCACCTGCAGTGCACATGGTTTTGCCCAACTTCTAACAAATTTGCTGCTGCGATCAGGTCTGAATTAGGCCCTTAGTTTCCACTGTCAAGTGGACAGCGAGCAAACTGAGCCTTTGATTTCTGTAACATCGGTGACTGCACCTGATAACAAACAAAAGCCAGGGACAGCGTGTCCTCTCAATGGTGTGTAGCCGGCAGCTTGTTATCGGCTGGTGCTGGGAAGGCAGTCGGGATCATAGCTTGCTGAAAAACACAGCACCAGCAACTCGCTTCTATAGCTTGCACGGAGCACCGCACGCTAGTCGCAGCACTGCATAGCAAAGAAGAGAGTTTAAGACAGTAGCCGACATAGGAGAGATCCCAGGTACTGGAGCTTACCCGCACAGCGTTGGAGCCAGCTGTGGGCAGACAGGAGGGTAAGAGACACTACCCTGGGAGCCGTCTGCTGTCTCACTGGAGCAGCACAGCACTGCCGGTAAAATAAACCCCTGTTCCTCTGTAACTCCTTGGTGCCCCCTTAAAATCCTGCACCCGGGGCACATGCCCCCCTTAGGCCTCCCCTAGTTGTGGCCCTGGTTTAGACACCACCGGGGAGGGTTAGGGTTAGGCTAAAGGGGTTAGGGTGCTTGGGGGGAGGGTTAGGGTAAGAGGAGCATTGCAGAAAGGTAAGTATACTTATCTTGCTCCTGTCGGGATTATCACATTGGGATGCCGCGGTTGGTATTTTGACTGCCGGCATCCTGTCCGCCGGCATACCATTGTGATAATTCTGATTATTCCAACTCCCCATTCCCCCTCTCTGCCCATCACTTCTCTCTCTCTGCTTCACCTCCGCCACCTAAGGCCTTTGTTTTATATTCTGTAATATTCTGGGGATGAGATGTGTAGTAGGGGATATATATCACATCTTCATTGCACAGATATAACTTGCTACTCATGATGATGTCATCGTTACATCACCGGTATTTGCGGGAACTGTCTAGAGAACATTACTCATAAATAATAAAGTTGCCATGACCATGTAAAAGGAAATTAAAACCAGTCACAGATAGAAAATAAAGTACAATTAAAATCAACTGCTGTCTTCCCCTTCAAAAGATCATATAAATGTAATAATACGAACAGATTGCAGCATTCACACTACTAGTAGTGTCAGATACAATCATCCTATCAGAAGTGAGCGACAACCTTCGTCGTCATCAATTTCTTTTATTTGTTTTTTTAAATCTCTTCATTTATAGGGCAGGTTTAGGGCGTACCAAAGATCCAAACAAGAAGTAATGGACAGTGCTTATATACAGTAAGGAACAGAATGCAAGCATCTTCTTCCCGATTCCCCAAAACATGCTTATTAGTCTTAAAGCTGAATCTCATGATTGTAAGACGTCATGCTGTTGGCTGGACAGCAGGTGGCGCCCCAACCATTTTATTTCAAGTTTTTATAAGGAGAAGCTTTCAAGTGTAACAAACGTCATCCAGGCAGAACTAATGGGATCCTATTATTTCTATTGTGCTTTGTATATTACGTTTGGCGCACACAAAGTAGATTTGTAATATCCATAACACGAGATGTTCAATTAGTTGCATATATCAGTCGGGCCCAGGTGACTTAGCGCAGTCCTGGTGACCCAGCAGCGACAACTACCAATGAACAACATTTGTGCAAGACACAAACACCGGGAAAAATGCGGAGTGGAAGGCAAGTCAGCTGTGCGGACCGGCCTTGCGTGCTTTGCACTGTGCACGCTTCGGAGCCGACGCAACTGCGGGCTGTCTGAGGTGTGCCTACATAGAGAACCGTCTATTTCCAAACTAATGGTTTGCACCAGGAATACGGCTGATGCAATTGCAGGCTGATAATGATGACGGAAACTGTAGGGACGGTGTGGTCGCATAGATGTGTACAACTCTATATATATATATAGGGGCGAGCAGATTTTTCTGTGGGCACACAATGCAGGTGTCATTTGGGATGATATATATATATATATATATATATATATATATATATATATATATATACATATATATATATACAGGTTGAGTATCCCATATCCAAATATCCGAAATACGGAATATTCCAAAATACGGACATTTTTGAGCGAGAGTGAGATAGTGAAACTTTTGTTTTCTGATGGCTCAATGTACACAAACTTTGTTTAATACACACAGTTATTAAAAATATTGTATTAAATGACATTCAGACTGTGTATATAAGGTGTATATGAAACATAAATGAATTGTGTGAATGTACACACACTTTGTTTAATGCACAAAGTTATAAAAAATATTGGCTAAAATTACCTTCAGGCTGTGTGTATAAGGTGTATATGAAACATAAATGCATTCTGTGCTTATATTTAGGTCCCATTGCCATGATATCTCATTATGGTATGCAATTATTCCAAAATACGGAAAAATCCGATATCCAAAATACCTTTGGTCCCAAGCATTTTGGATAAGGGATACTCAACCTGTATATATATAAACAAGTGACCCGGCACTTCACTCACTATACTGCAGATACTTGCTGCTGTGCCTTCCCGATGTTCCAGTGTGGTTCATTTAGATATCCATAAGTTTTACATTTCTTTCAAGCCTGTGAGTGCCGCCTTTATACTATGGATATATATTTACTGTGTGTGTGTATATATATATATATATATATATATATATATATATATATACACACACACGTATGTACAAGCATGGGATCACCCTCCTTCCTGCGCCGTCACTTACAATCTGCCCGTAGCTCTGTACACAATATATACAATATATTTCCCCAATATTGCGGTCCGAGATGGATCACACTGACCGTGTATAGGGGGTCATTCCGAGTTGTTCGCTCGTTATTTTTTTGTCGCAACGGAGCGATTAGTCGCTAATGCGCATGCGCAATGTCCGCAGTGCGACTGCGCCAAGTAAATTTGCAATGCAGTTAGGTATTTTACTCACGGCATTACAAGGTTTTTTCTTCGTTCTGGTGATCGTAATGTGATTGACAGGAAGTGGGTGTTTCTGGGCGGAAGCTGGCCGTTTTATGGGTGTGTGCGAAAAAACGCTACCGTTTCTGGGAAAAACGCGGGAGTGGCTGGAGAAACGGAGGAGTGTCTGGGCGAACGCTGGGTGTGTTTGTGACGTCAAACCAGGAACGACAAGCACTGAACTGATCGCAGATGCCGAGTAAGTCTGGAGCTACTCAGAAACTGCTAAGAAGTGTCTATTCGCAATTCTGCTAATCTTTCGTTCGCAATTTTACTATGCTAAGATACACTCCCAGTAGGCGGCGGCTTAGCGTGTGCAAAGCTGCTAAAAGCAGCTAGCGAGCGAACAACTCGGAATGAGGGCCACAGTGTGTACAGCTAATTCATAATTTGAGTGTGGTTGCATTTTCCCACGTGATAAGCCACACAACAGATTGCACACTGTTACGTACGTTGTGTTGTGCTAACATACTGTAATGATATATTATGTCCTCGTACGGCGAATCACGCAGTGCGTACGTGGGCACGATATATCGCTTCATTGCGGCGCCCCATGGCAATATCGCCAAGTCGTTCCAGTGTGTACCCAGCTCGAGACTCCGTCATCCAAAAGGTTAACATCCACACAAAGCGCTGTTCACAGTTTGCTCCTTTTTCATCCAAAAATGAGCAAAAAAAAAAGGATCACGCTGCCAAAATAAGTATCGCACCTTTCCCGCCCCCATCCGAGGGGTTTATTCCTGCCATGCTCACAGGCTGGGACCTCGTAACAGGAATTTAATGCAAGCAACAGAGCACTTAGGATCAGTGTTTGGACTCCAGACTGCAGCTCCC
Organism: Pseudophryne corroboree; assembly: GCF_028390025.1. NCBI lineage: Eukaryota > Metazoa > Chordata > Amphibia > Anura > Myobatrachidae > Pseudophryne > Pseudophryne corroboree. The sequence goes on from NC_086445.1 coordinate 1,039,778,276, forward strand.
CAGATGCTGGTGCTGGGACGGGGCCCAGTTTAAACAGCAGTAAAATAAAATGATCTAGGGCAGGAGGTTTCTGACAGCGAAAAGTGAAAGCGGAAAATATGACACGTATATTTATACATATATAGATTTATATGGATGTATGTAGCTGCGATCCTGGGGGAGGAACAGAACAGATGTGTATCTGCCTTAATGGCTCAGGATACAAACCATTGCTATTTATAGGCGGCTTTAACTCTCTCAGTGCCACAAAAACATAAAATGTTAATGCTGTACAAATGTAATAAGTGAGTGCATGTACAGTATGATAAGAACGGGCAGGAGCAGCAAGGTAAAGGAAAAATATTCTGCACGGGATCAACGGCAAATTTATACTATATAGTATATAAACTTTATATAACTATTTTACCAGTGCATTGTATTTCTAGCATTCAGTCAGTGTTATATTGCCATCAACAGTTTGCAACTACTTTGCACACATGTGTTATGCTATATTTATAGCACACACTGACTCGCAACTTGTGCACTACGGTTTATTTTGTTAGGATGACCGCAGACCAGTAACCATCAGACAGTTCATGTTCGTACAAGCCATTGACAAAGTCTCTCAGCTTCACACAGAGACTTCCCAAATGTCTCTATTGCTGTCTAACAGAGACCTTCTCTATAGTCACAGCCCCGCTTCCCCAGCGTCGGTCATACAGATAAATGCCCCAGTCAGGCTTTTTATACCTCCTCCCCCTCCCAGACTGACAGGCAAACGACACTCCCATCATGCCTTCTCAAGGGAGTCCCTCACAGCTGCTCTGTTTGATCAGCCACATGCTATCAGCTGTACTATGCTGCAGGGGAGAAATGCATAACTTCCCTGAGCATGTAGCCACAGCACAGAGATATTTTAAAAATGTCTAGAAATAATGGTTCTGGGTACCTGGAATTTTTATTCCACTGTTCTGAGGTCTATATGCATTTCGCTAAATTCTGCATTTTCCTACAGGTCTGAATGGTGGCGTAAAGCAAACTAGTCACATCCTGGATGTTATACGTAGCTACAGCATTTACAACACATAAAGTACGTGCAGTGACGGTTTTAGGGTCGGGCTAGCAGGGGCGCTGCAGCCTGAGAGCGTGGTTGCAATCACCCCGCCACTGCCCACAAAAGTCTGTAGAGCCGAAATGCGTTGGCTTGAACACCAGCATCAGAACATCAGTCTCTGCTGTGCACTAGCTCCCTCAGCAGCTATCCTGCAATCACCACAGTATCTCTGGCTAGAAAGGTGAAATCCCGACTATCGCAAGATCATAGCTCTCACGAGCAGGGCCCTCTTCCCTCTTACTTTAATAATCTTCAGCTGCACCAAATCCAGCAGTCTTCTGCCACCTGATTCTTATTCCAGTGTCATCTGCTGATGTAGCTATGTTTATTTACCCTGTATTTGTCCTATATTGTCGTCAACTGTAAGTTGCTGTTTTCCTGTTTATTCGTTTATGTACTCTGTAATTGGGAGCTGCGGAACCCTTGTGGCGCCATATAAATAAAGGATAATAATAATAATCATGGCCATGCATGTGACCCGCAACCAGGAAGTCACAGCCGTAGGACCCACATGTTGTAGTCTTTTCAACCACCAGGACTGCCGGCACAGCGAGCCTGGCGCCCCCTCTGACCACCACTGAAGTGAAAGAGAAGGTGAAGTGACCACCAACTCACCCAGCAGGACGAACATTGCGGCTACCCAAATTACACTGAGGACAGCAGAGGGAGGACAGCGCACATAGGAATATTGGTAAGTGATCTGCACCAGCGGGCCACTGCCAGGGTGAGACACTTTAATACCTTTTATTTTGAGTATGGGACATCTATATTTGAGACATTAATTAATTAAAAGGGCTCTATCTGGCGTGTAATGTGTGTAAGGGGCTCTACGTGGTGTATCGTGTATAAGGGGCTCTACCTGATGTAATGTTTATAAGGGGCTCTACCTTGCATAACATGTATAAAAGGGTCTCTACCTGGTGTAACGTATAAAAAAGGGGCTCTACCTGGCATGTAATGTGTGCAAGGGGCTGTACATGGTGTAATGTGTTCAAGGGGATCTACCTGGCATAATATGTGTAATGGGCTCTATCTTGTGTAATGTGTATAAGGGGCTCTATCTTGTGTAATGTGTAAAATCGGCTCTATCTGGCATAATGTGTATAAAAGGGGCTGTACCTGGCGTGTAATGTGTATAAGGGGATTTACCTGGTGTAACGTGTATAAGGCGCTCTACCTGGCATAATGTGTATAAAAGGGGCTCTACCTGGCATAATGTATATAAGAGGCTCTAACATGGCATAATGTGTAAAGGGGTACTACTATGTGGTGTAATGTGACTGACAGGCGTTGCTGTGTGGTGTAATGTGACTAACGGGCACTACTGTGTGGTGTAATGTGACTGACGGACACTAAGCCTGTGTGGTGTATTGTGAATTGTGCGGTGTAATGTGAATTGGTACTATTCTCTTGCCACACCCCTATATTTTTCTGCAAGAGCACAGTGTAAAAGGTGGTACAGGCCTCTACGCACAAGAGCACAGTGTAAAAGGTGACGCATGCCCTTACGTACAAGAGCACAGTGTAAAAGGTGACGCATGCCCTTACGTACAGGAGCACGGTGTAAAAGGTGATGCAGGCCCCTACGCACAAGAGCACAGCATAAAAGGTTACGCGGGCCCCTACGCACAAGAGCACAGTGTAAAAGGTGACACAGGCCCCTACGCACAAGAGCACAGTGTAAAAGGTGACGCATGCCCTTACGTACAAGAGCACAGTGTAAAAGGTGACGCATGCCCTTACGTACAAGAGCACAGTGTAAAAGGTGACGCATGCCCTTACGTACAAGAGCACAGTATAAAAGGTGATGCAGGCCCCTACGCACAAGAGCACAGCATAAAAGGTGACGCGGGCCCCTACGCACAAGAGCACAGTGTAAAAGGTGACACAGGCCCCTACGCACAAGAGCACAGTGTAAAAGGTGACGCATGCCCTTACGTACAAGAGCACAGTGTAAAAGGTGACGCATGCCCTTACGTACAAGAGCACAGTGTAAAAGGTGACGCATGCCCTTACGTACAAGAGCACGGTGTAAAAGGTGATGCAGGCCCCTACGCACAAGAGCACAGCATAAAAGGTGTCGCGGGCCCCTACGCACAAGAGCACAGTGTGAAACGTAAGAAAACACATGAATGATGTTTTGCAATATTTGCTACTCTTGTATCACAATACGATCCGGCTGGGTGTAAATGTACCCGCTTTATCAGGACTTGCTCCTGGCCCAAAATGTTTGCATCAAATGTCACACAGTGAACTAAACAAAACACTCCAGAGGACACTGCAGTTGTGCTCTATTCTGATGGGACCTACAGTGACATTTATACTGATCTCGTACGGGGCTACCATAAAAGGTAGCTACAGGTGAAGCCTGGAAAATCTGGAATCTGGATGTGGCTACATCAGGGAATTGTGGCCATTCTCACTAGGTCTTGTACGTTCCAGGACGCCATTTATGAACTTAATTATGTTCTATAAGGAGAGTGCAGAGTTAACATTCTCAATCCAATCACAAAGGGTGGGGGGATCCAGCGTTACCCAATTTTCATCTTACAAGAACTGAATCTGGCAAGTTGAGAAATACAGAGGCTGGATGGGGATGCCTGAGATACCTAGAAGACAGGGTCTGGTTCTAGAAGAATTGGGTGAGCCCCTCATATTATTTAGCATGCAAAGAACATGTTCCCAAAACCACTAGATTGAGACTCTCTCAGGCCACTGGGCAGCTCGGGGGTGGTATAGAAGATCTAAATGTATTCTACAGTCATTAGGTCAACTACATTAGGTCGACCAGTAGTCCGGATCCCGGGTGGGTCAGTCATCGTCCTGCCGGATGTGTGACTGTCGACCTAAAGATTGGATACCCATCCTGCCACTGACTGCAGGGCCTACTCATCACTGCCTGTAGCCGTGTCCACTCTTTGCAGAAGGTAGATGTGAGGGCCTACCTCGAGAGGTTACAACTGATGGGTGGGGAAGTCCCAAGGCACAAGGTTTCAGCCATGGAACTAACTGTGTGTCTCCATAGTTAAAATGTGAAGAGCAAAGGTTTAGGGAAACTATATTCCTCAGCCAGCTTCTAAAAGGACTCCATCAGCCCATACCTGGTCCAAAATCCTGAGCCCTACAAGAAGACCCCAAGCTATGCTATCAGGGATCTTTCTGTCTCCAGGCAATGTAGGACTGTCAGATCTAGCTCCTGTGACACTATTCTTGGTGAGCCACAGGGTGGACTACATGAACTATGGGCCTAATTCAGACCTGGTATGATCAGGTAATCGCCGCCTACAGAAGAGGGGTTAATGGCTGTGCAGGGGTGCGTTCGCTTGTGCTGAGAGCTACACAGTTCAAGACTTACTTAGCCGCTGCGATCATCCTTGCTGTAGCTGACGTCAGGAACCCTCCCTGGAAACAGCTGGGCACGCCTGCGTTTTCCTGGACACTCCCAGAAAACGGTGAGTTGACCCACCTGGACGGCCTCTTCCTGTCAATCTTCTTGCGTTTGCCGCTGCAAACACATTCTTCGTTCTTTCCATCACTGCCCGGCGACGGCGGACGACACGCCTGCCCATTGCGGCCCTTACGCATGCGCTGTTCAGACCCGATCGCACGGCTGCAAAAAAAGGCAGCGTGCCATCGGGTCTAAATGACCCCCAATGTTCCAACCAACATTCATTCAATATTCATTGTGCCCCCCATTCCATCCAGCGAAGGATATGGTCAGCTGAGCAGAGACATAATGAAGGAGAGAGTCAGGGCATAGCCCACACCACCCAAATCCTAGCTCCTCCGAGTGATAGACCATGTAGCCCTCAGCCTATGGATAGTCCAGATAAAAGCTAGACATTTTCATCAAAACCCACTGGGGCAGGCACACAGGAGGCTGCTGTATATTATACAGAATTTAATTACATGGATTGTACCTTTCTTGAATGAATATTGTGTTGGGGTATAACAACAGCTATAGGGGCTAGTTTTTACTTGAGAAACTATACTGGAGTGACAGTAGGTGGCGCTGTATCTTTTTGTAACTTATGAATAAATGCATGATGTTCATGGTCATAGATTCCTGCAAAATCTTTTGCCAAATAAGACACCAAACCTTCCATATATCAGGCATGCTACTAGCAATTATTAGTAGTGATGTGCACCGGACATTTTTCGGGTTTTCAGTTTTGGTTTTGGATTCGGTTCCGCGGCTGTGTTTTGGATTCGGACGCGTTTTGGCAAAACCTCACCGAAATTTTTTTGTCGGATTCGGTTGTGTTTTGGATTCGGGTGTTTTTTCCAAAAAACCCTAAAAAACAGCTTAAATCATAGAATTTGGGGGTCATTTTGATCCCATAGTTTTATTAACCTCAATAACCATAATTTCCACTCATTTCCAGTCTATTCTGAACATCTCACACCTGACTCAGGCTGGCAGTGTCTGAACTGACTTCACGTGTGGCAAGTTCAAAGGGTTGCAGAAACTTGCACAACGTTGAAATCATTCTCCACTGCGCTTGAGTCAGGTGCATTCCCCCTCCTTTGCCTATATCGTAGGTAGCTATATAGGCTTGAATGGCCTTTTGCTGCTCCTCCATCCTCTGAAGCATATAGAGGGTTGAATTCCACCTTGTTACCACCTCTTGCTTCAGATGATGGCAGGGCAGGTTCAGGAATGTTTGGTGGTGCTCCAGTCTTCGGCACGCGGTGGCTGAATGCCGAAAGTGGCCCGCAATTCTTCGGGCCACCGACAGCATCTCTTGCACGCCCCTGACGTTTTTTAAATAATTCTGCACCACCAAATTCAATGTATGTGCAAAACATGGGACGTGCTGGAATTTGCCCATATTTAATGCACGCACAGTATTGGTGGCGTTGTCCGATGTCACAAATCCCCAGGAGAGTCCAATTGGGGTAAGCCATTCTACGATGATCTTCCTCAGTTTCCGTAAGAGGTTGTCAGCTGTGTGCCTCTTCTGGAAAGCGGTGATACAAAGCGTAGCCTGCCTAGGAACGAGTTGGCGTTTGCGAGATGCTGCTACTGGTGCCGCCGCTGCTGTTCTTGCTGCGGGAGGAAATACATCTACCCAGTGGGCTGTCACAGTCATATAGTCCTGACCCTGCCCTGCTCCACTTGTCCACATGTCCGTGGTTAAGTGGACATTGGGTACAACTGTATTTTTTAGGACACTGGTGAGTCTTTTTCTGAGGTCTGTGTACATTTTCGGTATCGCCTGCCTAGAGAAATGGAACCTAGTTGGTATTTGTTACCGGGGACACAGTACCTCAATCAAGTCTCTAGTTGCCACTGAATTAACGGTGGATACCGGAACCACGTTTCTCACCGCCCAGGCTGCCAAGGCCTGAGTTATCTGCTTTGCAGCAGGAAGACTGCTGTGATATTTCATCTTCCTCGCAAAGGACTGTTGGACAGTCAATTGCTTACTGGAAGTAGTACAAGTGGTCTTCCGACTTCCCCTCTGGGATGACGATCGACTCCCAGCAGCAAGAACAGCAGCGCCAGCAGCAGTAGGCGTTACACTCAAGGATGCATCGGAGGAATCCCAGGCAGGAGAGGACTCGTCAGACTTGCCAGTGACATGGCCTGCAGGACTATTGGCTTTCCTGGGTCAGGAGGAAATTGACACTGAGGGAGTTGGTGGTGTGGTTTGCAGGAGCTTGGTTACAAGAGGAAGGGATTTAGTGTTCAGTGGACTGCTTCCGCTGTCATCCAAAGTTTTTGAACTTGTCACTGACTTATGATGAATGCGCTGCAGGTGACATATAAGGGAGGATGTTCCGAGGTGGTTAACGTCCTTACCCCTACTTATTACAGCTTGACAAAGGCAACACACGGCTTGACACCTGTTGTCCGCATTTGTGTTGAAATAATTCCACACCGAAGAGCTGATTTTTTTTGTATTTTGACCAGGCATGTCAATGGCCATATTCGTCCCACGGACAACAGGTGTCTCCCCGGGTGCCTGACTTAAACAAACCACCTCACCATCATAATCCTCCTTGTCAATTTCCTCCCCAGCGCCAGCAACACCCATATCCTCATCCTGGTGTACTTCAACAGTGACATCTTCAATTTGACTATCAGGAACTGGACTGCGGGTGCTCCTTCCAGCACTTGCAGGGGGCGTGCAAATGGTGGAAGGTGCAAGCTCTTCTCGTCCAGTGTTGGGAAGGTCAGGCATCGCAACCGACACAATTGGACTCTCCTTGGGGATTTGTGATTTAGAAGAACGCACAGTTCTTTGCTGTGCTTTTGCCAGCTTAAGTCTTTTCATTTTTCTAGCGAGAGGATGAGTGCTTCCATCCTCATGTGAATCTGAACCACTAGCCATGAACATAGGCCAGGGCCTCAGCCGTTCCTTGCCACTCCGTGTCGAAAATGGCATATTGGCAAGTTTACGCTTCTCATCAGACGCTTTCAATTTTGATTTTGGGTCATTTTACTGAACATTTGTTTTTTGGATTTTACATGCTCTCTACTATGACATTGGGCATCGGCCTTGGCAGACGACGTTGATGGCATTTCATCGTCTCGGCCATGACTAGTGGCAGCAGCTTCAGCACGAGGTGGAAGTGGATCTTGATCTTTCCCTATTTTAACCTCCACATTTTTGTTCTCCATTTTTTAATGTGTGGAATTATATGCCAGTATCAAAAGCAATGGCCTACTACTATATATATATACTGCGCACAACTGAAATGCACCACAGGTATAGAATCTAGATGGATAGTATACTTGACGACACAGAGGTAGGTACAGCAGTGGCCTACCGTACCGTACTGATATATATACTGGTGGTCACTGTCAGCAAACTGAAAAACTAAAATGCACCACAGGTATAGAATCTAGATGGATAGTATACTTGACGACACAGAGGTAGGTGCAGCAGTGGCCTTCCGTACCGTACTGCTATATATACTGGTGGTCACTGTCAGCAAACTGCAAAACTAAAATGCACCACAGGTATAGAATGTAGATGGATAGTATACTTGACGACACAGAGGTAGGTACAGCAGTGGCCTACCGTACCGTACTGATATATATACTGGTGGTCACTGTCAGCAAACTGCAAAACTAAAATGCACCACAGGTATAGAATCTAGATGGATAGTATACTTGACGACACAGAGGTAGGTACAGCAGTGACCTTCCGTACCGTACTGCTATATATACTGGTGGTCACTGTCAGCAAACTGCAAAACTAAAATGCACCATAGGTATAGAATGTAGATGGATAGTATACTTGATGACACAGAGGTAGGTACAGCAGTGGCCTTCCGTACCGTACTGCTATATATACTGGTGGTCACTGTCAGCAAACTGCAAAACTAAAATGCACCACAGGTATAGAATGTAGATGGATAGTATACTTGACGACACAGAGGTAGGTACAGCAGTGGCCTTCCGTACCGTACTGCTATATATACTGTGGGTCACTGTATCAGCATACTGCAAAACTAAAATGCACCACAGGTATAGAATGTAGATGGATAGTATACTTGACGACACAGAGGTAGGTACAGCAGTGGCCTTCCGTACCGTACTGATATATATACTGGTGGTCACTGTCAGCAAACTGAAAAACTAAAATGCACCACAGGTATAGAATCTAGATGGATAGTATACTTGACGACACAGAGGTAGGTACAGCAGTGGCCTTCCGTACCGTACTGCTATATATACTGGTGGTCACTGTCAGCAAACTGCAAAACTAAAATGCACCACAGGTATAGAATGTAGATGGATAGTATACTTGACGACACAGAGGTAGGTACAGCAGTGGCCTACCGTACCGTACTGATATATATACTGGTGGTCACTGTCAGCAAACTGAAAAACTAAAATGCACCACAGGTATAGAATCTAGATGGATAGTATACTTGACGACACAGAGGTAGGTACAGCAGTGGCCTTCCGTACCGTACTGCTATATATACTGGTGGTCACTGTCAGCAAACTGCAAAACTAAAATGCACCACAGGTATAGAATGTAGATGGATAGTATACTTGACGACACAGAGGTAGGTACAGCAGTGGCCTTCCGTACCGTACTGCTATATATACTGGTGGTCACTGTGTCAGCAAACTGCACAACTGAAATGCACCACAGGTATAGAATGTAGATGGATAGTATACTTGACGACACAGAGGTAGGTACAGCAGTGGCCTTCCGTACCGTACTGCTATATATACTGGTGGTCACTGTCAGCAAACTGCAAAACTAAAATGCACTACAGGTATAGAATGTAGATGGATAGTATACTTGACGACAGAGAGGTAGGTACAGCAGTGGCCTACCGTACCGTACTGATATATATACTGGTGGTCACTGTCAGCAAACTGCAAAACTAAAATGCACCACAGGTATAGAATCTAGATGGATAGTATACTTGATGACACAGAGGTAGGTACAGCAGTGACCTTCCGTACCGTACTGATATATATACTGGTGGTCACTGTCAGCAAACTGCAAAACTAAAATGCGCCACAGGTATAGAATGTAGATGGATAGTATACTTGACGACACAGAGGTAGGTACAGCAGTGGCCTTCCGTACCGTACTGCTATATATACTGGTGGTCACTGTATCAGCATACTGCAAAACTAAAATGCACCACAGGTATAGAATGTAGATGGATAGTATACTTGACGACACAGAGGTAGGTACAGCAGTGGCCTTCCGTACCGTACTGATATATATACTGGTGGTCACTGTCAGCAAACTGAAAAACTAAAATGCACCACAGGTATAGAATCTAGATGGATAGTATACTTGACGACACAGAGGTAGGTACAGCAGTGGCCTTCCGTACCGTACTGCTATATATACTGGTGGTCACTGTCAGCAAACTGCAAAACTAAAATGCACCACAGGTATAGAATGTAGATGGATAGTATACTTGACGACACAGAGGTAGGTACAGCAGTGGCCTACCGTACCGTACTGATATATATACTGGTGGTCACTGTCAGCAAACTGAAAAACTAAAATGCACCACAGGTATAGAATCTAGATGGATAGTATACTTGACGACACAGAGGTAGGTACAGCAGTGGCCTTCCGTACCGTACTGCTATATATACTGGTGGTCACTGTCAGCAAACTGCAAAACTAAAATGCACCACAGGTATAGAATGTAGATGGATAGTATACTTGACGACACAGAGGTAGGTACAGCAGTGGCCTTCCGTACCGTACTGCTATATATACTGGTGGTCACTGTGTCAGCAAACTGCACAACTGAAATGCACCACAGGTATAGAATCTAGATGGATAGTATACTTGACGACACAGAGGTAGGTACAGCAGTGGCCTTCCGTACCGTACTGTTATATATACTGGTGGTCACTGTCAGCAAACTGCAAAACTAAAATGCACTACAGGTATAGAATGTAGATGGATAGTATACTTGACGACACAGAGGTAGGTACAGCAGTGGCCTACCGTACCGTACTGATATATATACTGGTGGTCACTGTCAGCAAACTGCAAAACTAAAATGCACCACCGGTATAGAATCTAGATGGATAGTATACTTGACGACACAGAGGTAGGTACAGCAGTGACCTTCCGTACCGTACTGATATATATACTGGTGGTCACTGTCAGCAAACTGCAAAACTAAAATGCGCCACAGGTATAGAATCTAGATGGATAGTATACTTGACGACACAGAGGTAGGTAGAGCAGTGACCTTCGGTACCGTACTGCTATATATACTGGTGGTCACTGTCAGCAAACTGCAAAACTAAAATGCACCACAGGTATAGAATGTAGATGGATAGTATACTTGACGACACAGAGGTAGGTACAGCAGTGGCCTTCCGTACCGTACTGCTATATATACTGGTGGTCACTGTCAGCAAACTGCAAAACTAAAATGCACTACAGGTATAGAATGTAGATGGATAGTATACTTGACGACACAGAGGTAGGTACAGCAGTGGCCTACCGTACCGTACTGATATATATACTGGTGGTCACTGTCAGCAAACTGCAAAACTAAAATGCACCACAGGTATAGAATGTAGATGGATAGTATACTTGACGACACAGAGGTAGGTACAGCAGTGGCCTTCCGTACCGTACTGCTATATATACTGGTGGTCACTGTCAGCAAACTGCAAAACTAAAATGCACTACAGGTATAGAATGTAGATGGATAGTATACTTGACGACACAGAGGTAGGTACAGCAGTGGCCTACCGTACCGTACTGATATATATACTGGTGGTCACTGTCAGCAAACTGCAAAACTAAAATGCACCACAGGTATAGAATCTAGATGGATAGTATACTTGACGACACAGAGGTAGGTACAGCAGTGACCTTCCGTACCGTACTGATATATATACTGGTGGTCACTGTCAGCAAACTGCAAAACTAAAATGCGCCACAGGTATAGAATGTAGATGGATAGTATACTTGACGACACAGAGGTAGGTACAGCAGTGGCCTTCCGTACCGTACTGCTATATATACTGGTGGTCACTGTATCAGCATACTGAAAAACTAAAATGCACCACAGGTATAGAATCTAGATGGATAGTATACTTGACGACACAGAGGTAGGTACAGCAGTGGCCTTCCGTACCGTACTGCTATATATACTGGTGGTCACTGTCAGCAAACTGCAAAACTAAAATGCACCACAGGTATAGAATGTAGATGGATAGTATACTTGACGACACAGAGGTAGGTACAGCAGTGGCCTACCGTACCGTACTGATATATATACTGGTGGTCACTGTCAGCAAACTGAAAAACTAAAATGCACCACAGGTATAGAATCTAGATGGATAGTATACTTGACGACACAGAGGTAGGTACAGCAGTGGCCTTCCGTACCGTACTGCTATATATACTGGTGGTCACTGTCAGCAAACTGCAAAACTAAAATGCACCACAGGTATAGAATGTAGATGGATAGTATACTTGACGACACAGAGGTAGGTACAGCAGTGGCCTTCCGTACCGTACTGCTATATATACTGGTGGTCACTGTGTCAGCAAACTGCACAACTGAAATGCACCACAGGTATAGAATCTAGATGGATAGTATACTTGACGACACAGAGGTAGGTACAGCAGTGGCCTTCCGTACCGTACTGCTATATATACTGGTGGTTACTGTCAGCAAACTGCAAAACTAAAATGCACTACAGGTATAGAATGTAGATGGATAGTATACTTGACGACACAGAGGTAGGTACAGCAGTGGCCTACCGTACCGTACTGATATATATACTGGTGGTCACTGTCAGCAAACTGCAAAACTAAAATGCACCACAGGTATAGAATGTAGATGGATAGTATACTTGACGACACAGAGGTAGGTACAGCAGTGGCCTTCCGTACCATACTGCTATATATACTGGTGGTCACTGTCAGCAAACTGCAAAACTAAAATGCACCACAGGTATAGAATGTAGATGGATAGTATACTTGACGACACAGAAGTAGGTACAGCAGTGGCCTTCCGTACCGTACTGCTATATATACTGGTGGTCACTGTGTGAGCAAACTGCACAACTGAAATGCACCACAGGTATAGAATCTAGATGGATAGTATACTTGACGACACAGAGGTAGGTACAGCAGTGGCCTACTGTACCGTAATGCTATATATTATATACTGGTGGTCAGCAAACTGTGCAAAACTGAAATGCACCACAGGTATGGATGGATAGTATACTTGACGACACAGAGGTAGGTACAGCAGTGGCCTTCTGTACCGTACTCCTATATACAGTATTATATACTGGTGGTCAGCAAAATTATGCACTGTACTACTATATACCATACTTGCCTACCTGACCCTCTCCATGAGGGAGAAAATACTCTGTTCCTGGACTTTCCTGGTAATGTATGATTGCCATCACCTGTGGTGAAACAGCTTTCTTTATCAATTAACTAGCTCACCACAGGTGATGGCAATCATACATTACCAGGAAAGTCCAGGAACAGAGCATTTTCTCCCTCATGGAGAGGGTCAGGTAGGCAAGTACAGGGCCGTAACTACGTGTGTGCCAAGGGGGCTTGGCACACAGCGCAGTTGCCCTGAGGGCGCAACGGCCAGCGGCATGTAATGAGTCAAATTGACTCATTACATGCCGCCTCTGTGTGCGCCGCCGCGCTGTGGAGGGGAAGAGACCAGCGCAGCGGAGAGAAGGAGGAGGAGGGAGGGGGAGCGGGGAGCAGGGAGCAGCAGCAGCGCTATTTGATTGGTAGTAAGCGCCGCTGCAGCATCCCCCTCTCCTCCTGTATTGGCTGCCCGGCGCTGCTAAGGATGCTGGGATGCGGCTCCCCAGCATCCACAGCAGCGCCAGGCAACCAATACAGGAGGAGAGGGGGATGCTGCAGCGGCGCTTACTACCAATCAAATAGCGCTGCTGCTGCTCCACCTCCCTCCTCCTCCTTCTCACCTCACACAGCCTGCACCGAGAGGAAGCTGCACGAGGAGCCTGTCAGCGGGGAGAAGGTAAGTATACCCCCCCCCTCTCTCTCTCTCTCTCTCTCTGGGACACCGTCTGCCGCAATGTGTAAAATGGGGTCTCGTCTGCCGCAATGTGTAAAATGGGGTCTCGTCTGCCGCAATGTGTAAAATGGGGTCCCGGCTGCCGCAATGTGTAAAATGGGGTCTCGTCTGCCGCAATGTGTAAAATGGGGTCCCGGCTGCCGCAATGTGTAAAATGGGGTCTCGTCTGCCGCAATGTGTAAAAAGGGGTCCCGGCTGCCGCAATGTGTAAAAAGGGGTCCCGGCTGCCGCAATGTGTAAAATGGGGTCCCGGCTGCCGCAATGTGTAAAATGGGGTCCCGTCTGCCGCAATGTGTAAAAAGGGGTCCTGGATGCCGCAATGTGTAAAAATGGGGACTGGCTGCCGCAATGTGTAAAAAGGGGGACTGGATGCCGCAATGTGTAAAAAGGGGGACTGGCTGCCGCAATGTGTAAAAATGGGGACTGGCTGCCGTAATGTGTAAAAAGGGGGCCTGGATGCCGCAATGTGTAAAATGGGGTCCCGTCTGCCGCAATGTGTAAAAAAGGGGACTGGCTGCCGCAATGTGTAAAAAGGGGGACTGGCTGCCGTAATGTGTAAAAAGGGGGCCTGGATGCCGCAATGTGTAAAAAGGTGGACTGGCTGCCGTAATGTGTAAAAAGGGGGCCTGGATGCCGCAATGTGTAAAAAGGGGGCCTGGCTGCCGCAATGTGTAAAAAGGGGGACTGGCTGCCGCAATGTGTAAAAAGGGGGACTGGCTGCCGTAATGTGTAAAAAGGGGGCCTGGATGCCGCAATGTGTAAAAAGGGGGACTGGCTGCCGCAATGTGTAAAAAGGGGGACTGGCTGCCGTAATGTGTAAAAAGGGGGCCTGGATGCCGCAATGTGTAAAAAGGTGGACTGGCTGCCGTAATGTGTAAAAAGGGGGCCTGGATGCCGCAATGTGTAAAAAGGGGGCCTGGCTGCCGCAATGTGTAAAAAGGGGGACTAGCTGCCGCAATGTGTAAAAAGGGGGACTGGCTGCTGTAATGTGTAAAAAGGGGGACGCTGTTTATTGTAATGTATAAAAGGGGCGCTACTGTGCAGCGTAATTTGAATAATGTAGACTACTGTGCACCGTAGTATGAATTGCTATTATTTTGTGGCCACGCCCCTTCCCCATTAAGCCACGCCCCTATAAAAAAATTTGCGCGCCTGCGGCGCGCACTGCCCCTATCTTACATTGGGGGGGCGGGGGGGGGGGGCCACTATCGTTTCTTGCACACAGCGCTAAAATGCCTAGTTACGGCACTGGGCAAGTATGCTATATACTACACAATGCAGCACAGATATGGAGTGTTTTTCAGGCAGACAACGTATACTGATGGTCACTGGTCAGCAAAACTGTGCACTGTACTCCTCCTATATAATATACTGGTGGTCCCCAGTCCCCACAATTAAGCAGTGTGAGCACAGATATATGCAGCACACTGAGCACAGATATGGAGTGTTTTTCAGGCAGACAACGTATACTGGTGGTCACAGTCAGCAAAACTCTGCACTGTACTCCTCCTATATAATACAGCTGCTCCCCAGTCCCCACAATTAAGCAATGTGAGCACAGATATATGCAGCACACTGAGCACAGATATGCAGTGTTTTTCAGGCAGACAACGTATACTGGTGGTCACTGGTCAGCAAAACTCTGCACTGTACTGCTCCTATATAATACAGCTGCTCCCCAGTCCCCACAATTAAACAGTGTGAGCACAGATATATGCAGCACACTGAGCACAGATATGGAGTGTTTTTCAGGCAGACAACGTATACTGGTGGTCACTGGTCAGCAAAACTCTGCACTGTACTCCTCCTATATTATACAGCTGCTCCCCAGTCCCCACAATTAAGCATTGTGAACACAGATATATGCAGCACACTGAGCACAGATATGGAGCGTTTTTTTCAGGCAGAGAACGTATAAAACTGGTGGTCACTGATCAGCAAAACTCTGCACTGTACTCCTCCTATATTAATATAAAGCTGCTCCCCAGTCCCCACAATGATATAAGCAAGCACAAATATTTGCATCAACTCAACAATGAATAGACGGAGAGGACGCCAGCAACGTCCACTCCCTAATATTTCCAATGCACGAGTGAAAATGGCGGCGACGCGCGGCTGCTGATATAGAATCAGAATCTCGCGAGAATCCGGCAGCGGGATGATGACGTTCGGGTGCGCTCGGGTTAACCGAGCCATACTGGAGAATCCGAGTATGCTTCGGACCCGTGTAAAATGGGTGAAGTTCGGGGGGGGTTCGGTTTCCGAGGAACCGAACCCGCTCATCACTAATTATTAGTATACTGGACTGGTCGGATCCAAACTCATGGTATAACGGGACGAGCCTCCAGCAGTGAAGGACATAGGCCTGAGAGCATGTACTCTGCATACAGACAGATCTTTTGTATCAGATAGCTGCTCTCCTGCTACTTCCTTCTACTTCCTGATCACATGTTCATCTGTGCAGCCAGATTCTTAAAGGTACACTACATCATCTAGCTAATGCACATAAACTATCTTCATAGATACTACAACCCCGATCCAGGCCCTGACTTGTGATGGCTCATATACTCACTGCTAGGTGTTCTAAGAGTTCTGCGTGTAGTGATACTGTCTGGAACAGTTAAGGGCCCCGTACACTAGAACGATAATGACCGATTTCGGGCATTCGGCCCGATATATCGGATGAAATCGGGCATTTTGGAGGTGTTTCCGATACGATCTGATGCACGTTCCCGTGAGCATTGGATCGGTTCCTCGAGATTGACCCCGCAGGCATGGCTGGGATCGCACAAGATACATCGTATGCAAAAGGACAGCATACGATGTATTTTGGGTGATCGTGTCGCCCAGGAGGCTGCCTGGGTGATCGCCCGCGACATGACGGTCGGACATGTCCCATAAGTGTATGGGGCCCTTAAGAATAAAAAAGGGGCAGGCTAGATGGGCTAAGTCTTACCCTGAGCTGCAAAATGGTTTGTTTTGGAATATTACTGGCGCTTCATTTGACACGGTGGCAGCCTCTTTACTTCACGATTTGACTTATCCCAATTTAGTCAAAAAATGATTCTAGTGAAAAATATGGAAGTTGTGAAGAAGATGGCGCTACTGTGTCTGTGAGGATGGAAAAAATAGTGGAAAGAGGAACCCAGAGGTATACTTATCTCTATAACTGGGGGGTTTTCTTCCCAGATGTGGTTCCTTCTCTGGATCTTAGGGTATGTTCACATGGATATGAGACACATGGAAAAAATAAAGGGAAAACACATGTGTGGAATTGTTTTTGATTGATGTTCTTTGTGTATAAATTTAAGATAACACTTTTCAGTTTATATAAAACGTGAATAAATTCTGGGGATTATTTTTGGAGTAATTTTTAGGTTAGGAGATCTATTTGATGACGGCGGTGGAATATGTGCATACCTCACTTACACAGTGAGGAATGAATAGAAGCACATCAAGGTATCTTTTATGTAGCACATTCAATTTTTCATAGGAAAAAATTGTGAATATGATGTCCAACCACAGCGTACCTCACTTACTCAGTGAGAGGAAAATTAAATGCATATAGCAGTTTCTTTATCTCAATAATGGCAGCACATCAAGGTATAATTCTCTCTCTGTTGTGAACAATATGAATATGGCTGCTAATTACAGCGTACCTCACTTACTCAGTGAGAGGACGGTAGATGTATATAGCGGTTTCTTTGTTATATGTAATATGGTGTACCATTACTCACAGTGGAACGTATGTGGATCCTCATATCATGGTATCTTTGCATCAACCACACCGGTAACACGATATAAAAACCAGCAAAAGAATTTATTATACAGTTATAGAGATAAGTATACCTCTGGGTTCCTCTTTCCACTATTTTTTCCATCCTCACAGACACAGTAGCGCCATCTTCTTCACAACTTCCATATTTTACCCTGAGCTGCGCCTATGCAGAGATCCGTCTGATTTTAGTTGGCTCTCCTGCACCAAGGACAGGGCAATGCAAATTATAATAGGGATGTTAGCTTCGCTGGCGAATGAAGGGCCGCTCGCCATAGATGCACCCAGCTCTTAACAGCGGCAGATGATCACATGGGCCTTCTGATTGCAGAAAGCAGCTAATTATTGCAGCCACTGGGGGGCAGCGTTGCAATAGGCTATCGCTGATATCTAAATAGAAAATCAACCCAAAACTAAAATTTAGGGATGATCATTGGTTGGCTAATCATCGATTGTACCATTGGTGGTTACCCTCGATGGTATTAAATTATCAAAGGATCCGATGGTCATCCCTGCTCTATTACTTACTAGGCTGCAGGCCAATCAGAGGTGAGGGCTGGGCTTCATGGGTCATATCAAGGGGGCGGAACCATTCTCCGTGTTCCGGCTTTAGTGAGAAAGGGGGAGGGGAAAAAAAACTGTGTGTGGCTCTGTGCCATCGATGGCGGAGAAACATCGAATCGCCGCCATGGTTAACCATCTATTGTTGTTACCCATCAATGGTCATCCCTACAAATCCCGATAAACATGCCTGTCTGGAGCACCTACCCTTTCCCAAATGTTACTGCTGCTAAGCCCTTGTGAGTTTGGTTCGTTCGCCATTAAGCTGCTGTCCCGGTCAGGTTTGTTTTGCAGCCATGAATAGCTGATGTACTATAGTATATATTTATATATTACGGGAATACAGTCTATGAATTAAATAAAAATGAAGCAGTTCCGGGGTGAAATGGCGGCACGGCAATTAGTTGCTATGCATGATGTATTGCGTTTTACCGTGCAGGATGCATAGGAACTCATTTCAGAGCATGTTTAATGCATTTGTGCTGAGATGACCCTGGCAGATATGACGTCTGTAAGTAGTTATGTGCTATCACTCCACTAATATAAAGAACACATTCCGAGTTGATCGCTCTCTGACGTTTTTTGGTACAAAGCGGATCGTTGCTGAGCGATGGATTTATCGAAGAATCCATTCGCACAGCCGATCGCAAGGAGATTCACAGGAAAAGGGCGTTTGTGGGTGTCAACTGACCATTTTCTGGGTGTGTTTGGGAAAACGCAGGCGTGTCCAGGCATTTGCAGGGCGGGTGTGTGACGTCAATTCCGGCACCAAAAAGACTGAAGTGATCGCAAGGGCTGAGTAAGTCCAAAGCTACTCAGAAACTGCAAAAAACGTTTTCGTCCCGCTCGGCTGCACAGGCGCTCGCACACTTGCAAAGCGAAAATACCCTCCCCCGTGGGCAGCGACTATGTGTTTGCACCACTGCAAAAAGTAGCTAGCGAGCGATCAACTCGGAATGAGGGCCTTTGACCGGATTGTGTCGCGCAGTTCACACGTGGGGAAAGAAAAGACATTACAGGGAAATCAACGTGCGACTCCCACATAAAGGGCCTAATTCAGAGTTGATCGCAGCAGCAAATTTGTTAGCAGTTGGGCAAAACCATGTGTACTGCAGGGAGGGGGCAGATGTAACATGTGCAGAGAGAGTTAGATTTGGGTGGGGTGTGTTCAAACAGAAATCTAAATTGCAGTGTAAAAATAAAGCAGCCAGTATTTACCCTGCACAGAAACAAAATAACCCACCCAAATCTAACTAACTTTCTCTGCACACGTTATATCTACCCCACCTGCAGTGCACATGGTTTTGCCCAACTGCTAACAAATTTGCTGCTGCGATCAACTCAGAATTACCCCCAAAGTACATTAGCATATGTCACTCCCTGAGAATAAGGTAAGTACTCTATTACTGTATTCTAGTCCTAGGGGTCTAGCACAGGTAACACCATCCTCTTCATTCAAGAACACTCAAATACTTTAACTCCGTTAAGTTCATCTGATCCATTTTATTTAGCATATTAAAGTAAAATAAAATCTATGTAACATACTGCGCTTTTAAGACAAAGGGACTCCCAGAATAGCCTGCAAGAAGCAGACGCGCCCGTGATTGCGGCGAGATAGTGCATATTTTTAAAGCAGCAATACTCTAAAAGGCAAAACCGATCTGGCTTGGTTTTTTTAAATTATTACGGCTTTAAAAAGACGGAATAACTCGCCGGAATTGCGCACCCGTACCGACATCTCGCTGGCTATTACACAAGGCCTGTTTATGCAGGAGGAAATGACCAGGCGCCACAAAATCTTTATTTCATTTATTAATTTTCATTCCGGTTTTGTTACAAATATACTGAAAGCAGCAATGTCTGGTATTGCAGTAAGAAGTATACATAGTGCTTATGTACATGTATCAGCCATGTGTGCATGTGGGAAATGTCAGATACTGGTTGGTCCTTCGACCTGCTGGGGTTGTGGCCGGAGCCAGAAACGTTCTGCGGCAAGTCTCTATCCGGCATCCCTTCTGGGCGCAGAATCCCCATTAGCGTGACAGGTCTCCGGCTGAGGCAGCATATAAAGGTAGCGGAAGCTATACCGTACGTTAACAGGTGGCAGGGAAAGTCAGCTTCCTCCGGCAGTGTCGTCATTGTTCTACAGTTGTCTGGGATATGTTGGGGGAATATATTGGTCACTCTGTTTGTGACCATACAAATCTTTCTTCATAAAGAAAATAAACTATGTACAAAGTGCATAAATATATAAATATATCTATTGTATAAAAATAAACTCCATTTATTTCTCTTCTTAGAAAAGGGCGAGGGGGCCCGAATAGTCTGCAAGGCGTAACACTACTGAGCCGCAAGAGACTGGCGTGGGGAGGACGCCTGCCCTATCCGCTCGTCCCACTCAGCACTGTACCTTGGCGATCACAGGGCTAAACATACACGAAGACCAGCACGTAAGATCTCCTGCTCGTAGCTCGAAACGCGGCGGCTGTACACAAGTGCGTTGCGTCCATGAAGCACCGTAACGAGGGTATGTTTCATCGCTGAATTGCATTATGCAGCGGAGCGCTGACACCCCATACAGAGTCCTTATATTTGGCCTCAGTCCTTTAGGTGGCGGGTCTCTCAGAGTTGGGC
This sequence comes from Pseudophryne corroboree, assembly GCF_028390025.1. Classification (NCBI taxonomy): domain Eukaryota; kingdom Metazoa; phylum Chordata; class Amphibia; order Anura; family Myobatrachidae; genus Pseudophryne; species Pseudophryne corroboree. Next base: position 1,039,798,885 of record NC_086445.1, read on the forward strand.
TGACATAGATCGGTGTCTCCGTCTCTGGTCTGTGCTGGGCTGTGGTGGGATGGAGGGTCTGTGAGAGAATCTGAACTCTCCGTCATTTCTACAGGAGGGAGGGAGCATGAGGGACCTGCAGGGGAGAGATCCGGTTACACAAAGGCTGAATACCACACATTCAGCCCCTCTCACAAACCTGCCATTTTCATCTAGAAAATATTTCCAGGATCAGACCCTTTCTGACCCAGGATGCTACTAAGACTCTTATACACTCACTGGTCATCTCCAGACTGGACTACTGTAATCTCCTCCTGACTGGCATTCCTGACAAATACCTCTCTCCACTCCAATCTATCCTCAATGCTGCTGCCCGGCTCATCTTCCTCACCAAATGCACTACGTCTACCTCCCCTCTCCTACTAGACCTTCACTGGCTTCCCTTCCCTTTCAGAACCCAATTCAAGCTTCTCACACTTGCTTACAAAGCCCTCACCCACTCCTCTCCCATCTACATCTCTGACCTTATCTCCCTTTACACTCCCACCCGTCCTCTTCGCTCTGCTACTGCACGCCGACTCTCCTGCCTACGGATTACTTCCTCCCACTCCTACCTCCAAGATTTTTCATGTGCTGCACCACTTCTCTGGAATTCCCTACCTCAGACTCTCCACCGCTCTACAAAACTTCAAACGGGCTCTGAAGACCCACTTCACCAAACCCAGCCAAATCTCATCCTAACCCTCTGTTCCACGCTCTCTATGTACCCCATCTGTGTCACCCCTGTCTGTCTACCCCTCCCCTTTAGAATGTAAGCTCTCACGAGCAGGGCCCTCTTCCCTCATGTGCTTATCCTTTTCTTACTTTAATCATCTTCAACTGCACCAAATCCAGCAGTCTTCTGCCACCTGATACTTATTCCAGTGTCATCTGCTGATGTAGCTATGTTTATTTACCCTGTACTTGTCCTATATTGTCGTCAACTGTAAGTTGCTGTTTTCCTGTTTTGATTATGTGCATATGTTCTCTGTAATTGGGCGCTGCGGAACCCTTGTGGCGCCATATAAATAAAGGATAATAATAATAATAATAATAATACCTAATACATATAGTGTGACCCTGAATGCCCAATATATTAATAACACATGTTATTGTCAGGGAATTAAAGAGAGAATTGGACTACGGTAGAAAGAAAAACAGACTGACTACCCATAAGAAACTATAACCTGTGAACGTCACCTGGATCACTCACCTAATAGGGGAAAACATCTCCTAACATTACATTCTTATTATACAAAGCAACTATGTGCTCTATGAAAATATACTATCTACACTGCCGCGGGATTTGTACCGAGACCAATCAACTATCAGGGCGGATGCTCAGAATGTCCGTCACAAGTAAGCTGCCGGAGCCGTTCTAGCTATATAACAATCTGCAGTCACTGGATGTGACAAACCCAAAAACTGCTCACTACTGACTAGCCATAGACCCATTACTTCCCACACACGCTAATTACTGACTAGCCACTCCCCTGTTACCTCCCACACACTCACTACTGACTAGCCACTCCCCGTTACATCCCACACACGCTCACTACTGACTAGCCACTCCCCGTTACATCCCACACACGCTCACTACTGACTAGCCACTCCCCTGTTACCTCCCACACACTCACTACTGACTAGCCACTCCCCGTTACATCCCACACACGCTCACTACTGACTAGCCACTCCCCGTTACATCCCACACACGCTCACTACTGACTAGCCATAGACCCATTACTTCCCACACACGCTGATTACTGACTAGCCACTCCCCTGTTACCTCCCACACACTCACTACTGACTAGCCACTCCCCGTTACCTCCCACACACGCTCACTACTGACTAGCCATAGACCCATTACTTCCCACACACGCTGATTACTGACTAGCCACTCCCCTGAATCTCCCACACACTCACTACTGACTAGCCACTCCCCATTACCTCCCACACACTCACTACTGACTAGCCACTCCCCGTTACATCCCACACACGCTCACTACTGACTAGCCATAGACCCATTACTTCACACACACGCTGATTACTGACTAGCCACTCCCCTGTTACCTCCCACACACTCACTACTGACTAGCCATAGACCCATTACTTCCCACACACGCTGATTACTGACTAGCCATAGACCCATTACTTCCCACACACGCTGATTACTGACTAGCCACTCCCCTGTTACCTCCCACACACACTCACTACTGACTAGCCATAGACCCATTACTTCCCACACACGCTGATTACTGACTAGCCACTCCCGTTACCTCCCACACACTCACTACTGACTAGCTACTCCCCGTTACATCCCACACACGCTCACTACTGACTAGCCATAGACCTATTACTTCCCACACACTCTGATTACTGACTAGCCACTCCCCTGTTACCTCCCACACACTCACTACTGACTAGCCACTCCCCGTTACATCCCACACACGCTCACTACTGACTAGCCACTCCCCTGTTACCTCCCACACACTCACTACTGACTAGCCACTCCCCGTTACCTCCGACACACGCTCACTACTGACTAGCCATAGACCCATTACTTCCCACACACGCTTACTGACTAGCCACTCCCCTGTTACCTCCCACACTCACTACTGACTAGCCACTCCCCGTTACATCCCACACACGCTCACTACTGACTAGCCACTCCCCCCGTACACACACTCACTACTGACTAGCCACTCCCCGTTACATCCCACACACACTCACTACTGACTAGCCACTCCCCCCGTACACACGCTTAATACTCACTAGCCAGTTCTCCCGCACACACGCTCACTACTGACTAGCCAGTCCCCAGTTACCTCCCACACATGCTTACTACTGACTAGCCACTCCCCCGTTACCTCCCACACACGCTCACTACTGACTAGCCATAGACCCATTACTTCCCACACACGCTGATTACTGACTAGCCACTCCCCTGTTACCTCCCACACATTCACTACTGACTAGCCACTCCCCGTTACATCCCACACACCCTCACTACTGACTAGCCATTCCCCCCGTACACACACTCACTACTGACTAGCCATTCCGCGTTACATCGCACACACACTCACTACTGACTAGCCACTCCCCTGTTACCTCCCACACACTCACTACTGACTAGTCACTCCCCGTTACATCCCACACACGCTCACTACTGACTAGCCACTCCCCCCGTACACACACTCACTACTGACTAGCACTCCCCGTTACATCCCACACACACTCACTACTGACTAGCCACTCCCCTGTTACCTCCCACACACTCACTACTGACTAGCCACTCCCCGTTACATCCCACACACGCTCACTTCTGACTAGCCACTCCCCCCGTACACACACTCACTACTGACTAGCCACTCCCCGTTACCTCCCACACACGCTCACTACTGACTAGCCACTCCCCGTTACCGCCCACATACGCTGACTACTGACTAGCCACTCCCCGTTACCTCCCACACATGCTCACTACTGACTAGCCACTCCCCTGTTACCTCCCACACACTACCTACTGACTAGCCACTCCCCGTTACCTCCCACACACGCTCACTACTGACTAGCCACTCCCCTGTTACCTCCCACACACTCACTACTGATTAGCCACTCCCCGTTACCTCCCACACACGCTCACTACTGACTAGCCACTCCCCGTTACCGCCCACACACGCTGACTACTGACTAGCCACTCCCCGTTACCTCCCACACACACTCACTACTGACTAGCCACTCCCCTGTTACCTTCCACACGCTCACTACTGACTAGCCACTCCCCTGTTACCTCGCACACGCTCACTACTGACTAGCCACTCCCCGTTACCTCCCACACATGCTCACTACTGACTAGCCACTCCCCGTTACCTCCCGCACACGCTCACTACTGACTAGCCACTCCCCGTTACCTCCCGCACACGCTCACTACTGACTAGCCACTCCCCTGTTACCTCCCACACACTCACTACTGACTAGCCACTCCCTGTTACCTCCCGCACACGCTCACTACTGACTAGCCACTCCCCCCGTACACACACTCACTACTGACTAGCCACTCCCCGTTACATCCCACACACACTCACTACTGACTAGCCACTCCCCCCGTACACACGCTTAATACTCACTAGCCAGTTCTCCCGCACACACGCTCACTACTGACTAGCCAGTCCCCAGTTACCTCCCACACATGCTTACTACTGACTAGCCACTCCCCCGTTACCTCCCACACACGCTCACTACTGACTAGCCATAGACCCATTACTTCCCACACACGCTGATTACTGACTAGCCACTCCCCTGTTACCTCCCACACATTCACTACTGACTAGCCACTCCCCGTTACATCCCACACACCCTCACTACTGACTAGCCATTCCCCCCGTACACACACTCACTACTGACTAGCCATTCCGCGTTACATCGCACACACACTCACTACTGACTAGCCACTCCCCTGTTACCTCCCACACACTCACTACTGACTAGTCACTCCCCGTTACATCCCACACACGCTCACTACTGACTAGCCACTCCCCCCGTACACACACTCACTACTGACTAGCACTCCCCGTTACATCCCACACACACTCACTACTGACTAGCCACTCCCCTGTTACCTCCCACACACTCACTACTGACTAGCCACTCCCCGTTACATCCCACACACGCTCACTACTGACTAGCCACTCCCCCCGTACACACACTCACTACTGACTAGCCACTCCCCGTTACCTCCCACACACGCTCACTACTGACTAGCCACTCCCCGTTACCGCCCACATACGCTGACTACTGACTAGCCACTCCCCGTTACCTCCCACACACGCTCACTACTGACTAGCCACTCCCCTGTTACCTCCCACACACTACCTACTGACTAGCCACTCCCCGTTACCTCCCACACACGCTCACTACTGACTAGCCACTCCCCTGTTACCTCCCACACACTCACTACTGATTAGCCACTCCCCGTTACCTCCCACACACGCTCACTACTGACTAGCCACTCCCCGTTACCGCCCACACACGCTGACTACTGACTAGCCACTCCCCGTTACCTCCCACACACACTCACTACTGACTAGCCACTCCCCTGTTACCTCCCACACGCTCACTACTGACTAGCCACTCCCCTGTTACCTTCCACACGCTCACTACTGACTAGCCACTCCCCTGTTACCTCGCACACGCTCACTACTGACTAGCCACTCCCCGTTACCTCCCGCACACGCTCACTACTGACTAGCCACTCCCCGTTACCTCCCACACACGCTCACTACTGACTAGCCACTCCCCGTTACCTCCCGCACACGCTCACTACTGACTAGCCACTCCCCGTTACCTCCCGCACACGCTCACTACTGACTAGCCACTCCCCGTTACCTCCCACACACGCTCACTACTTGTCACTCACACATAAATCCTCAGGGTCCGCAGTACACCTCTGACGTATTCACAATACAATAAAAATCAATGAACTGCGCAAACATCGGCATTGTGTCCCCCACTGAATCCTGCCCTATATCAGCACGGACATGTCAGTGTGACTTAGTACCTTGGCATACAGTTGGTGCGGGCGCCGTGGCCGGGTCCTCAGAGACGTTTGTGTAGGGATCAGGTCTCTCATGAGATTCGTACAGGTCGCACAGTGCGGTCATCTCACTGCTCTGCGGCTGGTAACACCTGGATAACAACACATGAGCACTGCTATAAGGGACATGCTACATCACTGGGGAGACCCCGTGTACACACACATGAGCACTGCTATAAGGGACATGCTACATCGCTGGTGAGACCCCCGTGTACACACACATGAGCACTGCTATAAGAGACATGCTACATCACTGGGGAGACCCCGTGTACACACACATGAGCACTGCTATAAGAGACATGCTACATTGCTGGTGAGACCCCCGTGTACACACACATGAGCACTGCTATAAGAGACATGCTACATCACTGGTGAGACCCCTGTGTACACACACATGAGCACTGCTATAAGAGACATTCTACATCGCTGGTGAGACCCCCGTGTACACACACATGAGCACTGCTATAAGGGACATGCTACATCACTGGTGAGACCCCCGTGTACACACACATGAGCACTGCTATAAGAGACATGCTACATCACTGGGGAGACCCCGTGTACACACACATGAGCACTGCTATAAGAGACATGCTACATCACTGGTGAGACCCCCGTGTACACACACATGAGCACTGCTATAAGAGACATGCTACATCACTGGGGAGACCTCCGTGTACACACACATGAGCACTGCTATAAGAGACATTCTACATCGCTGGTGAGACCCCCGTGTACACACACATGAGCACTGCTATAAGGGACATGCTACATCGCTGGTGAGACCCCCGTGTACACACACATGAGCACTTCTATAAGGGACATGCTACATCGCTGGTGAGACCCCCGTGTACACACACATGAGCACTGCTATAAGGGACATGCTACATCGCTGGTGAGACCCCCGTGTACACACACATGAGCACTGCTATAAGGGACATGCTACATCGCTGCTGAGACCCCCGTGTACACACACATGAGCACTGCTATAAGAGACATGCTACATCGCTGGTGAGACCCCCGTGTACACACACATGAGCACTGCTATAAGGGACATGCTACATCACTGGGGAGACCTCCGTGTACACACACATGAGCACTGCTATAAGGGACATGCTACATCGCTGGGGAGACCCCCGTGTACACACACATGAGCACTGCTATAAGAGACATGCTACATCGCTGGGGAGACCCCCGTGTACACACACATGAGCACTGCTATAAGAGACATGCTACATCGCTGGGGAGACCCCCATGTACACACACATGAGCACTGCTATAAGGGACATGCTACATCGCTGGTGAGACCCCCGTGTACACACACATGAGCACTGCTATAAGAGACATGCTACATCGCTGGTGAGACCCCCGTGTACACACACATGAGCACTGCTATAAGAGACATGCTACATCGCTGGGGAGACCCCGTGTACAAATACATGAGCACTGCTATAAGGGACATGCTACATCGCTGGGGAGACCCCGTGTACACACACATGAGCACTGCTATAAGGGACATGCTACATCGCTGGTGAGACCCCCGTGTACACACACATGAGCACTGCTATAAGAGACATGCTACATCGCTGGTGAGACCCCCGTGTACACACACATGAGCACTGCTATAAGAGACATGCTACATCGCTGGGGAGACCCCCGTGTACACACACATGAGCACTGCTATAAGGGACATGCTACATCGCTGGGGAGACCCCAGTGTACACACACATGAGCACTGCTATAAGAGACATGCTACATCGCTGGGGAGACCCCGTGTACACACACATGAGCACTGCTATAAGAGACATGCTACATCGCTGGTGAGACCCCCGTGTACACACACATGAGCACTGCTATAAGGGACATGCTACATCGCTGGTGAGACCCCCGTGTACACACACATGAGCACTGCTATAAGAGACATTCTACATCGCTGGGGAGACCCCCGTGTACACACACATGAGCACTGCTATAAGGGACATGCTACATCGCTGGGGAGACCCCGTGTACAAATACATGAGCACTGCTATAAGGGACATGCTACATCGCTGGGGAGACCCCGTGTACACACACATGAGCACTGCTATAAGGGACATGTTACATCGCTGGTGAGACCCCCGTGTACACACACATGAGCACTGCTATAAGAGACATGCTACATCGCTGGTGAGACCCCCGTGTACACACACATGAGCACTGCTATAAGAGACATGCTACATCGCTGGGGAGACCCCCGTGTACACACACATGAGCACTGCTATAAGGGACATGCTACATCGCTGGGGAGACCCCAGTGTACACACACATGAGCACTGCTATAAGAGACATGCTACATCGCTGGGGAGACCCCGTGTACACACACATGAGCACTGCTATAAGAGACATGCTACATCACTGGGGAGACCCCCGTGTACACACACATGAGCACTGCTATAAGGGACATGCTACATCGCTGGTGAGACCCCCGTGTACACACACATGAGCACTGCTATAAGAGACATTCTACATCGCTGGGGAGACCCCCGTGTACACACACATGAGCACTGCTATAAGAGACATGCTACATCGCTGGGGAGACCCCGTGTACAAATACATGAGCACTGCTATAAGGGACATGCTACATCGCTGGGGAGACCCCGTGTACACACACATGAGCACTGCTGTAAGGGACATGCTACATCGCTGGTGAGACCCCCGTGTACACACACATGAGCACTGCTATAAGGGACATGCTACATCGCTGGGGAGACCCCCGTGTACACACACATGAGCACTGCTATAAGGGACATGCTACATCGCTGGGGAGACCCCGTGTACACACACATGAGCACTGCTATAAGGGACATGCTACATCGCTGGGGAGACCCCCGTGTACACACACATGAGCACTGCTATAAGGGACATGCTACATCGCTGGTGAGACCCCCGTGTACACACACATGAGCACTGCTATAAGAGACATTCTACATCGCTGGGGAGACCCCCGTGTACACACACATGAGCACTGCTATAAGAGACATGCTACATCGCTGGGGAGACCCCGTGTACAAATACATGAGCACTGCTATAAGGGACATGCTACATCGCTGGGGAGACCCCGTGTACACACACATGAGCACTGCTATAAGAGACATGCTACATCGCTGGGGAGACCCCGTGTACACACACATGAGCACTGCTATAAGAGACATGCTACATCACTGGGGAGACCCCGTGTACACACACATGAGCACTGCTATAAGAGACATGCTACATCGCTGGTGAGACCCCCGTGTACACACACATGAGCACTGCTATAAGGGACATGCTACATCGCTGGTGAGACCCCGTGTACACACACATGAGCACTGCTATAAGAGACATGCTACATCACTGGGGAGACCTCCGTGTACACACACATGAGCACTGCTATAAGGGACATGCTACATCGCTGGTGAGACCCCCGTGTACACACACATGAGCACTTCTATAAGGGACATGCTACATCGCTGGTGAGACCCCCGTGTACACACACATGAGCACTGCTATAAGGGACATGCTACATCGCTGGTGAGACCCCCGTGTACACACACATGAGCACTGCTATAAGGGACATGCTACATCGCTGCTGAGACCCCCGTGTACACACACATGAGCACTGCTATAAGAGACATGCTACATCGCTGGTGAGACCCCCGTGTACACACACATGAGCACTGCTATAAGGGACATGCTACATCACTGGGGAGACCTCCGTGTACACACACATGAGCACTGCTATAAGGGACATGCTACATCGCTGGGGAGACCCCCGTGTACACACACATGAGCACTGCTATAAGAGACATGCTACATCGCTGGGGAGACCCCCGTGTACACACACATGAGCACTGCTATAAGAGACATGCTACATCGCTGGGGAGACCCCCATGTACACACACATGAGCACTGCTATAAGGGACATGCTACATCGCTGGTGAGACCCCCGTGTACACACACATGAGCACTGCTATAAGAGACATGCTACATCGCTGGTGAGACCACCGTGTACACACACATGAGCACTGCTATAAGAGACATGCTACATCGCTGGGGAGACCCCCGTGTACACACACATGAGCACTGCTATAAGAGACATGCTACATCGCTGGGGAGACCCTGTGTACACACACATGAGCACTGCTATAAGAGACATGCTACATCGCTGGTGAGACCCCCGTGTACACACACATGAGCACTGCTATAAGGGACATGCTACATCGCTGGTGAGACCCCCGTGTACACACACATGAGCACTGCTATAAGAGACATTCTACATCGCTAGGGAGACCCCCATGTACACACACATGAGCACTGCTATAAGAGACATGCTACATCGCTGGTGAGACCCCCGTGTACACACACATGAGCACTGCTATAAGAGACATTCTACATCGCTGGGGAGACCCCCGTGTACACACACATGAGCACTGCTATAAGAGACATGCTACATCGCTGGGGAGACCCCGTGTACAAATACATGAGCACTGCTATAAGGGACATGCTACATCGCTGGGGAGACCCCGTGTACACACACATGAGCACTGCTATAAGGGACATGCTACATCGCTGGTGAGACCCCCGTGTACACACACATGAGCACTGCTATAAGAGACATGCTACATCGCTGGTGAGACCCCCGTGTACACACACATGAGCACTGCTATAAGAGACATGCTACATCGCTGGGGAGACCCCCGTGTACACACACATGAGCACTGCTATAAGGGACATGCTACATCGCTGGGGAGACCCCGTGTACACACACATGAGCACTGCTATAAGGGACATGCTACATCGCTGGGGAGACCCCCGTGTACACACACATGAGCACTGCTATAAGAGACATGCTACATCGCTGGTGAGACCCCCGTGTACACACACATGAGCACTGCTATAAGAGACATGCTACATCGCTGGTGAGAGCCCCGTGTACACACACATGAGCACTGCTATAAGAGACATGCTACATCGCTGGTGAGACCCCCGTGTACACACACATGAGCACTGCTATAAGAGACATGCTACATCGCTGGTGAGACCCCCGTGTACACACACATGAGCACTGCTATAAGGGACATGCTACATCGCTGGGGAGACCCCCGTGTACACACACATGAGCACTGCTATAAGGGACATGCTACATCGCTGGTGAGACCCCGTGTACACACACATGAGCACTGCTATAAGGGACATGCTACATCGCTGGGGAGACCCCGTGTACACACACATGAGCACTGCTATAAGAGACATGCTACATCGCTGGGGAGACCCCCGTGTACACACACATGAGCACTGCTATAAGGGACATGCTACATCGCTGGGGAGACCCCGTGTACACACACATGAGCACTGCTATAAGGGACATGCTACATCGCTGGGGAGACCCCCGTGTACACACACATGAGCACTGCTATAAGGGACATGCTACATCGCTGGGGAGACCCCCGTGTACACACACATGAGCACTGCTATAAGGGACATGCTACATCGCTGGTGAGACCCCCGTGTACACACACATGAGCACTGCTATAAGGGACATGCTACATCGCTGGTGAGACCCCCGTGTACACACACATGAGCACTGCTATAAGGGATATGCTACATCGCTGGTGAGACCCCCGTGTACACACACATGAGCACTGCTATAAGAGACATGCTACATCGCTGGTGAGACCCCCGTGTACACACACATGAGCACTGCTATAAGGGACATGCTACATCGCTGGTGAGACCCCCGTGTACACACACATGAGCACTGCTATAAGAGACATGCTACATCGCTGGTGAGACCCCCGTGTACACACACATGAGCACTGCTATAAGAGACATGCTACATCGCTGGGGAGACCCCGTGTACAAATACATGAGCACTGCTATAAGGGACATGCTACATCGCTGGGGAGACCCCCGTGTACACACACATGAGCACTGCTATAAGAGACATGCTACATCGCTGGGGAGACCCCCGTGTACACACACATGAGCACTGCTATAAGAGACATGCTACATCGCTGGGGAGACCCCCATGTACACACACATGAGCACTGCTATAAGGGACATGCTACATCACTGGTGAGACCCCCGTGTACACACGCATGAGCACTGCTATAAGGGACATGCTACATCGCTGGGGAGACCCCCGTGTACACACACATGAGCACTGCTATAAGGGACATGCTACATCGCTGGGGAGACCCCGTGTACACACACATGAGCACTGCTATAAGAGACATGCTACATCGCTGGGGAGACCCCGTGTACAAATACATGAGCACTGCTATAAGAGACATGCTACATCGCTGCTGAGACCCCCGTGTACACACACATGAGCACTGCTATAAGGGACATGCTACATCGCTGGTGAGACCCCCGTGTACACACACATGAGCACTGCTATAAGAGACATGCTACATCGCTGGTGAGACCCCCGTGTACACACACATGAGCACTGCTATAAGGGACATGCTACATCGCTGGTGAGACCCCCGTGTACACACACATGAGCACTGCTATAAGGGACATGCTACATCGCTGGTGAGACCCCCGTGTACACACACATGAGCACTGCTATAAGGGACATGCTACATCGCTGGGGAGACCCCCGTGTACACACACATGAGCACTGCTATAAGGGACATGCTACATCGCTGGTGAGACCCCCGTGTACACACACATGAGCACTGCTATAAGGGACATGCTACATCGCTGGTGAGACCCCCGTGTACACACACATGAGCACTGCTATAAGAGACATGCTACATCGCTGGTGAGACCCCCGTGTACACACACATGAGCACTGCTATAAGAGACATGCTACATCGCTGGGGAGACCCCCGTGTACACACACATGAGCACTGCTATAAGAGACATGCTACATCGCTGGGGAGACCCCCGTGTACACACACATGAGCACTGCTATAAGGGACATGCTACATCGCTGGGGAGACCCCCATGTACACACACATGAGCACTGCTATAAGGGACATGCTACATCGCTGGTGAGACCCCCGTGTACACACACATGAGCACTGCTATAAGAGACATGCTACATCGCTGGGGAGACCCCGTGTACAAATACATGAGCACTGCTATAAGGGACATGCTACATCACTGGGGAGACCCCGTGTACACACACATGAGCACTGCTATAAGGGACATGCCACATCGCTGGTGAGACCCCCGTGTACACACACATGAGCACTGCTATAAGGGACATGCTACATCGTTGGGGAGACCCCGTGTACACACACATGAGCACTGCTATAAGAGACATGCTACATCGCTGGGGAGACCCCCGTGTACACACACATGAGCACTGCTATAAGGGACATGCTACATCGCTGGGGAGACCCCGTGTACACACACATGAGCACTGCTATAAGAGACATGCTACATCACTGGTGAGACCCCTGTGTACACACACATGAGCACTGCTATAAGAGACATGCTACATCGCTGGGGAGACCCCAGTGTACACACACATGAACAGTGCTATAAGGGACATGCTACATCGCTGGTGAGACCCCCGTGTACACACACATGAGCACTGCTATAAGGGACATGCCACATCGCTGGTGAGACCCCCGTGTACACACACATGAGCACTGCTATAAGGGACATGCTACATCGCTGGGGAGACCCCGTGTACACACACATGAGCACTGCTATAAGAGACATGCTACATTGCTGGTGAGACCCCCGTGTACACACACATGAGCACTGCTATAAGAGACATGCTACATCGCTGGGGAGACCCCGTGTACAAATACATGAGCACTGCTATAAGGGACATGCTACATCGCTGGGGAGACCCCGTGTACACACACATGAGCACTGCTATAAGGGACATGCTACATCGCTGGTGAGACCCCCGTGTACACACACATGAGCACTGCTATAAGAGACATGCTACATCGCTGGTGAGACCCCCGTGTACACACACATGAGCACTGCTATAAGAGACATGCTACATCGCTGGGGAGACCCCCGTGTACACACACATGAGCACTGCTATAAGGGACATGCTACATCGCTGGGGAGACCCCAGTGTACACACACATGAGCACTGCTATAAGAGACATGCTACATCGCTGGGGAGACCCCGTGTACACACACATGAGCACTGCTATAAGAGACATGCTACATCGCTGGTGAGACCCCCGTGTACACACACATGAGCACTGCTATAAGGGACATGCTACATCGCTGGTGAGACCCCCGTGTACACACACATGAGCACTGCTATAAGAGACATTCTACATCGCTGGGGAGACCCCCGTGTACACACACATGAGCACTGCTATAAGGGACATGCTACATCGCTGGGGAGACCCCGTGTACAAATACATGAGCACTGCTATAAGGGACATGCTACATCGCTGGGGAGACCCCGTGTACACACACATGAGCACTGCTATAAGGGACATGTTACATCGCTGGTGAGACCCCCGTGTACACACACATGAGCACTGCTATAAGAGACATGCTACATCGCTGGTGAGACCCCCGTGTACACACACATGAGCACTGCTATAAGAGACATGCTACATCGCTGGGGAGACCCCCGTGTACACACACATGAGCACTGCTATAAGGGACATGCTACATCGCTGGGGAGACCCCAGTGTACACACACATGAGCACTGCTATAAGAGACATGCTACATCGCTGGGGAGACCCCGTGTACACACACATGAGCACTGCTATAAGAGACATGCTACATCACTGGGGAGACCCCCGTGTACACACACATGAGCACTGCTATAAGGGACATGCTACATCGCTGGTGAGACCCCCGTGTACACACACATGAGCACTGCTATAAGAGACATTCTACATCGCTGGGGAGACCCCCGTGTACACACACATGAGCACTGCTATAAGAGACATGCTACATCGCTGGGGAGACCCCGTGTACAAATACATGAGCACTGCTATAAGGGACATGCTACATCGCTGGGGAGACCCCGTGTACACACACATGAGCACTGCTGTAAGGGACATGCTACATCGCTGGTGAGACCCCCGTGTACACACACATGAGCACTGCTATAAGGGACATGCTACATCGCTGGGGAGACCCCCGTGTACACACACATGAGCACTGCTATAAGGGACATGCTACATCGCTGGGGAGACCCCGTGTACACACACATGAGCACTGCTATAAGGGACATGCTACATCGCTGGGGAGACCCCCGTGTACACACACATGAGCACTGCTATAAGGGACATGCTACATCGCTGGTGAGACCCCCGTGTACACACACATGAGCACTGCTATAAGAGACATTCTACATCGCTGGGGAGACCCCCGTGTACACACACATGAGCACTGCTATAAGAGACATGCTACATCGCTGGGGAGACCCCGTGTACAAATACATGAGCACTGCTATAAGGGACATGCTACATCGCTGGGGAGACCCCGTGTACACACACATGAGCACTGCTATAAGAGACATGCTACATCGCTGGGGAGACCCCGTGTACACACACATGAGCACTGCTATAAGAGACATGCTACATCGCTGGGGAGACCCCGTGTACAAATACATGAGCACTGCTATAAGGGACATGCTACATCGCTGGGGAGACCCCGTGTACACACACATGAGCACTGCTATAAGGGACATGCTACATCGCTGGTGAGACCCCCGTGTACACACACATGAGCACTGCTATAAGAGACATGCTACATCGCTGGTGAGACCCCCGTGTACACACACATGAGCACTGCTATAAGAGACATGCTACATCGCTGGGGAGACCCCCGTGTACACACACATGAGCACTGCTATAAGGGACATGCTACATCGCTGGGGAGACCCCAGTGTACACACACATGAGCACTGCTATAAGAGACATGCTACATCACTGGGGAGACCTCCGTGTACACACACATGAGCACTGCTATAAGGGACATGCTACATCGCTGGTGAGACCCCCGTGTACACACACATGAGCACTTCTATAAGGGACATGCTACATCGCTGGTGAGACCCCCGTGTACACACACATGAGCACTGCTATAAGGGACATGCTACATCGCTGGTGAGACCCCCGTGTACACACACATGAGCACTGCTATAAGGGACATGCTACATCGCTGCTGAGACCCCCGTGTACACACACATGAGCACTGCTATAAGAGACATGCTACATCGCTGGTGAGACCCCCGTGTACACACACATGAGCACTGCTATAAGGGACATGCTACATCACTGGGGAGACCTCCGTGTACACACACATGAGCACTGCTATAAGGGACATGCTACATCGCTGGGGAGACCCCCGTGTACACACACATGAGCACTGCTATAAGAGACATGCTACATCGCTGGGGAGACCCCCGTGTACACACACATGAGCACTGCTATAAGAGACATGCTACATCGCTGGGGAGACCCCCATGTACACACACATGAGCACTGCTATAAGGGACATGCTACATCGCTGGTGAGACCCCCGTGTACACACACATGAGCACTGCTATAAGAGACATGCTACATCGCTGGTGAGACCACCGTGTACACACACATGAGCACTGCTATAAGAGACATGCTACATCGCTGGGGAGACCCCCGTGTACACACACATGAGCACTGCTATAAGAGACATGCTACATCGCTGGGGAGACCCTGTGTACACACACATGAGCACTGCTATAAGAGACATGCTACATCGCTGGTGAGACCCCCGTGTACACACACATGAGCACTGCTATAAGGGACATGCTACATCGCTGGTGAGACCCCCGTGTACACACACATGAGCACTGCTATAAGAGACATTCTACATCGCTAGGGAGACCCCCATGTACACACACATGAGCACTGCTATAAGAGACATGCTACATCGCTGGTGAGACCCCCGTGTACACACACATGAGCACTGCTATAAGAGACATTCTACATCGCTGGGGAGACCCCCGTGTACACACACATGAGCACTGCTATAAGAGACATGCTACATCGCTGGGGAGACCCCGTGTACAAATACATGAGCACTGCTATAAGGGACATGCTACATCGCTGGGGAGACCCCGTGTACACACACATGAGCACTGCTATAAGGGACATGCTACATCGCTGGTGAGACCCCCGTGTACACACACATGAGCACTGCTATAAGAGACATGCTACATCGCTGGTGAGACCCCCGTGTACACACACATGAGCACTGCTATAAGAGACATGCTACATCGCTGGGGAGACCCCCGTGTACACACACATGAGCACTGCTATAAGGGACATGCTACATCGCTGGGGAGACCCCGTGTACACACACATGAGCACTGCTATAAGGGACATGCTACATCGCTGGGGAGACCCCCGTGTACACACACATGAGCACTGCTATAAGAGACATGCTACATCGCTGGTGAGACCCCCGTGTACACACACATGAGCACTGCTATAAGAGACATGCTACATCGCTGGTGAGAGCCCCGTGTACACACACATGAGCACTGCTATAAGAGACATGCTACATCGCTGGTGAGACCCCCGTGTACACACACATGAGCACTGCTATAAGAGACATGCTACATCGCTGGTGAGACCCCCGTGTACACACACATGAGCACTGCTATAAGGGACATGCTACATCGCTGGGGAGACCCCCGTGTACACACACATGAGCACTGCTATAAGGGACATGCTACATCGCTGGTGAGACCCCGTGTACACACACATGAGCACTGCTATAAGGGACATGCTACATCGCTGGGGAGACCCCCGTGTACACACACATGAGCACTGCTATAAGGGACATGCTACATCGCTGGGGAGACCCCGTGTACACACACATGAGCACTGCTATAAGGGACATGCTACATCGCTGGGGAGACCCCCGTGTACACACACATGAGCACTGCTATAAGGGACATGCTACATCGCTGGGGAGACCCCCGTGTACACACACATGAGCACTGCTATAAGGGACATGCTACATCGCTGGTGAGACCCCCGTGTACACACACATGAGCACTGCTATAAGGGACATGCTACATCGCTGGTGAGACCCCCGTGTACACACACATGAGCACTGCTATAAGGGATATGCTACATCGCTGGTGAGACCCCCGTGTACACACACATGAGCACTGCTATAAGAGACATGCTACATCGCTGGTGAGACCCCCGTGTACACACACATGAGCACTGCTATAAGGGACATGCTACATCGCTGGGGAGACCCCGTGTACACACACATGAGCACTGCTATAAGAGACATGCTACATCGCTGGTGAGACCCCCGTGTACACACACATGAGCACTGCTATAAGGGACATGCTACATCGCTGGTGAGACCCCCGTGTACACACACATGAGCACTGCTATAAGAGACATTCTACATCGCTGGGGAGACCCCCGTGTACACACACATGAGCACTGCTATAAGGGACATGCTACATCACTGGTGAGACCCCCGTGTACACACGCATGAGCACTGCTATAAGGGACATGCTACATCGCTGGGGAGACCCCCGTGTACACACACATGAGCACTGCTATAAGGGACATGCTACATCGCTGGGGAGACCCCGTGTACACACACATGAGCACTGCTATAAGAGACATGCTACATCGCTGGGGAGACCCCGTGTACAAATACATGAGCACTGCTATAAGAGACATGCTACATCGCTGCTGAGACCCCCGTGTACACACACATGAGCACTGCTATAAGGGACATGCTACATCGCTGGTGAGACCCCCGTGTACACACACATGAGCACTGCTATAAGAGACATGCTACATCGCTGGTGAGACCCCCGTGTACACACACATGAGCACTGCTATAAGGGACATGCTACATCGCTGGTGAGACCCCCGTGTACACACACATGAGCACTGCTATAAGGGACATGCTACATCGCTGGTGAGACCCCCGTGTACACACACATGAGCACTGCTATAAGGGACATGCTACATCACTGGGGAGACCCCCGTGTACACACACATGAGCACTGCTATAAGGGACATGCTACATCGCTGGTGAGACCCCCGTGTACACACACATGAGCACTGCTATAAGGGACATGCTACATCGCTGGTGAGACCCCCGTGTACACACACATGAGCACTGCTATAAGAGACATGCTACATCGCTGGTGAGACCCCCGTGTACACACACATGAGCACTGCTATAAGAGACATGCTACATCGCTGGGGAGACCCCCGTGTACACACACATGAGCACTGCTATAAGAGACATGCTACATCGCTGGGGAGACCCCCGTGTACACACACATGAGCACTGCTATAAGGGACATGCTACATCGCTGGGGAGACCCCCATGTACACACACATGAGCACTGCTATAAGGGACATGCTACATCGCTGGTGAGACCCCCGTGTACACACACATGAGCACTGCTATAAGAGACATGCTACATCGCTGGGGAGACCCCGTGTACAAATACATGAGCACTGCTATAAGGGACATGCTACATCACTGGGGAGACCCCGTGTACACACACATGAGCACTGCTATAAGGGACATGCCACATCGCTGGTGAGACCCCCGTGTACACACACATGAGCACTGCTATAAGGGACATGCTACATCGCTGGGGAGACCCCGTGTACACACACATGAGCACTGCTATAAGAGACATGCTACATCGCTGGGGAGACCCCCGTGTACACACACATGAGCACTGCTATAAGGGACATGCTACATCGCTGGGGAGACCCCGTGTACACACACATGAGCACTGCTATAAGGGACATGCTACATCACTGGTGAGACCCCCGTGTACACACACATGAGCACTGCTATAAGAGACATGCTACATCGCTGGGGAGACCCCAGTGTACACACACATGAACAGTGCTATAAGGGACATGCTACATCGCTGGTGAGACCCCCGTGTACACACACATGAGCACTGCTATAAGGGACATGCCACATCGCTGGTGAGACCCCCGTGTACACACACATGAGCACTGCTATAAGGGACATGCTACATCGCTGGGGAGACCCCGTGTACACACACATGAGCACTGCTATAAGAGACATGCTACATTGCTGGTGAGACCCCCGTGTACACACACATGAGCACTGCTATAAGAGACATGCTACATCGCTGGGGAGACCCCGTGTACAAACACATGAGCACTGCTATAAGGGACATGCTACATCGCTGGGGAGACCCCCTTGTACAAACACAGCGGCATAAGCCCCCATTATATCAGTCACCCCTGCGTAGACCCCATTGTACTTTATGTTACCCACACAGACCCCATTATATCATACACCCACATAGACCTCATTATATCATACACCCACATACAACCCATTATATCATACACCCACATACACCCCATTATATCATACACCCCATTATATCACCCCATTATACCATACACCCACACAGACCCCATTATCTCAGTCACCCCTGCGTAGACCCCATTGTACTATATATTGCCCACATAGACCCCATTATATCATACACCCATATACACCCCATTATATCATACACCCCATTATATCACCCCATTATATCATACACCCACACAGACCCCATTATATCAGTCACCCCTGCGTAGACCCCATTGTACTATATATTGCCCACATAGACCCCATTATATCATACACCCACATACACCCCATTATATCATACACCCACATACACCCCATTATATCAGTCACACCTGCGTAGACCTCACTGTACTATATAGCACCCACATACACCCCATTATATCATACATCCACATAGACCCCATATATCATACACCCACAAAGACCCCATTGTATATCACAGACCCGCAGAGACCCCATTGTATATCACAGACCCGCAGAGACCCCGCTGTATATCACAGTCCCGCAGAGACCCCATTGTATATCACAGACCCGCAGAGACCCCATTGTATATCACAGTCCCGCAGAGACCCCATTGTATATCACAGACCCGCAGAGACCCCGCTGTATATCACAGTCCCGCAGAGACCCCATTGTATATCACAGACCCGCAGAGACCCCATTGTATATCACAGTCCCGCAGAGACCCCATTGTATATCACAGACCCGCAGAGACCCCATTGTATATCACAGACCCGCAGAGACCCCATTGTATATCACAGACCCGCAGAGACCCCATTGTATATCACAGACCCG
Source organism: Pseudophryne corroboree (assembly GCF_028390025.1). Taxonomy (NCBI): domain Eukaryota; kingdom Metazoa; phylum Chordata; class Amphibia; order Anura; family Myobatrachidae; genus Pseudophryne; species Pseudophryne corroboree. The sequence continues at coordinate 1,039,819,638 of NC_086445.1, forward strand.
CAGAGACCCCGCTGTATATCACAGACCCGCAGAGACCCCATTGTATATCACAGACCCGCAGAGACCCCGCTGTATATCGCACCACACATGGCTGACTTGTACTTCGGATCAGGACGCTGCGCAGGAACTTACTCTGCGGGCTCCTGACGGTCTGTCGGCTCCGGAGACGCCGGCTCGCTCCCCGCCAGCAATGTGCAGGCCTCATCCTGTTATCAAACACACAAGGAGAATCCATCTCAATATTTCTAGAGACTACAGATGGCTGTGACATCACCCCGTTGTGTAATTCTGTCTATATTGTATCTGGTAACCCAGAGCCGGCTCTGTAACATCAGCAATTTCCCATACGGCTATAGATGTCTCGCAGCATACTGCTGTATATAGTATCTGTATAAGCATGAGCTCTGACGTCACTCCTTGTAACCAGCGAGTTGTGATGTCATCACTTCAGGCTTGTGTGTTATTAGACGTAATGCACCTTACTGTAAATCATTCCAGATATCACTTAGGGCGCGTGTTTCTGTATATGGTCTTCACAGTGATCCCATAAATAAACTAAATCCTGTATCTTTCCCCAACATAAATAACCTTTTGAAGGAACAATAAAATTGTGGGGTGTTACGTATGTTGCACGTCTGACCCGTCTGCCCTAATCTGGGGCGCCGTCCTTTACCTTGTGCAGGGTGCCTGAGCAGTAATCTCTCGTCTTCTCTCCGGAATACTCCAGCTTGGCCGAAGGGCCGACGCCGTTCACCAGGGCGCCATTAGCACAGGGGATAGTGCTGACAGCGGGAGCTCCTCGCAGGGACACCATGGTGTACTGGCAGGAAGAGTTCAGGATCCCTGTACTGGGGAACGTGATATCCGTGGTCTGTTCTGCAAATAGGAATAACGGTGTCAGTAGTTGTGCGGCCAGAACATCGCTCTGCGCTCTAGAACCTCCGGCTCTAAGAAACGTTCTACAATAAGTGAAAACTGGACAACGTTCCAGAAATGAAAGTTCCGGAAGCTCCGTGCGGACACTTACTCTGCTTGGACAAAGCCCTCCACAGACAGATTGGGGTGAAGGCCACGATCAGAAGTACGATGGATCCCAGAACCACTCCCACTATCAGGTATGGCAGGTCGCTGGATCGGGCCACTGTCGCTGTTCCCAGGGCCCCGCTCCTGCTGGGTGGAGGGGGCGGAGACGGTATCACAGACTGGGGCGGGCGACCGGGCTGGGAAGAAGACTTCCGGGCTGGAAATGAGGCGATACAGAAGAGGATGAGAATCTGCCTCAGTTCTAGTAAAATCGCATAATATACAATATAGCTATTATGGTCAAGACTTGAGTCGGTGGCCTAGAAGGGGGATTGTGGGCAACTAGAAACCCCCCCTGCATTTGCCTATGATACTATGCATAAAGCACTGAGCATTGTACTATACATAAATATGGCACCGAGCACTATACTATAGGAAACATGGACTGGCGAGGTGCATCAGTGACTAAATGCGCTTATCGTGACGCTCCCCTCGTGAGGCCGCACGTGACATGTCGGTGCCAAAATAGCTTCAGGTGATTTAAAGGGCACCTTTCTCCTACACACTATAGGGGCAGTCATTTGTCACGCTGATCCAGTGTACAAGGCAAAAGCAGATTATCCTCCGACTAGGATCTGGTGCCATCAGTGAGGCACGAGGCACTTCATGTTCAGTGATGCCTCCTATTCCCAGTGGTAGGTTAGACATCATATTCCTCCTATAAAGCAGCGAATGCCGTTGGCCTCACCTCTGGTCTCGCAGATCATGACGTTGCTGAACTCGCTCTCTCCGCCCTCGTTAAAGCATTGCATCTTAATATCATAGGAGGTCTCCGGCTGCAAATCGCTGATGGAGTGCCAGTAACGATCGCCTGGGGAGGGGGGACACACAATGATACCTCAGAGATCCATAGCCTCAAACATACGACACTCTGACAATTGCAGCATCTGACTTCCTTCTTATAAATAAAAACCCATTTTGTCTGCAGGGTTTAACGTTTATTTTTCTATGGAAGTGCAGCAAAATCCAGGCATACACCATTCCCCCGTATACCTGTCTTTAGTAACACGATTGTGAGCTGCCATGTTGCTTCTTCAGCAAAACAGGAAATTAATCCCTATCACAGACTCGTACGGAGCTGCGCCCCCTAGTGGGCAAACCATCCTTGGAAGACAGATTATTGTCTCTACTAAACAACCAGATTATCTCATGTATCCTACTGCAGGTTACAAAATAAAAGCAGAGGTCTGGTCGCCATGGTTACAGTAACTTAGGTATGCGCACAAGCGGTCTCTCGGAAAGGGGGCCGCCCATGCATTACAGACACAGGTTCCTGTGTAGAGAGGACGGCTGGTCCTACCCACCTTCCACCACGTCCTTCTTGTAGTCACTGTCATTATCGCTGTCCGTGGGCCGATAGTAGATGTAGTAGCCGTGGATCGGAGTATTGTTGTTACTCGCTGGGAAGTACTACGGAGGAAAAATATTCAATATCAGCACAAAGTACATGACCCCATAGCCGGGGATGTATTTAAAGGACATTAATGGTATTTTCTAAATGAATCTATCCCCCCCCACAACCACAAGTAGGCCCAGGCCCACCGGGCCTCATTCCCCTTTACTACTGTGCAGGGTCTTACCATCCACTTCAGCATTATGGTGGTCTCGTTGACGGCCTCGGTGAAAGTTATGTAGGGTCCTGTAACCGGACGCTCATAATTGCGGTTACTGTATCCAGACACCATGTACGGCCTGGAGGCTGCGCTGGGCTGACTCTCCCCCAGGATGTTTAGAGCCCTCACTCGGAACTTGTAGGAGGTTCCTAAAGGAGACGCAAGAAGGCGATTGGTTGTCACGTACCACATTACTGTCCCGATGGAATGTTCAGGCTATTATAATCCTTAATAAACCAAGTGTTCCAAGAGGAATAATGTGGTTAAAAATAAAAACGCAACACAACAAAAATGGACATATAATTTAAGGGATTCAAGCGGGGAAAACAAACATGTTTCCATAACCAATAGAGTTACTAGAACATGAGTGTCAGACAGAGGAAGCAGACAGGACTGGGCCCATAACTCCTCACACTCCCTTATTACATCTGGAACTGTACATCTGTGAAACACTCACGGCCGTCAGGCAGGCTCAACGCTGCGTTATACCATAAACAGCTCATGACGCTCCCATAAAGGGAGGGCAGGAACCCTGCCGGAGTCACAGGACCCTCCCCCTGCTCATCTACGTAACAGAGCAGGAAATACGGTGGCATGAGGTGGAAGCTACGAGGGTCAGTGGGAGCATGATGGTCACGGAAGGTGAAACCCCAGCAACCTACATACATAGTATTTGCACACCATTTTGCTTCTAAAGGGGTCTTTACCTTTCTCGAGCTCAGAAATCTCCACGGACAGGCGGGACGGTGGGATGTCTCTGGTGGCCAGGACCCAGTCTCCCGGCTGCTTCAGTTTCTTGTACTCCACGTAGAAAGACTGGATAGGGAATCCACCATTGCCCCTGGGGATCCACGTCACGTAGACGGACGTCTCAGAGGCCATTGAGATTGTGGGGCGGTCAGGAGCTTCTGGAGCTGTAATAAGACAATATTATTTTATCTGCAAATATATTAGTCATAGTTGTTTTACTTTATTAACTGGGGTAAAAATAAAACCTAAGTGGAATTTTATGTTGCTCAGGAGCGTAGTATCGCACAGATATGAGCATTGGGAAAGGATAAGCTCTGACCCGCTAGATCTCAGACACCCGGACAATACAGAGATACTTACGGGAGAGACGGTTGTTATCGGATTGGTTGCTGCTCTGGGTGCTCGTCCCTGGGTCGTCCTTCTGGATCTGGATTTCCTTGCTGGCTCTGATCTCCGGCTTTGGACGGCGCCCTACAATGTGCAACAAGCGGAAGAGTTACCCAAAGTCTACAGCCTAAACTAGACCCACACACCATGGCAGAACAGACATCCTAGTGCTCTTCACCTGTCCGGAAGGTCATCATGGCCGTCTGTCCTTCCCCAGCACAGTTATACGCTGCCATTTCCACTTCGTACAGGCTCCCGGGGTCCAGCTTGGCAAGAGTCAGGCGGTGCTGTGATCCCAGAACGCGCGACACGGTCCAATCATCTGTGGCGTTTACCACCTGCTGCGCGAGGGAAAAGACAGTCAGGGGAATGTGGTGATGGATGAACCAGTATTCCCACATGCTAGATCCACTGTGTATTGGAAGATGATCAGTAATTTCATCTCATAAAATGGCATAAATTACGTTCTACATACATGACCAGGCCACTTGTGCTTACATCAGAAGATCAAAGCATTCCGAAGAAAAACCGAGATCAGTCATTGTGTCAAGAGACCATTATGAGATCTGTAATACCTTGCGGTGCTTTACTGTGTAATACAGTATAGCGGCTCCGCCATTATGTTTGGGCTTCCACACCAGTTCGTAGAAGTCCGTCTTGGATGTTCTGGGAAAGCTGAGTATTGTGGGAGCCTCTGGCTGGAGGACATTGGTCTTGTCGGCTGGACAAGGGGCCGGTAACCCCGGAGTTGGGGGTCTTGGTTTCAGCTGGGCCTTTAGGAGCAACTGTTTGTCATCAGGGATGGGGGCTGCTGTCGGAGGCTGAACTTCTGCTTCCATCTCCGGGTCTAGGAAGGTTCCTGGAACTTTTACCATAAAATTCAGGGCATCAGCATGAGATGTGACTGATAGCAAAGCTTTAATATAAATATATGAAGGCGTATTCTTGCCCACACGTTCCTCACCTGTGCTAGTGGTCATTAGGAAAGTCAAGGCCTGGGCACTGCCTACTTCATTCTCAGCCATGCACTGGTAGATGCCATTATCCTCTGGCCCTACGCTGGTCACCCGAAGGACTTTCCTGGAGATCCGGTGCCTCAGGCTGGGAAGAAGAGGAAGCGCGTTCCTCAGCCAAACCACAGAGGGCTGAGGGTTACCCTTCACTTCACAGCTGAACTTTGCCGTCTGGCCCCAGGAAACTATTTGCTGAGATAAGTCCATGCTGACTTCTGGTGGTTCTGAGATAAAAAGCAAAACGATCCATCACATCTTGTAGGATAACATAAGGTTAGTGATCACCACACAACGCGTTTCACTGTGTACAAACCAGTCTAAAGGTTCAACCGTCCCATCCAGCCGTGGAAGTTAGTATAATAGGGACTCAATCAATCAGTTGTGTAAAAGGAAACGGGGACAGACAGGATAATATTTACCCTAATAACTTTATTTTCATGGAATAAATATAGGTTTGGGGCTATTCTTAGTTTCTAAGTACAAGATGCTCTGCAGAATATGGCAAAGTCGTTGGAACAAAAACAATATTTCAGGAGAACATAATAATCTGCAAAAAACCTGTACATAGACTACAAAAAACATTCTGCATAAGAGAATCGCTTAGGTTCCGTGTGTGCGGGTCCACCTCAGCCTACAACGTATGGAGCAACTCACCAAACACCTGAACATTGTAGAAGATGAAGGCCGAGCCCCCATCTCCCATTCCATTGCTGGCCGTGCACGTATATGTCCCAGAATCCTCCTCGCTGGTGGCCTCTATCAGGAGGTTGCTCAGCAAGAAGCGCGTTTTGTTGTATCCGATGACATCGGAGCCATCCTTGGCCCAGGAGATCCTCGGTGGTGGCATGCCGCTGGCCACGCACTCCAGGATGAGGCTCTGGCCCTTGGTGACGATGATGGTCTGAGCTACGGGTGGGTAGATGATGCGAGCGGCCTCTGCTGTGGAGCCTGCCGGAGAGAGGTGTATTGATTAGGTGGGACACTGAGATAAGACACCAATACTTCATACTGAAACAGAATCGGATCAATTACAAATCTAAATCGCCCCTAAGACAGATGATAGCAATGGTGCTTATTACACGGAGTTGGGAATGGCCATCACAATTAGGAAATTCGCAAATAAACTCCCCCTTTTACCCTAGAGCCGCTTTACAAGCTCCATCATCAATAAGCCAGTAGGATCTACTGCTCCTGTAACGAAGCAATCGCCCATCCCAGAAACTGGGCAATGTCTGTGGACTCAACAACAGCCCGTGGCAGAAAATCAGCCATACGTACGTCGCACACGGAGGCGGTCGCTGGACACGGACGTCTTCACTTCCTGGGTGACGGGGTTATAAGCTGCACACTTGTAGGTCCCCTCATCTTCCTGAGTGGCATTGACGATCTGCAGGTTTCCTGAGGGCATGATCAGGTAATTGTCTGTGGGGACACGGGATGAAGACACGTCATGAAGGCAGTAGGAGGATGACCATCGTAAATGTATAGGCACACTAGGCAGCTGCCCAAGGCCCCACAATGACGGATGGTGGTCATTCTCCACCTGCCTCCCAGGCAGAAAGTGAATGGCCATCTAACAATCCCTTAGATTCTATTCAAACCTACAGATGCTTTATCCAGCAGTCACACGTTACTGTATTCACAGCCTATAGAGCCAGCAGATTGTACTGTATGTACAGATGGCATTACTCCTGTCCCAGCTGACGTTCTATATTCTTCTGTACCCGATCTGACCTAGAACATATCCCGCTCCGGGCCCAGATAGCTGGAGAGCTCACTAAGCTTGTAGCGTGGGAAACGTGCGTCTGCGTATAGGGGAAGGGGGGATAGGGGTATCTAGTAATCAGTGGGCGTCCTCTCCAACAGTCTGTGTCTAAATTATACAAAGAGCAACGTAAAATAACTGTAAGTAACAATGGCCCTCATTCCGAGTTGTTCGCTCGCAAGCTGCTTTTAGCAGCTTTGCACACGCTAAGCCGCCGCCTACTGGGAGTGAATCTTAGCTTATCAAAATTGCGAACGAAAGATTAGCAAAATTGCGAATAGACACTTCTTTGCAGTTTCTGAGTAGCTCCACACTTACTCGGCAACTGCGATCAGATCAGTGCTTGTCGTTCCTGGTCTGACGTCACAAACACACCCAGCGTTCGGCCAGACACTCCTCCGTTTCTCCAGCCACTCCCGCGTTTTTCCCAGAAACGGTAGCGGTTTTTCGCACACACCCATAAAACGGCCAGTTTCCGCCCAGAAACACCCACTTCCTGTCAATCACATTACGATCACCAGAACGAAGAAAAAACCTTGTAATGCCGTGAGTAAAATACCTAACTGCATAGCAAATTTACTTGGCGCAGTCGCACTGCGGACATTGCGCATGCGCATTAGCGACTAATCGCTCCGTTGCGACAAAAAAATAACGAGCGAACAACTCGGAATGACCACCAATATTCCCAAAACTGGCAGGCAACCAAGTAAATCAATAGAAAAATGCCATTATTTGCATATTACAGTCTGCTGGATAGAGTACTGTCCTAGAAACTTGTTCTTTTATTTTTAATTGCCCTTTGAAATTTAAAACATTTGGTATCACAATTTCCACTTACGGCATGGTACCGTATTGCTGGAAGATATATCCTGCGGCTCCATCTAGACTGCCCTCTTATGTTTCTTGTAATTCATTTCATATTCTCGATCCAAGTACTAACAATCGCCATATGTTCGTCCCAGCCATTCGGGATTTATTTTACGAACATTCTTCCCCCTATAACCGCGGAGAGATTACGCCATGGAGCTGCCACCTTATACCCCCTCTCAGTCCTTCTTCACCCAGTATGACAGAATCACCAATTAACTAATCTGGAGCAAGCCACTGGAACCCAATCTGGATTTCCAGAATGCAGATATTGGAGCCACTTCAGACGCTTGTACGCGTCGCGCTCGGATCCGCCCAGATCTGTCCTATCCAGCTCCCTCGTCTCGTGAAATCTTTCTTCCTCTGGCGTCAGTATAACTGACAGCAGGTAAAGATGGCACCGTCTTTGCTGGCCTGCGGGATTATCTCACATTTTTATTTGACACCAGTTGCAAAACAAAACTTGACAGCCAGAGACAGCACTAATGACTGAGTGCAAAACCATTCCTCCCTAATCCCGTCATAGACTCTGGCACCTTAACCCTTTGCTCGCTCTTGATACCTGTGCCCAGGTGAGCGCACTACGGCAGACAGTACATGGCACTCACTTTCTGTATCTATGTTGGACCTGCATCATTATTTTCACTTATGCAAACTTATTTATAGAGGCACCAGCACTTTACAATCAGGAGCTAACACTGTAATATACGAAGAGGTAAAAGCATTATCTATATCTGCATATTACGCAGCGCTGTGCATTGGAGCTAACAGTCTAACCGCCCACACACGCACAGTAAGCTGGATTTCTGGCGACAGGCAAATAGACCTGGATACTGGAACAGTTTTTATATGCTCAGAGCTTCCCTGGCAGTGATGGGGTTAAGGGGTGAGTGCGGGGGGGGGGGGGGGGGGGGATGATCTGGAAGGGTTAGATTCTGTCAGGGGCTGGAAGTGGAGCAGAACAAGCTGCGAGGAGTCAGCTATATGCCCCCCAGGCATCTCCCTGCTCATTCACCCGGGAGACAAACCACCTATTCTCAGTCTCCTGTTATGACTTTGGGAATCAGTGAGGATTGTCAGCCCCGCGGCCCTGTGCAGCTCTGGGCATGTTCCTGGTGCAAAGGTGTGTTTGTGCTCACAGCCTGGGACGCGACGAGCTGTCAGTGGGCAGAAATCCAGGGTGATGCTCATTACTGCACCAGAGTTACACATCACACTGCATGAGATGGTGATGGGGGCAGGGGTGATTACAGGGAATGGGGGAGGAGGGGGGGGGGGGGGGGTGTTGGTTTATAGTACATGGTATGGGGGGCAAAGACCAATATTACATGGGACGTGGTTGGGGAAGTGCAATATTATATGGATCGTCATAGGGGGTAAAGTGCAATATTACATGTGATGGGAAGAGGGGAAAGTATGGTATTATAGGGGATGTATGATATTACATGGGAAGGGGGGGTAATGCGATATTACATGGGAAAAGGGGAAAGTGCGATATTAGGTGGGATGCGATCAAAGTGCAATATACATGGGAAAGTGCGATATTATATGGGAATGTGCAATATTACATGGGAAAGGGGGAATGTGCGATATTACATGGGATGGGATCAAAGTGCAATATTACATGGGATGGGATCAAAGTGTGGTATTATGTGGGACAGGAGGAAAGTGCAGTATCAAGGGGTTGGGGGAAAGTGTGATAATAATTGGGAGGGTGTGTGTGAGATGGGGGGAGTGTGATATTGCATGAGGTGGGTGGGGTATGATATTTTATTGGATAACTGGCAGAGTGTCATATTACATGGGGTGGGGAGAATATGTGATGATACATGGAATGGGAAAGGAAGTGTGATATCATATGGGATTGGGTGAGTGTGATATTACATGGCACGGGGAGACAATGTGATATTACATGAGATTGGGGAGGGGGGCAGTGAAATGGATGGAAGCCTTGCAAGGCCTAAGCTCTGCACAATGTAGTAGTCACTGTACAGGGCAGAGCCAATATCTATCAGGGGCCAGCGTCATACCGTGCAACGTACATACTACACTAAGAATGCTATAAACTGAGACCCCTGCCCAGATCTAGCCCACTGATTCCCACGGGCACGCTCCCTCCCACCAGCCGTACTGAGCTAGTCCAATCGGGACAGTCCGCCAGATTACCGCCATGTACTCTGCGAGTCTGTTTGGCGTATTATTTATCTGTGTTACATTGTACCCTTCCTCCCTCACCTCTGGACGTCTCCAGCCATTCTTGCTTGACGCTGTAGCGCACTTGAGCTTTGGGGTGACTCTCAGGTAAGTTACAGGCGATCACAGCCGTGTTCCCCTCATCCACTTCAATCACGTGCTGGGTGTCGGAGGTAAAGTCCTGCAAATCTGTGGGTAAAACAAAGCGTGTTACTACTTACTGTCCTAGCAGATTATACAGCGACGTGCTGGACAATGCAGCGTTACAGCGTTAGGTGGAGTTGTGCGCGCCCTTCCCAGTAATTTTGTCTGGTGAATATTCATGGGAATGAAGCCTATCAATTCAATAGAAACTAGGGACATTGCTGAGGCACAAAGTGCCTCGTGCCCCATTGAAGTTACTTGATTCCAGCGAACACCTAGCTGGAAGCCAAAAAAAAAAAGAGCGGTTTTACAAAGATATTTTAAAACTATAAAGTGATAATGCATCAGCAAAGACATTTGTCTAGAGTCCCGTGTTCGGCCTAGAAGGGGTTACAGTTTGCAGGGAGGGGTCAGGAAGTCCCCTACACTCCTGAATGGAAAAATCAGGCTAAGAGGGATCTGGTTTCCTGACGTGACACCTGGCCCCGGCCTGCATGCTGGTACATTTGAGAAATCCATTAGGAGCTGTTTTTCTAGTGAGCTCCCAGCGCACATTCCAGGGCCTCCACCTATCGGCCAGCTCCCAATCAATCACGGGCTTGTTCTCCAGCACTCCTAAGCCGGGCCTCCAGATCCCTGCCATCTCACACACTCAATTCTTTCTGTCATTACTGGCTGGAGACCCGTTTTCACAGTCTCCCCTTCCAGTCGCAGCCCTCCCTGAACTGGTCTGGATGGAAAGCAGGCAGAACCCAAGGCCAGGGAGAGACATCAGCCAATAAGTAATTCCTGGCAGGCGCAGGGAGCTCACATCGCCGCTGGAATCTCATTTCTAGACACACATTGCTCCATGACCTGGGAGAAGTAAAACGCGTTTCTGCTTTTAATTAAAAAAAAATTTTAAATTCAAAAGCCTCTCTGTGTTTAGGGGAGAAGTGGAACAGATGGTTCAGATGTGGCCCCCGTCGTAAATCAATTTATATTATTTATGAGTGTAACGTTAGCTGTTAGCAATTTTACAGGGTCTCCTGGTGTAAAGGGCTTATCGTACTGGGGTGAGACCACGCGCTTCGCCGTCATTAGGACAATGTGTCCCATTAAAGAGAGGGAAAGTCGCAGAGGAGCCATCCCAGAGGAATCTCCCGAACTAAGCCACAAACACAAACACAGCGATCGCGCCGCGGATGGAATGTACACGGCCGCTGTTTACTATTGCTACATGAAAACAGTGTAAAATGTAACAAACACAAAGCTTCTTCCAATAAACACACAACAGCAAAAACAGAACATCACAAATACAAAAGCGTCTACGCAAATGTTATGTAACGGCGGTGCTTCCTGGGACTATAGGAATAACCACCGGGCGTCAAATATTGTAACACCCCACAAGCCCCCCATAATATCACACTATGGATCGTGATGCATCTTCCAGTGTGAGACCCCAAGAAATCTACAAGAAAAAAGCAAAGGAGTGAATAAGCCCTAAACAGCTGCGTACACTCCCAAAGTGTGACAAAGTAATCTTACTAGATAAGACTTAACGATATGTGGACAGCAAGGTTGGGGTAGTGATCAGCCTCTAAGCCTCACAGTACTGAGGGTCTTGTCTTCGATTCCCACCATGGCCCTAACTGTGTGGAGTTTGTATGTTCTGAACATGCTTGCGTGGGTATCCCCCGGGTGCTCTGGTTTCCTCAGACAATCCAAATATATACCTGGATTCTGACAAAACAAATAATCCCAGGTTGTGTGTGAACGTGTATTAGGGAATATATATACTGGAATAGGGATGGATAGGAGTGACCTCTGTAAGGCGCTGCAGAATATGTGTGCGCTATATATATAGCTGGTATTAAATACATATGAAGAGGGGTGGAGAGCTTTCATTCTTAAGGTACGTTGGCTGCAAACCCAGAGTATCCTACCAACCAACAAAGTCACCCATTGTGTGATTATTCGTCATGTCCACAACCACTAACTGCAGCACAGATGTTGTATGTTTCACGGTGGCGGCCATGTTGAGCACTGGCAAGTGGCAATAAATGGCTTGAACTAGTAGGCGCCATGATGCTTGGGAAGCAGCATCATAAAAGTATAGCCTCCCTCTCCTGAAACTTGGACAATGCGAGTCACATGATCTCTGTGAGGACTACAGAAGCCGACTGAACAGACCCCTCTCCGCCAGTGGCTGGGACTGGCAAAACGGCTAGGAAGATTTTGCCACTCAAGTCTGTTTCCCGTGGTTATTAAACAAAGTTCAGCTGTGGACAGCCAACTGCATGTGCTGTGATGTGGTGTCATTCCTGGAGGGGGGGGGGAACCACTGATCACTCAAAACTCATCCGCTTACTACACAAGAATAAGGACAAGGGGGGGTCATTCCGAGTTGATCGCTAACTGCATTTGTTCGCAGCGCAGCGATCATGCTAAAAAACGGCAGTTCTGCACATGCGTATGCGGCGCAATGCGTACGCGCACAACCAACGATGTAGTTTCACACAGGGTCTAGCGAAGCTTTTCAGTCTGCTGGCCGCAGAGTGATTGACAGGAAGGGGGCGTTTCTGGGTAGCAACTGAGCGTTTTCAGGGAGTGTTCGAAAAAACACAGGCGTGCCTGGGAAAATGCAGGCGTGACTGGTTGAACGCTGGGCGGGTTTGTGACATCAAAACAGAAACTAAACAGTCTTAAGTGATCGCAAGCGCTGAGTAGGTTTTGAGCTACTCTGAAACACAAAAAAAATTGTAGCCGCTCTGCGATACATTCGTTCGCACTTCTGCGAAGCTAAAATACACTCCCAGTGGGAGGCGGCATAGCGTTTGTACGGCTGCTAAAAACAGCTAGCGAGCAAACAACTCGGAATGACCCACAAGAAGCGGAACTGCTAGTATTAACGCAAATTCTGTAACAGTAGCGGGAAATAGCCGCGCCACAGTGCAGAGTGGGAGAAGGCGTTATCTGCCATTGTGAGAGAGACCGCAAAACAGTCCAGACACCTTAAGCATGTAACAAGGGATGGGATGTACTTTATGTAAAAAAAAAATATATATATGTATATCTATATATATATATATATATATATATATATATATATGTGTATGTATGTGTGTGTATCTATATATATATCAAATATGGATGAACTTTACAAGATTCAGTTAGACACCGGCTCTTAAACACCATCAATTAGTCTAAGTATATGATTATTAAAAAAAAGTGGAAAGTTGCTTTGTAAAATCTCTGGGTATGGAAAGAAAAAGGCGGATTGTAATGCAGGCTGATGCGGGACACTGAGAGGGGCGAGAGCTGCACCTTTAATCATCGTGCGGGAATGTGAGAGCTTTCTCCCGGCTGACTTTCCAATCAGGCAAATAAAAAATAAAATCATAGTTCCAAGTTCTCATTTTTCTCTCCCAAACTTTTTTTTTTTGCACACAGCGTCTGCGGGAAAAACAAACCCAGATGAATCTCTCAGCAGATGAAAAGGAATTTATATGCAGAAAAAAAAAACCTGTAAAGAATAAAGTTTATTTGAGGCTATTTGGCTCCTTTCTGTGTCTCTTCTCGTTGGCAGCGTCTGGTGCTAATGAAACCTCAATCGCGCTTGTCGGGCCCAGAACCCAGCGCTCTGTGCGGAGCCGGAGCCCGGACCACAGTGATTTACTGCAGGTGACAGCTACTTTTTTGAGTTAGGATGGGCGGTAAATTCACAGTATTTCTAGCTATTCTTGGTATTTAATAGGTAGGTCGTGGCTCTGCAGTTGTAGTGGTACTACAAGTTTCAGCATACCCTGAGGTCTCCCATTATTTATCAGGTCTCCTTTCAGGATAAAAAGCAGCAGAATGAGAACTGAAGTGTATGGGATTGTAGATGTGATGCAATACGTATAAGGAGGACGGTGGTGCAGGCTGTTATGCCAGGCTATTGATAGACACGGTCACGTTTTTTGGGGGGGATTTTTCACAATTTTTTCTTGGTTTACCATCCACAGGGACTACGATTGGGAACAGTAGCCCGTGCCGGGCGCAGGGTCTACGTTAACCACTAAGTGGGGTCACAGATGATGCATACAAAATGGCACCAAAAAATATAAAGTTGTGTCAATCTTTTTTTGTGTCAACCTTTTGACCCTCTTCGACCATTTGGTGTTGACCTATTGGCTGTGTATCTAGTAACTGTAGATCTTTATCTAAATCTAGGGTATAGATGTGTTCGGAGCAAATAAGCGTCCGTCACCATGCACTCGTCATCTGCCCCAGCCTATTGCAGGGGCAGTGTTTACACTGGGTAGGGAACATAGACTTGCGCTTGCTCCAGGCGCCATGAGTCCATGCCGCAGTATAACCAGTACCGTGACAGACTTACTGCACAGAACCCGGGAAAGAAGTGTGTGCTCAAAAGTGTTTCCAGAGCAGCGGCCTGCACCGGGTTCAGTATGATTTACCGACGGACACAAAATACCGACATTCATTATGCTACTCGTTCAAAATGCCGACATAGTCAGAAAAACTGACATTTGGAATGCCGACATGGCGAAATACTGACATCAGTTTTGCCGGGGGAAGGGGGAGGGTGGTTTGTGTCAATGTCAACAAGGGTCGTCAAGGACACCGTCTAAGTGTGCCGCGTCCCCTCGCATGGTTCGCTGCGCTCGCTATGCTTCGGGCACGGTGCCTCAATGCGCTCGGCACCTTATCGTATTCCCCCTCCAGGTCCGCTGGGATGGTAAAGTATGAACAAGTCTGTTTTTGGACAAAAATTCCTTTAAAACGCATGTCGGCATTTTGAACAAGTCGGCATAATGAATGTCCGTATTTTGACCATGTCGGTATTTTGACTGTTGGTCAATGGCTGTTGGGATTATGACCGTCGGTACTGCGTTCGTCGCTAAATCACTGCTACCCGTCTGCACCCAGTAGGGGGTGTGGGAGGGTGGGGGTTGGGTTTGGTAGGTCATTGTATCGACGCCCATCCATTTGTTTTTTTTAAAAGAGAATCCAGAACAGAGTTGTGCTAAGCCCCTCCATTTATGTTCATGTGCCATACGGCATGGCAACCCTTGGCGCTAGCTGGCACCAGAGGATGCGTAGCGCGGCACCTACAAGTTCAGTCCCTCTCCTACGGGCTGATCTGCTCTCCTCCTGTGCCACCTCCTTCCCTCACTTTTTTTTGGAGCGCTAGACCCCCAAAACCAAAGAACCCAAGTGTGGCCTGCATACCCGGGCAAAGCCTGGGCCACACTTTATTAGACTGCAAGCAATCTCCAGACTACAGATTATCTACCTAACCTGAGCAAAGTGTAAGACGAAGGCTGGAGAGGTCGCTAACATTATATTATTACTCCCGAAGATGTTTGTGCGCTGGAATGGAGGTGGCACTTCTGAACCTCTTCTTGCCTTGTAATGCTGAATGTCTGGCACGCAAAGAAAAAACGGCTGCGTCCCCCCGGGTTATACCCTCCATCCCAGTCTCCAGCCAGGAGGAAGAACCTTACAGCATCATTTACAGAAGAGAAAGACAAATGGCTGCAAACCGTAAGAGCCGAGGCCCTGTGGGGAATTATAGGGTAGTGACGGGAAATGATTTTAATGAGGATAATTAAAATTAACCTGTTTTGCTCATTACACAGGGCTGGCTTAGCGTACAAAAATGTTTTGTCTTCAGCTGCCATAAAAGCCCACTGTTCCTAATGATAATCCATCTTCCCTACATACCTTCTGATTAAAGCAATTATCCCTCTCCCGGCCCCCTCCAGGATAAGCCGCGTATCTCCGAGACCCAAAATCAGGACCAGCCTATTAGCTGTGAGATACCGTGGACGGAGGGAGATCCGGGGTCAGTGAGGCTGATGCAGTGTGTGTGGCTAAAATCTAAATATCCATCATTTACTTGGATTCATGAAGAATATTATAGAAATGTCTCCACCTGAGCCAAAACATGAGAGAGAAATTCATGTTGGAAAATTGTGATTAATCCCGTAAGGCAGGGCGTATCCGACAGCGCAGCCAGGGAGAACCTAACTCTTTGTGCTCCAGATAAACTAGCAGAAGAACTTTCGGGTCACCCTGAAACAACGGGGGCAACTGTGTCCAAATACGGCACCATTTGCGTCTATCTCTGAACCAGGCCATAGTCCCTACGTTTTATACAGGGATAACAAAGTCGCCGGGAATCGTAGAAAAAGAGAGTGAGGATAATTCTCACATCTGCTGCATTTCTCCTCCGAGTCTGGAAAGAACATTTGTATTATTTAATTTATGAGGGGTTTTGGGTGGAGAATTTGGGTTTTCACGCACAGGAAATGAAAAGATTTCTGCCTCTGGGAAGAGTTTTTAAATTAATCTGCAGCATTGACTTCACCCTGAGTCAGATTCCTCCCCCGTCTGCTGATGCCCCAGAGATACATCTGCACCGAGAGGCAGAACTCTCTCAGAGCTACGCTGATAGTCCCAGACATACATCTGCACCATGAGGCAGAACTCTCTCAGAGCTACGCTGATGCCTCAAAGATACATCTACAACATGAGGCAGAGCTCTCTCAGTGCTACACTGATGCCTCAGAGATATATCTGCACCATGAGGCAGTGCTCTCTCAGTGCTACACTGATGCCAGAGAGATACATCTGCACCATGAGGCAGAGCTCTCTCAGTGCTACACTGATGCCCCAGACAAACATCTGCACCATGAGGCAGAGCTCTCTCAGTGCTACTCTGATGCCTCAGACATACATCTGCACCATGAGGCAGAGCTCTCTCAGTGCTACACTGATGCCCCAGAGATACATCTGCACCATGAGGCAGACCTCTATCAGTGCTACGCTGATGCCTCAGAGATACATCTACAACATGAGGCAGCGCTCTCTCAGAGCTACGCTGATGCCTCAGACATACATCTGCACCATGAGGCAGAGCTCTCTCAGTGCTACGCTGATGCCCCAGACATACATCTGCACCATGAGGCAGAGCTCTCTCAGTGCTACGCTGATGCCCCAGAGATACATCTGCACCATGAGGCAGAACTCTCTCAGTGCTACGCTGATGCCTCAGAGATACATCTGCACCATGAGGCAGAACTCTCTCAGTGCTACGCTGATGCCTCAGAGATACATCTGCACCATGAGGCAGAGCTCTCTCAGTGCTACTCTGATGCCTCAGACATACATCTGCACCATGAGGCAGAGCTCTCTCAGTGCTACGCTGATGCCCCAGACATACATCTGCACCATGAGGCAGTGCTCTCTCAGTGCTACGCTGATGCCCCAGACATACATCTGCACCATGAGGCAGCGCTCTCTCAGTGCTACGCTGATGCCTCAGACATACATCTGCACCATGAGGCAGAGCTCTCTCAGTGCTACTCTGATGCCTCAAACATACATCTGCACCATGAGGCAGAGCTCTCTCAGTGCTACGCTGATGCCTCAGAGATACATCTGCACCATGAGGCAGTGCTCTCTCAGTGCTACGCTGATGCCTCAGAGATAAATCTACACCATGAGGCAGAGCTCTCTCAGAGCTACGCTGATGCCTCAGAGATGCATCTACAACATGAGGCAGAGCTCTCTCAGAGCTACGCTGATGCCCCAGACATACATCTACAACATGAGGCAGAGCTCTCTCAGTGCTACGCTGATGCCTCAGAGATACATCTACAACATGAGGAAGCGCTCTCTCAGTGCTACGCTGATGCCTCAGAGATACATCTACAACATGAGGAAGCGCTCTCTCAGTGCTACGCTGATGCCTCAGAGATACATCTACACCATGAGGCAGAGCTCTCTCAGTGCTACGCTGATGCCCCAGAGATACATCTGCACCGAGAGGCAGAGGTCTCTCAGAGCTACGCTGATGCCTCAGAGATACATCTACAACATGAGGCAGTGCTCTCTCAGTGCTACGCTGATGCCTCAGAGATACATCTGCACCATGAGGCAGTGCTCTCTCAGTGCTACACTGATGCCTCAGAGATACATCTGCACCATGAGGCAGAGCTCTCTCAGTGCAACTCTGATGCCTCAGAGATACATCTGCACCATGAGGCAGAGCTCTCTCAGAGCTAAACTGATGCCCCAGAGATACATCTGCACCATGAGGCAGAACTCTCTCAGTGCTACGCTGATGCCCCAGACATACATCTACAACATGAGGCAGAGCTCTCTCAGTGCTACGCTGATGCCTCAGAGATACATCTACAACATGAGGAAGCGCTCTCTCAGTGCTACACTGATGCCCCAGAGATACATCTGCACCATGAGGCAGAGCTCTCTCAGTGCTACGCTGATGCCCCAGACATACATCTGCACCATGAGGCAGAGCTCTCTCAGTGCTACGCTGATGCCTCAGACATACATCTGCACCATGAGGCAGAGCTCTCTCAGTGCTACACTGATGCCCCAGAGATACATCTGCACCATGAGGCAGACCTCTCTCAGTGCTACGCTGATGCCTCAGAGATACATCTACAACATGAGGCAGCGCTCTCTCAGAGCTACGCTGATGCCTCAGACATACATCTGCACCATGAGGCAGAGCTCTCTCAGAGCTACGCTGATGCCTCAGACATACATCTGCACCATGAGGCAGAGCTCTCTCAGTGCTACACTGATGCCCCAGAGATACATC
Source organism: Pseudophryne corroboree (assembly GCF_028390025.1). Classification (NCBI taxonomy): domain Eukaryota; kingdom Metazoa; phylum Chordata; class Amphibia; order Anura; family Myobatrachidae; genus Pseudophryne; species Pseudophryne corroboree. The sequence continues at coordinate 1,039,838,070 of NC_086445.1, forward strand.
TGCACCATGAGGCAGAGCTCTCTCAGTGCTACGCTGATGCCCCAGACATACATCTGCACCATGAGGCAGAGCTCTCTCAGTGCTACGCTGATGCCTCAGAGATACATCTGCACCATGAGGCAGAACTCTCTCAGTGCTACGCTGATGCCTCAGAGATACATCTGCACCATGAGGCAGAACTCTCTCAGTGCTACGCTGATGCCTCAGAGATACATCTGCACCATGAGGCAGAGCTCTCTCAGTGCTACTCTGATGCCTCAGACATACATCTGCACCATGAGGCAGAGCTCTCTCAGTGCTACGCTGATGCCCCAGACATACATCTGCACCATGAGGCAGTGCTCTCTCAGTGCTACGCTGATGCCCCAGACATACATCTGCACCATGAGGCAGCGCTCTCTCAGTGCTACGCTGATGCCTCAGACATACATCTGCACCATGAGGCAGAGCTCTCTCAGTGCTACTCTGATGCCTCAGACATACATCTGCACCATGAGGCAGAGCTCTCTCAGTGCTACGCTGATGCCTCAGAGATACATCTGCACCATGAGGCAGTGCTCTCTCAGTGCTACGCTGATGCCTCAGAGATACATCTACACCATGAGGCAGAGCTCTCTCAGAGCTACGCTGATGCCTCAGAGATGCATCTACAACATGAGGCAGAGCTCTCTCAGAGCTACGCTGATGCCCCAGACATACATCTACAACATGAGGCAGAGCTCTCTCAGTGCTACGCTGATGCCTCAGAGATACATCTACAACATGAGGAAGCGCTCTCTCAGTGCTACGCTGATGCCTCAGAGATACATCTACACCATGAGGCAGAGCTCTCTCAGAGCTACGCTGATGCCTCAGAGATACATCTACAACATGAGGCAGAGCTCTCTCAGTGCTACGCTGATGCCTCAGAGATACATCTACAACATGAGGAAGCGCTCTCTCAGTGCTACGCTGATGCCTCAGAGATACATCTACACCATGAGGCAGAGCTCTCTCAGTGCTACGCTGATGCCCCAGAGATACATCTGCACCGAGAGGCAGAGGTCTCTCAGAGCTACGCTGATGCCTCAGAGATACATCTACAACATGAGGCAGTGCTCTCTCAGTGCTACGCTGATGCCTCAGAGATACATCTGCACCATGAGGCAGTGCTCTCTCAGTGCTACACTGATGCCTCAGAGATACATCTGCACCATGAGGCAGAGCTCTCTCAGTGCAACTCTGATGCCTCAGAGATACATCTGCACCATGAGGCAGAGCTCTCTCAGAGCTAAACTGATGCCCCAGAGATACATCTGCACCATGAGGCAGAGCTCTCTCAGTGCTACGCTGATGCCTCAGACATACATCTGCACCATGAGGCAGAGCTCTCTGTGTGTCTTAAAATTGCAACCTATCACGTCTGCCGTTGTAGCGTCTGCAGACACAGCTGCCATTAGTATGGACACTTGCACCAGCCCCCCGCTAGGCCCCTTACCGAAACGCCTATCACAAATAGCCGCTCCGTGCGTGTTGATACACTCCGCCCAGTGGCCCCTGAGAAACGCCTATTTCGCTCTGGCCTCCGTTCACACAAGACAGCTACAGTACTTGTCACCACAGACGCATATGCACGTCATGCTTTGCATTTCAGACGCACTGCTCGTGGCTAAAAAATAGGATGCATTTTCACAAGTGCGTCCGCTGCAGAATGAGGCCTGTAGGTGGCTCTTTATTATCAGTGGCAGTGGGGGTCCTGTAAACACAATTTCTTATGGCCGCACATCACTCCCCTCCTCCCTGTGGAGGGCTGGGGATGCCACCTGGGCTGAAGGGGGTTGACTAAGAAGGGGTATCTAACAGTTTGGCGCTGCACGGGAGGAGAGTGATGGGATAGTAAACCGGAGAGAATTTGGTTTGGAATTACTTTTCCTCAGAACAGGAGTAAGTACTACAAGCGTGAATAACAATGTTGCCAGGAAGAGACACGACAAGGCTGGGATGAGTCGATAGGCTTGACATGAAATTTATATGTAGTAAAGAAGAATTTAGGGGTAGACTACTGAGCGGGAGATGAGAGATTGGAAGTAAATCCGTTCGGCAGTCTCCAGAGTATAGGGGTGGTAAATAACAAAATATTTAATCAGTAGTACAAGACTTTCACAGATGATGCTCTACTGTCCGGGGGAGTTTTTGACAGGGGAGCACATTTCCCTGGTGTGTCATGGCTGAGATCATGGACCATGCGGAGAAGAAAGAATAGCAGATGAAAGACTGCCGCTGTTATCAACATGTGGAACCGCCAGAACAGGATAGCGGATTGTACGAGTTGGGGACAGAAGTGGTTGATGAGAAGCAGAAACTTTTTGAAAATGAACAGAAATGGGATTTTTTTTTTTTTAGCAAGCATCAACGTGGAGGAGCGGTCTCAAACACTCCCTAATTATGATCTGGTACTATAATACTAATAATTATAAATAGTAATACATCAAATGAAAGATTGTGAGTACGGGAGAGAGAGCGTGTGAGTGGGTGAGACAGTATGAGTGTGAGAGAGTGCATGAGTGCGGGGGAGAGGGAGAGAGTGCAGTAAAGAAAGAATGAGTGCGGGAGAAAAAGTGTGTGTGGGAGAGAGAGAGAGTGTGCAAGAGAGAGAGAGTGTGCGGGAGAGAGAGAGAGACTGAGTGCGGGATAAAGAGAGAGACTGAGTGCGGGAAAGAGAGAGACTGAGTGAGTGCGGGAGAGAGAGTGAGTGGGTGTGTGGGGGGTGCACTTCATAGTGCAATCAAATACTGTTGTTCCACAATCACTAATTACATAAAAACATTTATACCATGTAAATAAAATAGTATAGTATAAAACATGTCAGGTTACCAGCTGGAGTAAGGAGCAAACAAATTGCTTCACTCTATATCCTTACAGGCTGTTACCTACGCGTTTCGCCATGCAGCACTTCATCTGGGGGAGCCCTGGTATGACTGTTTCCACTTAGTGATTGTGGAATAAAAATTATTGATTGTTTAACTCAAAAAGAGCGGGTTCTGCAAGGGGAAGTCACTGGTCTTTAAAGATGCTCCTGCATTTGATCACATTTATATTACTGTCACTGGAAAGGGGACACTAGTTCACCCTGAGACTTTTATTAATCTTATACATGTTATGAGGGGCATTACTGCATTTAAGTGGCTGGCAGGGCATGCTGGGACTTGTAGTGCAGCACCATGTTCGCCATACAGGTACGTAGTGGTACTGATCTTCCACATCCAGATCATTTATGTCTATCTCTTTTGTTGGACATGAGGGCTCAGTGTTGGGACCAGAGACCACGGGTTAGATTCTGGCTATGTAGCCAGTGTACACCAGACCCTTGCAGAAACGTGTGCCGCTTCTTACAATGCTCCCTCAGTATTCAGACTTCAGTTGAACGTGGTACAAAGTAAATGTCTGAGCACAAGTTCGTAAATTATAACAGCCAGCGATTAGGCCTTCTTTCCATTACTTCCAATTAAAGTGCTCTAGCAGACCTGTGCTAAGAAAAACACCCTGGTTTCTTACAGTATACGGAGAGCAGAAAAACACATATTTTACCAATATAAAACCTGGGCTCCCGGGAGACGGGGCCATTTCTCCAGCACAGTTCTGCATGAAAAGCGGCTGCATTCCAGCCGTCACAGACCAGCCCGGCAGGAGAAACGCCAACTGCTAAATATCCTATTTACGTTGGACTCTACCTTAAGCAAATTCATCTCAATTAAGGGCTCCTGGGACAGGCCCCGAAAACCTGATAGGTGTGCAGGCTGATAGGTCCTGCTCTCAGAAAGAATAGTTCTTTGTTTTTCCTCTAGACTCCAGTTATTCTGCGTCGGCTTCTCTGCCTTACACAGCAAACGAAAAACAGAGCGTGCGAGTAATTATGAGTGACCTCCGCGGGGACGCAGACAATGCCTGGGATGCAGCCGCAGAGAGGGCCGGCTTCGTGGACAACTTGTTTTCCATTACAAGGGACCCTTGTCTCCTTGTAGGAGAAACCCCACACATATCGGGGATGCGGAAAGCCCACAGTGTTTTCTAAATAAATTATATTAATTCCAGGAGGAGCCAGAAAGAAAAAATTCTATTTGTGCGCCGCTGACAATTCGCAACCACTGCTGAATTCAGAGTCACCCTCCCCCCCAGTATTAATCCTTTAAACGTGGTTACAGTAACGTTCCCAAACCACAAAAAGTACCTGAGTAACGGAACCATTTCCATCTATTACCTATCTGAGCAACGTCTGTACAATAGAAGCTTTGAATGATTCACCCCCTTCAGCGCCAAGGACAAGTGGGACTAGTCTCCAACACGTGCATTAAAAGTGCTAAGGGACAGCTCCACTTGTCCCGAGCACCACACTAGTGGCTGGTTATCTGCCACTGGAGCCACGGAGGGGGCAAGGCTTGATGATTCATCACACCTGAGGTCATTCGTAAGCCCCACCCCCTCACATAAAATATTAAGTGTTATGGAATGGGGGGGGGGGCACACTAAATGCGCTCACTCCCCCAATCCTGGCACCTACAGACTGAGGAGCACCCTCAATTGAAAGAGTGGCTTTGCCTCTTTCAATTAATGTGACCACTTAGTGGTTATTGTCCATCCCTGCATGGATTAAACTTCCAGTGTGTGAGCTGATAAGTGGCTCTATGTGTCAGGTCCATGTTTCTGGGTGGAACTGTATGGCGGCACGTGAGTGTATGATGAAAGGCCGAAACCGGACGGAGGGGAGCCAAAGGTTTGGTGGGCAGATGACAGTAAATAGCAGGAAACAGTGGTGGGCAGATGACAGGAAATAACAGTGGCGGCAGATGACAGGAAATAACACGAAACAGTGGCGGGTAGGTAATATTAAATACAGTAACAGTGGTGGGCAGATGACAGGAAATAACAGTGGCAGGCAGATAACAGGAAATAGTGGCGGGCAGATGACAGGAAATAGTAGCGGGCAGATGACAGGAAATAGTAGCGGGCAGATGACAGGAAATAACAGTGGCAGGCAGATGACAGGGAATAACAGTGGCAGGCAGATGACAGGGAATAACAGTGGCGGGCAGATGACAGGGAATAACAGTGGCGGGCAGATGACAGGGAATAACAGTGGCGGGCAGATGACAGGAAATAACAGTGGCGGGCAGATGACAGGGAATAACAGTGGCGGGCAGATGACAGGAAACAGTGGCAGGCAGATAACAGGAAATAACAGTGGCAGGCAGATGACAGGGAATAACAGTGGCAGGCAGATGACAGGGAATAACAGTGGCAGGCAGATGACAGGGAATAACAGTGGCGGGCAGATGACAGGGAATAACAGTGGCAGGCAGATGACAGGGAATAACAGTGGCAGGCAGATGACAGGAAACAGTGGCGGGCAGATAACAGGAAATAACAGTGGCGGGCAGATGATAGGAAATAACAGTGGCGGGCAGATGACAGGAAATAACAGTGGCGGGCAGATGACAGGAAATAACAGTGGCGGGCAGATGACAGGGAATAACAGTGGCGGGCAGATGACAGGAAATAACAGTGGCAGGCAGATGACAGGAAATAACAGTGGCGGGCAGATGACAGGAAATAACAGTGGCGGGCAGATGACAGGAATTAACAGTGGCGGGCAGATGACAGGAAATAACAGTGGCGGGCAGATGACAGGAAATAACAGTGGCAGGCAGATGACAGGGAATAACAGTGGCGGGCAGATGACAGGGAATAACAGTGGCAGGCAGATGACAGGAAATAACAGTGGCGGGCAGATGACAGGAAATAACAGTGGCGGGCAGATGACAGGGAATAACAGTGGCGGGCAGATGACAGGGAATAACAGTGGCGGGCAGATAACAGGAAATAACAGTGGCAGGCAGATGACAGGAAACAGTGGCGGGCAGATAACAGGAAATAACAGTGGCGGGCAGATGACAGGAAAGATCCAAGTTTTCTTTTACAAGGTAAAAAACATAATACAAATTCATTAATAAAAAATTAGACATTCTATTTTTGGCGAGTGAATAACAAATAAAATGTTTTATTTAAATACACAAAGCATTTTTCCCCCCGTGGGCTGATGCAGAGATCGCCATCCTGAGATGACACCCTTTTTTGGTGGACAAAGAGTTCATTTCCCTTTAATGAATAGAATCCAGCGGAGCCAAAAAATTCCAGGTTCCACACTTACAGAGCTATGAAGGCTAGCGACACACTGCGGCCTCTTACCTGTGACTAGATGCAGCAAATGGCACCACAAATACTGTGATGTCTCCATGACTCTCGCCTACGCCCCCTACTGGACAAACTCGCACCGTTGTGATTGTTCCAGGGTTTTGGAATACGGACACTATAGGGTTTAAATGTAAATGTGAGATCCAGTCCTGCCTGGGGCTTTGCTGCTGTAGCTGGATTCTGTGCATTGGCTGTAGTTGTGCAGGAAATGATCCGATCTACTTTCTTCAGGGTGAAGTATGATTACAGTATATACCGGCGTTGTATGATAAAGGTTACTCACTCCACTTACAGTATATAAAGAACAGGTTAACTCATACTTGCCTACCTGACCCTCTCCATGAGGGAGAAAATGCTCTGTACCTGGACTTTCCTGGTAATGTATGATTGCCATCACCTGTGGTGAAACACCTTTCTTATCAATTACCCAGCTCACCACAGGTGATGGCAATCACACATTACCAGGAAAGTCCAGGAACAGAGCATTTTCTCCCTCATGGAGAGGGTCAGGTAGGCAAGTATGGGTTAACTCTCTGTTTTCCCCCAACTTCTGCAAACTTTTGTGTTTATGGCACTTTATACTATGTACAGATTTTAAGTGCGGCAGGCTCCGGCAGTGGAGGGGTTAACCGAAATATGAAGCCCCCCCCTCTTCTGTAATCATATCTCTCATTAGACGTCACCCCCCCCCCCCCCCCCCCAATCCCTTCATCTACATGCTCATTTATCAACTCCCAAGCATAACACTACCCCTATTCTGCTCAGGAATGTGTTCTCAGAAACTCTATCCCACTCTCCTAGCCTGGGCCAAGTCCCAAAACTCTCAGGGATTAATGACAGGGGGCTCCTGAAGCCCCCCACCCCCCTCTCGGAGCTCTTGGTATGTTCACCTGCACACAGTATTGTTATTGAACCTGAGCTCTAGGGAAGGGGCTCAGCTGCAGTCAATGAAATTGTCAGGACTATGTGTAACCCATTCCCAGCCGGAGGGGAAACCACAGACAGATCTGCATTCCAAGGAGGCTCTGGAGTCAAAACAACCTTTCAGGCCCCATGCCCCCTGGATACGGTTTCGATCAACATTCCGGTTTCATAATATCTCAATATTAAAAATAAGAATTTACTTACCGATAATTCTATTTCTCGGAGTCCGTAGTGGATGCTGGGGTTCCTGAAAGGACCATGGGGAATAGCGGCTCCGCAGGAGACAGGGCACAAAAGTAAAGCTTTTACAGGTCAGGTGGTGTGTACTGGCTCCTCCCCCTATGACCCTCCTCCAGACTCCAGTTAGGTACTGTGCCCGGACGAGCGTACACAATAAGGGAGGATTTTGAATCCCGGGTAAGACTCATACCAGCCACACCAATCACACCGTACAACTTGTGATCTAAACCCAGTTAACAGTATGATAACAGAGGAGCCTCTGAAAGATGGCTTCCTAAACAATAACCCGAATTAGTTAACAATAACTATGTACAAGTATTGCAGATAATCCGCACTTGGGATGGGCGCCCAGCATCCACTACGGACTCCGAGAAATAGAATTATCGGTAAGTAAATTCTTATTTTCTCTATCGTCCTAAGTGGATGCTGGGGTTCCTGAAAGGACCATGGGGATTATACCAAAGCTCCCAAACGGGCGGGAGAGTGCGGATGACTCTGCAGCACCGAATGAGAGAACTCCAGGTCCTCCTTTGCCAGGGTATCAAATTTGTAAAAATTTACAAACGTGTTCTCCCCTGACCACGTAGCTGCTCGGCAGAGTTGTAATGCCGAGACCCCTCGGGCAGCCGCCCAAGATGAGCCCACCTTCCTTGCGGAATGGGCCTTAACAGATTTAGGCTGTGGCAGGCCTGCCACAGAATGTACAAGTTGAATTTTGTTACAAATCCAACGAGCAATCGACTGCTTAGAAGCAGGTGCACCCAACTTGTTGGGTGCATACAGTATAAACAGCGAGTCAGATTTTCTGACTCCAGCCGTCCTTTAAATGTATATTTTTAAGGCTCTGACAACGTCCAACAACTTGGAGTCCTTCAAGTCGTCTGTAGCCGCAGGCACTACAATAGGCTGGTTCAGGTGAAACGCTGATACCACCTTAGGGAGAAAATGCGGACGCGTCCGCAGCTCTGCCCTATGTCGAATGGAAAATTAAATAAGGGCTTTTATAAAACAAAGCCGCCAGTTCAGATACTCTCCCGGCCGAAGCCAGGGCCAGTAACATAGTCACTTTCCATGTGAGATATTTCAAATCCACATTCTTTAGTGGTTCAAACCAATTGGATTTGAGGAAATCTAAAACTACATTTAGATCCCACGGTGCCACCTTAGGCACCACAGGAGGCTGTATATGCAGTACTCCGTTGATAAAAATCTGGACCTCAGGGACTGAGGCCAATTCTTTTTGGAAGAATATTGATAGGGCCGAAATTTGAACCTTAATAGATCCCAATTTGAGACCCATAGACAATCCTGATTGCAGGAAATGTAGGAAAACGACCCAGTTGAAATTCCTCCATCGGAGCACTCCGCTGCTCGCACCACGCAACATATTTTCGCCAAATACGGCGATAATGCTTCGCGGTGACTTCCTTCCTTGCCTTTATCAAGGTAGGAATGACTTCTTCTGGAATGCCTTTTCCTTTTAGGATCTGGCATTCAAACGCCATGCCGTCAAACGCAGCCGCGGTAAGTCTTGAAAAAAACAAGGACCCTGCTGAAGCAGGTCCCTTCTCAGAAGTAGAGGCCACGGATCGTCCGTGACCATCTCTTGAAGTTCCGGGTACCAAGTCCTTCTTGGCCAATCCGGAGCCACTAGTCTTACTCCTCTTTGCCGTATAATCCTCAATACCTTTGGTATGAGAGGCAGAGGAGGAAACACATATACCGACTGGTACACCCAAGGTGTTACCAGCGCGTCCACAGCTATTGCCTGCGGATCTCTTGACCTGGCGCAATACCTGTCCAGTGTTTTGTTGAGGCGAGACGCCATCATGTCCACCATTGGTTTTACCCAACGGTTTAATAGCATGTGGAAAACTTCTGGATGAAGTCCCCACTCTCCCGGGTGAAGGTCGTGTCTGCTGAGGAAGTCTGCTTCCCAGTTGTCCACGCCCGGGATGAATACTGCTGACAGTGCTATCACGTGATTCTCCGCCCAGCGAAGGATCCTGGCAGCTTCTGCCATTGCCCTCCTGCTTCTTGTGCCGCCCTGTCTGTTTACATGGGCGACTGCCGTGATGTTGTCCGACTGGATCAACACCGGTCTTCCTTGAAGCAGAGGTTCCGCCTGGCTTAGAGCATTGTAGATTGCTCTTAGTTCCAGAATGCTTATGTGAAGAGACTTTTTCAGGCTCGACCACACTCCCTGGAAATTTCTTCCCTGTGTGACTGCTCCCCAGCCTCTCAGGCTGGCATCCGTGGTCACCAGGATCCAATCCTGCATGCCGAATCTGCGGCCCTCCAATAGATGAGCCTCCTGCAACCACCACAGAAGGGATACCCTTGTCCTCGGCGACAGGGTTATCCGCAGGTGCATCTGAAGATGCGACCCTGACCATTTGTCCAACAGATCCCTTTGCATGGAATCTGCCGAAAGGGATTGCTTCGTAAGAAGCTACCATTTTTTCCCAGGACTCTTGTGCATTGATGTACAGACACCTTTCCTGGTTTTAGGAGGTTCCTGACCAGGTCAGATAACTCCTTGGCTTTTTCTTCGGGAAGAAAAACCTTTTTCTGAACTGTGTCCAGAATCATCCCCAGGAACAGCAGACGAGTTGTCGGCATTAATTGGGATTTTGGAATATTCAGAATCCATCCGTGCTGCTTTAGCACCTCTTGAGATAGTGCTAAACCCATCTCTAGCTGTTCTCTGGACCTTGCCCTTATTAGGAGATCGTCCAAGTATGGGATAATTAATACGCCTTTTCTTCGAAGAAGAAATATTATCTCGGCCATTACCTTTGTAAAGACCCGAGGTGCCGTGGACAAACCAAACGGCAGCGTCTGAAACTGATAGTGACAGTTTTGTACAACGAACCTGAGGTACCCCTGGTGTGAGGGGTAATTGGAACGTGGAGATACGCATCCTTGATGTCCAAGGATACCATAAAGTCCCCTTCTTCCAGGTTCGCTATCACTGCTCTGAGTGACTCCATCTTGAACTTGAACTTCTTTATGTACAGGTTCAAGGACTTCAGATTTAGAATAGGCCTTACCGAGCCATCCGGCTTCGGTACCACAAAAAGAGTGGAATAATACCCCTTCCCTTGTTGTAGAAGAGGTACCTTGACTATCACCTGCTGAGAATACAGCTTGTGAATGGCTTCCAAAACCGTCTCCCTTTCTGAGGGGGACGTTGGTAAAGCAGACTTCAGGAAACGGCGAGGTGGCTCTGTCTCTAATTTCAACCTGTACCCCTGAGATATTATCTGCAGGATCCAGGGATTTACCTGCGAGTGAGCCCACTGCGCGCTGTAATTCTTGAGACGACCGCCTACCGCCCCCGAGTCCGCTTGCGAAGCCCCAGCGTCATGCTGAGGCTTTTGTAGAAGCCGGGGAGGGCTTCTGTTCCTGGGAAGGAGCTGCCTGTTGCTGTCTCTTCCCTCGTCCTCTGCCTCGTGGCAGATATGAATAGCCTTTTGCTCTCTTATTTTTAAAGGAACGAAAGGGCTGCGGTTGAAAGGTCGGTGCCTTTTTCTGTTGGGGAGTGACTTGAGGTAGAAAGGTGGATTTCCCGGCCGTAGCCGTGGCCACCAAATCCGATAGACCGACCCCAAATAACTCCTCTACGCATCGCCTGTCCACTGTCGTGTCCATAAAGCTCTTCTGGCCGAAATGGACCATAGCACTTACCCGTGATGCCAGTGTGCAGATATCTCTCTGTGCATCACGCATATAAAGAAATGCATCCTTTATTTGTTCTAACGACAGTAAAATATTGTCCCTGTCCAGGGTATCAATATTTTCGATCAGGGACTCTGACCAAACTACCCCAGCACTGCACATCCAGGCAGTCGCAATAGCTGGTCGTAGTATAACACCTGCATGTGTGTATATACCTTTTTGGATATTTTCCATCCTCCTATCTGATGGATCTTTAAGTGCGGCCGTCTCAGGAGAGGGTAACGCCACTTGTTTTGATAAGCGTGTTAGCGCTTTGTCCACCCTAGGAGGTGTTTCCCAGCGCTCCCTAACCTCTGGCGGGAAAGGGTATAAAGCCAATAACTTCTTTGAAATTAGCAGTTTTTTATCGGGGCACCCCACGCTTCATCACACACGTCATTTAATTCTTCTGATTCGGTAAAAACTACTGGTAGTTTTTTCACACCCCACATAATACCCTGTTTAGTGGTACCTGTAGTATCAGCTAAATGTAACATCTCCTTTATTGCCAAAATCATATAACGTGTGGCCCTACTGGAAAATACGGTTGATTCGTCACCTTCACCACCGGAATCAGTGCCTGTGTCTGGGTCTGTGTCGACCGACTGAGGCAAGGGGCGTTTTACAGCCCCTGACGGTGTTTGAGGCGCCTGGACAGGCACTAATTGAGTGTCCGGCCGCCTCATGTCGGCAAACGACTGCTTAAGCGAGTTGACGCTATCCCGTAATTCCACAAATAAAGGCATCCATTCTGGTGTCGACCCCCTAGGAGGTGACATCCTCATATTTGGCAATTGCTCCGCCTCCACACCAATAACGTCCTCATACATGTCGACACACACGTACCGACACACAGCAGACACACAGGGAATGCTCTATACGAAGACAGGACCCACTAGCCCTTTGGGGAGACAGAGGGAGAGTCTGCCAGCACACACCAAAAAGCGCTATATATGACAGGGATAGCCTTATGATTAAGTGCTCCCTTATAGCTGCTTTTATATTAATATATTGCCATTTATTTTGCCCCCCCTCTCTGTTATACCCTGTTTCTGTAGTGCAGTGCAGGGGAGAGACCTGGGAGCCTTCCTGACCAGCGGAGCTGTGACAGAAAATGGCGCCGTGTGCTGAGGAGATAGGCCCCGCCCCTTTTTCGGCGGGCTCGTCTCCCGCTATTTAGTACATTTAGGCAGGGGTAAATATCTCCATATAGCCTCTGGGGCTATATGTGAGGTATTTTTAGCCTTTTTAAAGGTTTTCATTTGCCTCCCAGGGCGCCCCCCCCCCCAGCGCCCTGCACCCTCAGTGACTGCCGTGTGAAGTGTGCTGAGAGGAAAATGGCGCACAGCTGCAGTGCTGTGCGCTACCTTAAGAAGACTGCAGGAGTCTTCAGCCGCCGATTCTGGACCTCTTCTTGCTTCAGCATCTGTGAGGGGGCCGGCGGCGTGGCTCCGGTGACCATCCAGGCTGTACCTGTGATCGTCCCTCTGGAGCTTCATGTCCAGTAGCCAAGAAGCCAATCCATCCTGCACGCAGGTGAGTTCACTTCTTCTCCCCTCTGTCCCTCGTTGCAGTGATCCTGTTGCCAGCAGGAATCACTGTAAAATAAAAAACCTAAGCTAAACTCTCTAAGCAGCTCTTTATGAGAGCCACCTAGAATTGCACCCTTCTCGGCCGGGCACAAAAATCTAACTGGAGTCTGGAGGAGGGTCATAGGGGGAGGAGCCAGTACACACCACCTGACCTGTAAAAGCTTTACTTTTGTGCCCTGTCTCCTGCGGAGCCGCTATTCCCCATGGTCCTTTCAGGAACCCCAGCATCCACTTAGGACGATAGAGAAAAGGAGTTTACACTGAATAAAGATTTGCTGCAATTCTACTGAGACTAGGTCATGGCTACTCCCATCTCTGAGAGAAGCGGGCATGCAGCATTTGTTCGTATATGGCGCTGCAGAACCCTTGTGGCACCATATAAACTATAATAATAGAAATAATAATCTGGTAGCGAAGATTAAACTATTTAAAGTTTGATGGCGTCACACATCACCTGACATTCAGGCAATACGACATTTACATTAATAATAACAAATAGACAACATAAGAAAGTCCAAATTTACAGAAAAGTAGCGGCTAGCCGCGCACAGGAGCGTTGTGTATCTGCTTATATTAGCTCTGAACTGCTCACCGACGCAAATAATGTGTTAGAACGCTGTGGGCGGCGTTTATCTAGTAAAACAGATCATCTGTGCTTACACTTCCAACTATGTCCGAGCAAACAGGACATGGAGGCACTTGGCTCCCAGGGATACAATGCATAGGAGCAATGCTAACGCGTTCCGCCACCCTAAAGCGAGTTAGTATGTTAGAACAGATCGCATACTGCAGTCATTCAATAATCACGGTCTGTACTCACTGGCCAGGGTCACAATGGCCGGAACGCTTGCCATGGCTCCAGCAGAGGTTTGAGCGATGCACTGGTACCTCCCAGCCGTATCATTATTCAGACCAGTAATCACCAGGGTTCCGCCGGACACCAGAACACCCGGGAGATCTCCCAACTCCACCCCATTCAGCCTCCAAGATATCACCGCACTGGCCGGTTCCACCACGCAACTGAGAGTCACCGATCCGCCATATTTCTGGAACGTGGAGAGCGGCTGCACCAGGAACTGCGGGGCTTGGGCTGCAGAAAGAGACAGGACAACATAATGATCAGTTATAGGCAGATGGGTTGCCCTTAGATAAATCGTAGCAAATCCCCTTTCTTAGGTTATCTAATGCAGTCATTGTGCAAGAACTACAATTGTGCACGCAACGCGGTGGCTTGTCACATGATGCATAATATAAAATAATCTTATTTTCTTTATGGAACACATCTTCCACCACCAGCAGAGGTGGATGTGGACGTGTTTAACAGTAGGGGACCCACAGAGTGCCTCTTCCCCCAGTTATGTCACTGGACTGACACCTGCACTCTAGTGGGTGTTGGTTTAGATCACAAAATACACTAAATAAAAAATGTGTTCAAGCCATCAAGGAATTAATGGCAATAATTGGAAATTCACAAATACAACAGTCAATGTTCACTGTAAGTCTGTCTGCACACGGAGAAAATCCAATACAGAGCAATTCATCCACCATTATATAGAGTATTACAGAGTTATGTATTACACCTGATGTGTTTATGTATAACTCAATCTGTTCAGCAGGCCAGGCCTTCACACCCTTCCAGAACTCTGCTCAGGCAGAAAGTTGGTACATTGCATATGGCTAGGTGCGAATGATAGGCTTGCAGTCTTCTAGGTAACCACAATGGCAGGTATATTATTGCAGCATGTATGAAGGGGAATGTGTACAGCACATAAGGCCGAGCCTGAGTGACAGGAGTGCAGTCTTCTAGGTGACAGAAAAAAGCCAATAACAAATTCCGAATGTCGACAAGGACATTATCCAACATTCACTGATGTGTTCATAATGTTGATAGTAAAATATCGAAGGTACATTCTTGTTTTATTTTTAGGTTTAGATTTAGGGTTAGACTAAAATAAGCAAAAACCTATGTTGGCATTCTGCTGTTGACATGTTCAATGTTGACATTATTAAAAGGTCGACAATTATGAATGTCAACATTTTACCTGTCAGCGTAATGTACATTTCGACATTTGGACTGTCGAGTTTTCATACCACACCCAGCTCGTGCTTTGCTATTTCAGCTTTTTGACCCATACCAGGCTGCCAGCTGTAGGATTCTCTGTAGTGAATAGTGACGGCTCAGTGTATTGTCCTTCACATAGGAGCAGAGACACAGCGGGATGTTAGGGATATACTATCTGTAATCCTTTCTGTTGCTGCTGAGTGTATAGGAAAGCCCTAGGACTGTGCCCTTCCACCATGTGCTGTCACTAAGTGGAATCTGCGGGAGACATCGCAGCGCGCCACAGACACACAACTGAACAGGCCTTGTCCGAACAATTAGCCACAACTGGACTTCATTTCCCATCCTCCCAAGCCCACAATGTCTAACACATGTGCTGCAGATCCCTGATTTCCCTCCTGGGGCCTATGACCTTTCGGTTATGACATCATGTCTGTTTTGTCTCAATGACATCACACCGCTGCAGGAACACACCCTGTAATTAGCATTAGAGAGAGATCTCATCTTGATTAACAGCAATTTCTAAAGAGCCAAATCTGTTTACTGCGGAGCAGCCTGCACACGAAGAAGGAGCCCTTGTTGCGCCTGCAGGGCCTGCGCTGCAACGCAGACTCTGCAGCGGGGGATTCTGGGTAATAATGGTTTCTGCATGTGTCATGGAGGAACGGTGTCTACTTATATTCCTGTTTCCACACAGGTAATCCTGGCGGTCAAGACACGGAAACATCAAGCACACATTGGTTTTACGGTAAGGGGGATTAAACTTCTGTACACACAGAGGCGGCAACAATTTGGTCAGATAAAACAACCGCCACTAAAATGCTGCCAATGGGTTCATCACGTGTGTTCAGGCGTACACACAGCACAAGCCCCGTCACCTTCTGAGATACTGAGGAAAAGAGAGGGTACAAAGGGGGAGATGTATCAAGACTTGGAGAGCGATTCATTGGAGAGGTTGCCAAAAGCAAACAGCCAGCCTCGTTTTTCTAGCACAGTCTACGCAATGACAAAGTTGCTTTGGGATAACTACTTTATCTCTCTCCGAGACTTGATGCATCTCCCCTAGTATCAGCCAAGCCGCTCATTTACAGGCTCTCCCCTGAATAGCGTAACACAGATAACACAAATCTGCTGAGACAATAGCGTTAAACAAGGGACTTTGTTGTGGGTGCTGTATTACTGGCATAATGCAATAGCCTATCCACTAAGACATATAGATGTTATCCTGAAATATTATATAGTTCCACAGCAAGATATGATCCAAAGGGCTGTACCTGCATATTTTTGTGCCGTGTGCCCCTCAGTCTCCTCGACCCCCACCCTTGTCTCTTCTGCCACCTCAAATTATCGCAGCCCATGATCAACACTCCCTAACAGTGACTAATTAGGTGCCTGCGCTCAGCAGGACACACCAATAACCTGTATACTGCTGGAGGAGCTTGTAACCAATCACAGGGCCTCCCCCAAACCGTCTCATCCCACCTCAGCCCAGGAGAGCGGCTACGTGACACGTAATGCATCAGTGGCAATGGACAGATATTATTCACACCTATCCAACAACAACACAGGCAGGCTGCTTGCGGGCACTGCCTGGCACCCGTCCACGGGTGGATTAACCCATTCCCTACCCAGCACACCCCTAGTAATAACCAGTTACAGTGCCTGTACTCATGCCTCTATAGTCGTTTGCTTCTACCTTCTTACGCAAAGCACTTTGTTATGGAAAAGAAAATGCAAAATAGCTTAAAAAAGTTTTTTCTGAGTAAATCTAAATTCAAAAATAACCCGGACAATATTCAGCCCTGTGTGCCCGAAGCACCTATAGCTGCAGTTACATTTGAGTCACAGTGTTTCTGCAATAGGGTTCAGTGAGGACTATTGGTGAACAGTAGACTTTTTTTGTTCTCAATGAGACTGAGGTCCAGGCTTTCTCCTGATCACTGCTGGACATAGGAGTAGCTAAAACACCCAAAAAAAAAAACAATGTGTTTAGTCTTGGCTCACATACAGCTTTGGAAAATTACCAGTATTGCCATATTTGCCTCCATTTCTTTATGTTGACAGATGGTACTCCAGTGAATATTAACCAGCTTTGAAAAGTTTTTGTATCCATCCTCTGAATGGTGCCTTTTTTTTTTTATCCCTTGGCATTGCTGTAAACGTTCTTTGATCTTCATGATGAAGCACAGGTTTAGAAGTCCACTAACCAAGTGTGGCATCTCTCACAGACAGGTGCGTCTAGTTAGAAATCAGTTGAAATGCTGTAAGTGTACACAGGTGGACTTGAATGTTAAAAATGATGGAGGGGGGTGGTGAATACTTTCTGTAGCCTGATACTAAGATAAATGGGCCACATACAGTGTGCTTGCTAGGGGAAGCAGCCAAGGCCCCTACGTCCCCACAACATCAAACTCTGAGATCTGAGAGTTTAGAGGAACCCTGAATAATTTTCCATTCATCCTGCTCCCCATAACTATCAGAAGTAAAATATTCTTGAATTAGACTGGATGGTGCCCTATGCACCCCAAAACAGTTCCTCAGCTGCCCCACCTGCCTTCAGGTCAGTGCCCCCAACCCCACCGTCAGCCTCTACTCTATGGGAATCCTTTAACAATCGAGGGTGTCAAACTGAAGTTTTTTCCAACCTCATCTTCAGCTCCTCACAAGTGTTTTCTCCTGAGCGTTGACAATGAGCTGGATAAGCGTGACAGAGGAATGCAGAGGAGGCGTCAGGAAGGGCTCCAGGTGTCAGGAACCTAATCACCTACTATGCAGCAGTTTGTGCGCTGCACCCACTGGAAAACCCCCTGCACTTACACAAACGCACATTGACAGGAACACGAGAGAGACTTACTGCACTTGTCGAGACAGCAAACCGCAGTCAGGAAACAGCAGCAGACAGCGACAGCAACGGGGCTTATTCTCAGGATCATGGTGATTCCATAGACCGCAGGCTGGGACTGTGAGCACATCCGCTGCGCCCTCCGTCACTCTCTCCGCCTCGCCCCGGCAGTCGCACCTGGGGAAACGAAACAGACAAAATATCTTTTAGAACCAGTGGCCAAAGTGAGTGATAGCTGTCGGTCACATAAATCACTGTTTTTATCACGTACAAGGGACTTGCCAATCTTACAAAAACAATCAAATAAATTCCCGCCAGTGGTCATACTACCAGCGACGCTGGGGAACGTTGTGGTTGGTAATTGCAGTGTCCACCTTTCAGCATCTGGCTCACGATAAAGCAATACCAGGGATCGAGTTTTGGGGTAACATCACTTTGGGGAAGGGCGGGGGGGGGGGGGGGTAGACACAACTTTTTGTGTTCTATAGAAGCGGATCATCGCAGATAAACAAACAACTGATAGGCAGGCGAATTCTGGCTCTCTTGGTGCTGAGATACTACAAGTACCAGCAAGATTTGGCTGTTATTGCATGCTGGGATTAGTAGTTCCAAAACAGCTGGATAGCTCCAGGTGGCTGCGGCCTAGTACCGATACTGTCAGGACGGAACCCTGCAGCCGCACAGTACCTCAATGTCTACAGATAAACTAGGAGGGATCTGCAGGAAGGAAGCTCCCAAGATCTTCACCAGGCAGCCAACAAGTGCTCCTCACGGCATCTGCGCAGCACACATGACTTTCTCCAAAGTGCTCCAGGAGAATATCCTGTGGCACTGGCCTGCACGAAAGCGCTGCAGAGTATTCTGGCGCTATAAATGCATGTGAATAACATCTAGCCCTTGTCTATCACCCCGCCGCTGTCCCGGGATGTAGAGACCCTTATTCTCCGCTCTCTCCCTGTGGTTACATTCCAGCAGCCGACACAAACCCCAGCACTGCCAGGGGTACAGGCCCACTACACTTACTTGCTGGGGATTAAAGGCCTCTCAATGCCCTGCTCACAATGGAGGCAATCCCAGCTGTTTAGGACTCTTAATACTCTTCCCACCAGGTTAAAATAACAATTTCCTGTGAGTGGGGGTTTAGATGGCCCCTGACCCCAAGGCCTCTTTCTCCTTACACCCCTCCCCAACCGGCCTCCGCCTCCTCCCGGCCTCAGACAGGCCTGTAAATCAAACCCCAGGAGGGAGTCATTAGCAGAGTGAAATTAACAAGGCCTGGAACAGTATAAAAGACACAACTCCAGTCCACTCTGGTATGGGGGCTGCAGAGGGAGTCTGGGGGGGGGATAGAGAGAAGTTCCATCACTCCAGAAGAGACAGCGGGGAAATACAGATCCTGTTACCGACTTAACCACTTCCAAACTACATGGAGAGTATATCCCAAACCCCTACACGCAGATATATACTCCTATGCGGAGGCCCGCTCCTCCAAAGATAGAACATTATTATAGTAGTTCTAGAACTTTTTGTTGTTATACCGAGTAACACACATTTGTCAGAAAAATGCTGGTGCAACAACAAAACAAAAAAGGCGTACGTCGGAACGCTGGAGCGTCTGCAGCTGACACTGGAAAATAAAATGCTACAAAAAAATGTACAAAAATATATATTTTTAAAAGGGTGTAACAAAAACAAACATAACTAAGTACGATAAAAAAAACCAAAAATAAACACTTGAAGCGTGAACTTCGAACGCCAGCTGCAGGGTCCCCAACAACAAAAACATTTGGGACCCTTCGAGCCGCTGACATTCCAGAATCCCTGATTGCATTTAACGGCACACTCAGCCACAATATACTTTTACATAGTGATATATGGGGGAGATGGATCGAGTCTTGGAGAGCGATAAAGTGGAGAAGAACTCTGCTAGATAAAGGACAGAAGCCGATTGGTTGGTGGGGGGGGGGAGATTTTTAAAAGCTTGGAGAGAGATAAAGGCAGGACGTGCCAACCAATCAGCTCCTAGCTGCCATGTTACAGCCTGTGTTTCAATAATGACTGTTAGGAGCTGATTAGCTGGTACTGTCTCTCCAAGATTTGAAAAATCTCCCGCTATATCGGTCTCCAAGATTTGATAAATCTCCCCCATAGTCTTTTACAGGTGAAATGTATAACTCGGAGGACACACAGCCGCAGACGCTGTGTTCCAGTTGAGTGTGGAGGGAAATTTACCCAGAAATTTGGGGGTGTCCCGATACTCTTGAGACCGTAAAGGTTTTGCACCTGGATCTTGGGGATCTGGGTAAACGGTTTCCCCTGAATACTAGGGATGCTGCAGGACATGTAACGTTATGATACCTGTGGAAGGTCGGCCCCAGGAAATCACAGATGTTTCCCCCCATGTGGGGTAGTTGGGAAGAACAATGAGAGCTGGGGAAGTTCTATATTACTGGAAAAGTTGGGACCAGAGAGGTTTTAGGGAGTTTTCGGTTTTACAAGAGGCAGGTTGTGCAGTTGTTTAAAGGCCGGATCAAGTGATCCTGACAAACCGCTCGCAGTTGTTTACGAGCAACATCACATGTGGTTTCCCGGCAAGACCTGGCCGTAGCCACACAAACCACCCATTTACCAGCTGAAGGTGTAGAGGAAACAAGTCACACGGTAATCAGGCTAGTTCCGTAAAGTCGCGGCCACAACAACACCAGAATCTTGGCTCGCAGAAATCATGGTGTCATTAAAAGGGAAATTGTTCTGAGATCTGTTCAGCCTTCCAGATGTTGTACAGAAGTGTGCGCTTAGCGTTTAAATTACTGAGAGCGCCGACTGTGACCGACGGATAAAATGGGGACAGACAAATGTCAGTTCACAGTTTTATGGTTACAAAGGAGTGGGGTACTGTACAATAGCGCACACTCACCGATGCCCGCACAGCACCGATGACAGTGTAGCATTCTGGGAATTGTTGTTCCCCATCGGCTGAAGGGCCAAAGGTTTCAAAATATTTGTCTAACAGTCTCTTAGAGAATCAATAGCATAAAATGTCACATGCTATTGTGTATCTGTCTGCCGTTGTACAGAGCTACAGCCTAGGCTGCACTATAATGTGAAGACGCTATGGGCGCCTGTACACACGCACAAACTCGCTCTCTGAGCTCGCACTACAGTCTGGAAGACTGAGATTTGGCCGCCTCCCCCCTTATACCCACAGGAGAGCGTGCTGGCACAGACACCCATGTAACAGAGCCAGCTCCTCCTCGTCCTGGTCTCTGTTTTATCTCAGCCCGGCTATTCCTGGCACACGGAAGAACACGGATTTTGCTGGTGGGAGGTTGGACGCTCATGACTGCGTGGAAACTTGGCCGTACAAGCCTGCGCCTTCTAAGGGCTCTTATTATTTCATTTTTCCTGATTTTTCCTTCTTATACTTGGCAGTTCAGCCTAAACAAGTGATACATGAATATTACGCCACCCGTACTCCCAGTAACCCCTTCCTATCCAACCAGGAAGACTCTCCTTGGAGAAGGAAGATGAAACCTTGTGAGATTGGAAAAGTTCCATTCAGTGAAAGCAGAATTAGCCGCCTGGTAAGGGGAGATATTATAGCTCTGTGCCAACATATACTGTATATATTCCTACAGAGGGCTTCCCAGCTTCCCATTCACATATCAAGGTTCTATAGGTCCCTCTATTTTCCATTACATAGTGGATCTGATCTTTAGGTGTCACGGCCCTTTGCCTTACTATATAGTACATCATATGGTTTAATGCAGAACGCCAGCTTGTGTTATACATACAGGAAGCACATCTGGGTTTTTGGACCGTGTAGATGGAGTCGGTCTGTGATGACATCACAGAAATTACCTGGAAATGCCCCAGCTGATGCAACTGGACGACTGCAGGGGTCGTTATGCTTCTACCTACACACTGGTCTACATGTGAGCCCCCTGTAACTGCCCCTGAAACACTAATTGAGAACGTATTAGGCCTAGATCAGAGTAGCTCCGTATATGGGGGGTAATTCCAAGTTGATCGCAGCAGGAAATTTTTTAGCAGTTGGGCAAAACCATGTGCACTGCAGGGGGGGCAGATATAACATTTGCAGAGAGAGTTAGATTTGGTTGGGTTATTTTGTTTCTGTGCAGGGTAAATACTGGCTGCTTTATTTTTACACTGCAATTTAGATTGCAGATTGAACTCACCACACTCAAATCTAACTCTCCCTGCACATGTTATATCTGCCTCCCCCTGCAGTGCACATGGTTTTGCCCAACTGCTAAAAACTTGTTGCTGCGATCAACTCAGAATTACCCCCAAAGTTCCTGCCGCGATCAACTCAGAATTATCCCCATGGCCCCAAACAACAATTTTTAGCAAACTGTGCATGCGCTATAGCGAATTAACGTATTTTTGCGTATGGTGATTCGGTCGCACCAAGAAGGCACGTCCCGTGGGACTGTTGCAGCCCCCTCAAGATCAGGCCCATGATTAGAAAATGTGTTCCCTGACTGCATCTGTCCGTATATTAGTGGTGAGGTGGGTTTGCCCATCCAGTCATATCAGACCTGTCATATCGTGACCACTGAGATACCATAGGTACAACAGACACTATGCCTGGCCGTGGAACCCATTCTGAGGTAAGGTTCATCATCAGTCTATCAGCCAGAGAGTGGCACCACCAGGGAGGGTGGCGGAGTGATCAGATGAGCTGGAGAAAGTGAGAAGACAAGAGAGACTTTGTGCATGTAAATTGGAAGGGACCATGGAAAGAGCTAAGTAAACCAAAGAGCGGAGCAGAACTGCAGTCCAAGCCAGCAGAGAGGATGGATTAATGAGGAGCAACTAGGTGCGATGGGATGGGTATCATCAGCGACCTGCCAGCTATATCTTGCCAAAAAAAGCTGCAGATGCTGTAATAAACATATTCCATACCGCAACAATCAAGCATAAAAGGGACCACCTTGCAGGAGCCGGATTCAATCGTCTACACCTCAGGAAGTGTAGCCATTTTCTAGACCAAAATCAACGGTGATCTGGAAGAAAATCACACAAAGACGGAAATAACTTCCTAGCAAAAACAGTGGCTGCCCAAGCAGTGCACCGCCCCTTCCCAGAGAGCATTGCAATGAGTGTTCCCAGAAAACCTTGCACCAACACTTCCAAGAGAACCTCGTAATGGCCCTTCCCAAAGAACCCTGCACAGGCCCTACCGGGAGAACCTCATAATGGCCCTTCCAGGAGAACCTCATAACGGCCCGTCCCAAAGAACCTTGCGCAGGCCCTTCCAGGAGAACCTCATAATGGCCCTTCCCAAAGAACCCTGCACAGGCCCTACCAGGAGAACCTCATAATGGCCCTTCCAGGAGAACCTCATAATGGCCCGTCCCAAAGAACCTTGCGCAGGCCCTTCCAGGAGAACCTCATAATGGCCCTTCCCAAAGAACCTTGCACAGGCCCTTCCAGGAGAACCTCCTAACGGCTGTCCCAAAAAACCTTGCACAGGCCCTTCCAGGAGAACCTTGCAGCAGCCCTTCCCAGAGAACCTTGCACGCTCAGTTTCTCATACCCTCCATTTCTAAAACCTCACAATTATTTTAGCTAAATCTCATTCAATGCCGAATAAAGACCAAAACTACAAAAGAACTTTAAAAAAGGGAGGGGGGAAAAAAACTTTTTTTTTTTAACTTTCCCCATTTTCACCAATTCTCCTTAATTTATGTCCCTTCGCTTACTATCAACTCAACTTGACAAGCTTGCTAATTGGATAAATGCAGCTCCCACACATGGAAGAAGAAGCATTAGGGAGGGAGAGGGTAGGGGGAAGGGGGAGAATCACTGGTTTAATAGTAGGGTGGGGGTACGTTTCTCAACATGAATTCCATCTGCTTTTTTTTCCTATCGCCCATTGACGACAATCTTTGAATATTCATGAACCCTTCTCTCTTGCACCTCAGCCCCCCTCCCTCTATCCCTCTCATAGCCATGGACAATAGGTGAGCCAGTGGCCCCCCCTCTACGAATTAGATAAACACAGGCAGTGTCAAGTGTGAGGAGGGGCTTCAACTGCCAGTCATGGATCGGTCATACAATGAGGCCTGGAGGCCCACAATAATACACTGCATGCTTTCCATATGTGGGCTGCGTTACCCATGGAGACACTAACAGGCAGAACGAGGCTTAATAGAGTCCGTATTCATTGTAATGCAGCAAGCTGGCTCAAGAGACCATTGCCCCTTGGGCCATATTTCTTTATATCTGTACCCCCCCACCCCTTTAATTTCCCCCCCACCTCCCTCCCTTTCATTGAAAAGGGACAAAAGGCGGAGGTTGCTTAAGGATCCCAATCTGGAGAGGATCGAAGCCTAAGAGAAAAGATGACGCTCGAGTTTCGGAAAGCTGAGGAGGGGAGGGATGGAAAATAGGGGACAAATTAAATTAAAAGAAAACCTTGAAAGTTAAAAAGCATGCAGAGGTGCCAGCTGCCTATAGAAACCCGCCATAGCTGGAGGGAAGCCGGCTTTTAAAGACACAATGACTTGGCATGGGAGAAGGTTAACGTGTAATAGAAAAAACAGCTGCTTAAGACGAGAGGACGTCTGACCACCCTCCTTGAATCTCTGAGCAAACCTAAAATATCCTGCCAACCATGGGATGGCGACACCTCCCCTCGCCCTCCCAACAGGCCCTGGGAAGTTTAATAGAGTGTCCGGTGCACTTCATCTGTTATCAATGTCAAGGAACCAGCAACGCTGCCCCTCCCTCTCTACCCCTATCGGGTTCATCAGCTACACGGTGGGCAGGTGACTGTAGGGTCTATTCGTGAATGGGCGATAGTCCCCCCTCGATGTATAGGACGATGCTCTATCAGTGGTAAGATCTGACGGATCTCGCCAACGACAACCTTTTAAAACCAATGCACTATTTGTCCCTGTTCTCGTGATGAAAAGACGGTGGGGGGGGGGGGGGGGTAATTTAATTACTTTATTCCTCAAATAAAGCATTCTTGTAATGGTCGATATTTTATAGCCCCCCACCCCCCAGCTTCTTCTGTTGCAAATTGGTGCTAGTAAAGTAGATTAGTTATTGATTGAAGTCAGTGACTAGGGACATTCACAAACATATGGCAGTGCGAAGTAAGCAACTTGATAGTTATTTTTAATATTAAGAACGCAGTACTGACATGAAAGTAAAACAGACTATAGTAAAGATAACTCATCTAAAAAAGCAGCATTTTTTGAGGTTATAGTCCCCATGTGTCGCTGTAAGTACATTTTCATTGTCACCTGCCGGAGTCAGGACACAGGTAACACATCAGTCGCAGGAAGATTCACACCTACTGCGGTGTCCAATGTAAACACACAGAACATAACACATGACATAAAGGGCTGTGTGGATCTAGCTAATCCCCTGCCTATAGTGAAGCTGCTTTTTAAACCAATAAAATGTTGACTTTTCCCCTTTGTGTGACTGAGCAAACGGAAGAGCCAAAGAGCTTCAGGCAGACTCACTAATTAGCACAATAAATAGATATGTACACAGTGACAGGGAACTACGGTGTATTGCATCTCCCTGGGGCCAAAGCTCGTTACATGTGCATCACTCACAAGAGGGAAAATAGCCTACGGTGCCGTCTATTGATAGAAAGGAATTTACACGTTTTCATAACTTGCACTGAGAGTGCAGCCTATTCATTCACTAGTACCCAGTGACATCACTGACAGTGCAGCCTATTCATTCACTAGTACCCAGTGACATCACTGACAGTGCAGCCTATTCATTCACTAGTACCCAGTGACATCACTGACAGTGCAGCCTATTCATTCACTAGTACCCAGTGACATCACTGACAGTGCAGCCTATTCATTCACTAGTACCCAGTGACATCACTGACAGTGCAGCCTATCCTGTCACTAGTACTCAGTGACATCACTGACAGTGCAGCCTATCCTGTCACTAGTACTCAGTGACATCACTGAGAGTGCAGCCTATCCAGTCACTAGGAACCAGTGACATCACTGAGAGTGCAGCCTATCCATTCACTAGGAACCAGTGACATCACTGAGAGTGCAGCCTATCTAGTCACTAGTACCCAGTGACATCACTGAGAGTGCAGCCTATCCAGTCACTAGTACCCAGTGACATCACGGAGAGTGCAGCCTATTCATTCACTAGTACCCAGTGACATCACGGAGAGTGCAGCCTATTCATTCACTAGTACCCAGTGACATCACAGAGTGTAGCCTATACAGTCACTAGTACCCAGTGACATCACCGAGAGTGCAGCCTATCCAGTCACTAGTATCCAGTGACATCACTGAGAGTGCAGCCTATCCAGTCACTAGTATCCAGTGACATCACTGAGTGCAGCCTATCCGGTCACTAGGAACCAGCGACATCACTGAGAGTGCAGCCTATCCGGTCACTAGGAACCTGTGACATCACTGTCCAGTCTCGAGTACCCAGTGACATCACCGAGAGCGCAGCTTATCCAGCCACTAAGAATCAATGACATCACTGAGAATGCAGCCTATCCATTCACAAGGAACCTGTGACATCACTGAGAATGCAACCTATCCAGTCACTAGGAACCTGTGACATCACTGAGAATGCAGCCTATCTAGTCACTAGGAACCAGTGACATCACTGAGAATGCAGCCTATCCAGTCACTAGGAACCTGTGACATCACTGAGAGTGCAGCCTATCCAGTCACTAGGAGCCAGTGACATCACTGAGACTGCGGCCTATCCAGTCTCGAGTACCCAGTGACAACACCGAGAGCGCAGCTTATCCAGCCACTAAGAATCAATGACATCACTGAGAATGCAGCTTATCCATTCACTAGGAACCTGTGACATCACTGAGAATGCAACCTATCCAGTCACTAGGAACCAGTGACATCACTGAGAATGCAGCCTATCCAGTCACTAGGAACCTGTGACATCACTGAGAATGCATATTATTAATTCACCAAGAACCAGTGACATAGAAAAAAAAAATAGCTCATGATCAGTGTAGTGAAGGGTAAAATGCAGCAGATTATTGCATATAAACAGATCCCTTAACACGCTTCTGTGAAAGCTGGGACATATCAGTAACATGGATTAACACAGCACAAATACACACGTTTCACACATCACCACGAAGGGTTACCTGCTGCAGGGTGCTCTAATTATTTATGTGTTTTGTGGCATTTTGATCTCCCGTGTCTGTGATCACAGACAGACCGCACCTCAGAAAGTGGCTTTGCGACCACAATGGGCCGTCTTGATATGGCCCCAAAAAGCTCTCACACATTATGTAGATTGCTCTTTATATAAGCCCTTTAAATCCCTCGTAAAAACACAGCAGCGGTCCGCTATCCGCACTAGAATGATCACTGAGACTAGTTATCCTATAAGCAAACAGGTATTTATGAGAATGCCCTCCGTCCCCTCTGCTCCGCACCGCACCGATACTCCAGAGATCCACACCAAACCATGGCGGAGAGCCTCAGGGGTATATATTTCTACAGCTGCCTGCGTTACCCAGCAAGTGACATTGTGGAATCACTCCAGCGGGGCTATAAGTTATCTTAACGTCACCCCCCATCAAACCTCTCAGCCTCCCCCCACCACCCAGTCTGTCTGCTCCTCTACTGTAGATTGTAAGCTCTAACGAGCAGGGCCCTCTTTCCTCACTTGTACCACCATCTCCTCCCCATCCCATACGCTGAACTATGGGTATGATGACTGTATATATTGATAACTTAAGAATTCAGCCATGTGGCCTGCGTTAGGCCATCTTGCGTACCGCCGCCCCAATTATTCTCATTGGGGACTGCGATCTGGGTAATTTTACCAACCTCCGAAATTATTAGCTAGGGTCCAAAAGCCAGCACCATCCTCAGATGTAAGTAGCCATTGTGTCCGTACGGGGAGAGCATCGATGGAGGGGGGATCAGAAAATCCCTCCCATTATTCTCTCTTTCTGGCGATTGGCCGCATCAATACAGAAAAGTGATAGCAATGGCTGCCCCTTTACTGCCAACCTCTCTGCTGGGACAGAGTACAGTATACGGAGACTGTTTCTATGTAATGCTAAAACAAACTTACATTAACGTAACGATGCGCGCAGGGTGACACAATGGGGGTCATTCCGAGTTGATCGCTAGCTGCTGTTGTTCGCTGTGCAGCGATCAGGCAAAAAAAGGCAGTTCTGCGCATGAGTATGCGGCTCAATGCGCACGCGTCGTACTATTACAACGAACGTTGTAGTTTCACACAAAGTCTAGCGGAGCTTTTCAGTCGCACTGCTGACCGCGGAGTGATTGACAGGAAGAGGGCGTTTCTGGGTGTCAACTGACCGTTTTCAGGGAGTGTTTGAAAAAACGCAGGCGTGCCAGGAAAAACGCAGGGCGTGTTTGTGACGTCAAAACAGGAACTGAATAGTCTGAAGTGATCGCAAGCGCTGAATAGGTTTTGAGCTACTCTAAAACTGCGCTCTGCGATCCTTTCGTTCGCACTTCTGCTAAGCTAAAATGCACTCCCAGTGGGAGGCGGCATAGCGTTTGCATGGCTGCTAAAAACTGCTAGCGAGCGAACAACTCGGAATTACCACCAATATGTAGCAGTCTGCAATCTGTAATGAGACCTCTGCCTATTGCAGAACTAAACACATATGGCTTAGAACCCTGCCACCTAGTGGCCAAGTTATCATAAAAGTTGTGGCAAGCTTTTACCACAATGGCATTTTATGAATAAACCCTCTCTCCCAGCCATGTTTTATTTGGCCATACATTATAAGCAAAAGGAGTGTTCTTCAGATCTGTCAGTGAGCGTGCTGTAAGGAAACGCATAGTTTGGATATTCCACCACGTGAGGCGTCAGCACCATTGCAGGACTACAAAGGGTAACGCCAAGTACTTATGGCTCTATTCAGCTAGCAAATTTCTACTTAAATCATTTAAGCATCTCCGCTAATTAGCAAAGGGTTAACGGAGATAATGTAATTAAATACCCCTCCCCTACAATATGGCACTGTAGAATGTAAGCCGTTGCTGTCTACAGCACTTTAACGGTTGCTGCTATTCAGGTTATATAACGCCATCTGGGAATGCCAATATATGAGGGAAATCCTTACTTCAGCCGAAAACGTCAGTAACACAGGTATCTCGTCCAATCATTCCCCGCAGCTGGCTAGTACTGTAATAGTGTAGCAACGTTGTCTGAAAATATCCACAACATAAAATAAAGCTTGATACACACTATAAGATTATCTGTCCAATCTGGCTGGTTAGAAAGAAAATCTGGTAATGTCTAGGAGCAAATTGCAATCAACCATTTGCTCCGAAATTCCGGAAAACGGACAAAACCGGTCGCTTGGATAAATTGGTTAAATCAAACGAATGTAACAATTTGTCTGAACGACCATTTGTGTCTGTTTTCCAGCGTTTGGGAACAAATGGTCAATTGTCATTTGCTCCCATCCATTACCAGATTTTCATTCCAACCAGAAGAGACAGATAATCTTATAGTGTGTATCCAGCTTTGGGCATTGGGTGAAATCTTACCTTCCAGATCAGGAGTTAAAAGTGAAAAATGGCGACACGTAAAAGCGCGCTGGTGATTTAAGGGTCATCCATTTGTACGATGTGGGTGACCGTCTCATACTGAGCAAGTTTAAAAAAAATCTCTTCTGACTCACATCCAACGTAAGAGCCAAGTCTGGGAACTTGGGCAGGAGAAGACTAATTGAACTCCCAGAGACTCTCCAGTTACCAAACCACTTGGGGATTCTAGTATTACCGCGGCTGTGCCAACGCAGTTCGCTCTCACTGCCAACACACTGCTGCAAGGAACACCGGGTAACTCGGTAACAGGGTGCAGGGTGGACAAGGGGGATATTAAAACAAACAGCACAAATACCCACCCTGTAACAGTCCAGACGGGCTGCGATCTATAATGCAGCCAATGGCTATTACAGTTCAACAACGTGGGGCGTGTGCATCAACATGGCGACAGAGCGGATTGCAGGACTTGTTTTTGACTTGCTGTTAATGAAGAGTCTATAGATTGTAAGCTTGCGAGCAGGGCCTTCCTACCTCTGTCTGTCTGTCTTTGCCCAGTTTTGTTCTATAATTGTTGTTCTAATTGTAAAGCGCAACGGAATATGCTGCGCTATATAAGAAACTGCTAATAAATAATAATAATAAATAAATAAATAAATAAGAGTCCTATTTGAAAGGTTGAACTACTTGCTAAATTCAGCCTCTAACAAAGTGCACCCGCGCAGTCTAGCAAAGTCACCTACACCAACGCACGCTCTAACAAAGTCACCTACACCTTCTAACAAAGTGCACCCGCACGCTCTAACAAAGTCACCTACACCCTCTAACAAAGTGCACCCGCACGCTCTAACAAAGTCACCTACACCCTCTAACAAAGTGCACCCACGCGCTCTAGCAAAGTGAACCTAGGACTCATCTTTTCTACAAGGTCTCTAAATTCAGAGGAGAGGTATATGCAATCCTCAGCCTACACCCCTGCATCGCATTATGTAACAGGTGTCAGTGACAGATTTGTTCCACACCTGTGCAGGCCAAAGATGCGAGACTGCAAATGCCAAGCCCCGGAGGTGCAATAGTGGTCAATGGGGGTCATTCCGAGTTGTTCGCTCGTTATTTTTTTCTCGCAACGGAGCGATTAGTCGCTAATGCGCAATGTCCGCAGTTAGGTATTTTACTCACGGCATTACAAGGTTTTTTCTTCGTTCTGGTGATCGTAATGTGATTGACAGGAAGTGGGTGTTTCTGGGCGGAAACTGGCCGTTTTATGGGAGTGTGTGAAAAAACGCTACCGTTTCTGGGAAAAACGCGGGAGTGGCTGGAGAAACGGAGGAGTGTCTGGTCGAACGCTGGGTGTGTTTGTGACGTCAAACCAGGAACGACAAGCACTGAACTGATCGCACTGGCAGAGTAAGTCTCGAGCTACTCAGAAACTGCACAAAGAAGTCTTTTCGCAGTATTGCGAATCTTTCGTTCGCAATTTTGATAAGCTAAGATTCACTCCCAGTAGGCGGCGGCTTAGCGTGTGCAATGCTGCTAAAAGCAGCTTGCGAGCGAACAACTCGGAATGAGGGCCAATGTTCTATACGCTGTATTAGGTTACGTATCTAGAAAACCGTTATATACAGGAAGGTGCTTATAGTTACAACTGAGGTCTTCTGCGCCTATTCCTCACATTTACCCAAAAGCCTTGACATTTATGTCATACTGAAGCCACTCTCTGTATAAGGCTACTCGCACTGTAGGTATGTATGTCCTTGGAAAGAGCGCGTCCTTTTATCCTCACAAGTTATTTATACACAAGCGAGGACTGACAGGTTGTAATAGTCTCATTCACTTCCCCCGCTCAATATACCAGGGTCGTTAAGTATCCCAGCATCTCTTTATTAACGAGTAATAACTACAAAGCGGAGCTTCACATCAGGAAGAGAGTGAGAAACCGATCAATGTCCCACCATTCCGGAACGCGTCTGGAGGGATCAATAGGACAACACTTCTGTAATGTCAGCCAAGGAGAGAAGGAAACCTGTTAGGAAATACTGTATACAACGGACGGGGTTGTACAACGGTGCAGCATGTCAGGTCTCAGGAATTGGGGGTCTCAGACTTTATGGAATACATTTTAGAGGGACACATCTCATTCCCACAAGACATGGCTCAGTGATGTTACTAGCTCCTAGTGAACCCACAGGCGACTTTGACATGAAAATTGCTGCCCCCCCTGTGAGAAGCCAACTAAACATTCTTATTAAATGGATAAAAAAAAATCTATTAACCTCTGAATGTACATATAAACACTGGTTCTCCCACATTTATATATCTGCCCCTACCTTGCCACGCCTAGAGGTGGCGCTGCGGGTACTGTTTTATGCGACAGGCTGAATCCTTACATGGCAGCGCCCACGCGTTTCACGAGACATATGCAAATAAAAAAAATTATCTTCATACACTGACATACGTTTAAAATAAAACTTTTCAATGTTTGCAATTCTCATTAAGCAGAGCTAATGCTTGGACATTTGCACCCTACTGCAACTTGCGCTTCCAACGCACTGCAAGACCCCTGCAGGAACTGGACAGAGAAAGCAAACCTTTGTGGGAGGGTGAGGACAGTGCTAGGTAACATCGGTGATATATAGCAGGTATTGCCCAGAAGGCAATTACAGCAAAGTTGCCTACCCTCCCTCATTCTGCAGGAGACTCCCTGAAATAACAGCAATCTCCCTCACTCCCTGAATATCCAGCAATCTCCCTGATTACACCTTCCCCCATTATGTAGCTGTTTAATTCTTGGTGGGGGAAATAAATCAGAGATAAAAACATTCAAATGGGATCATCGGTGCCATGTCCCTGCATTGGTTATAAGGCACAATGATCCCTATGGCTACATGCATTTTAAATAAGGTTTCTTGTGGCCACTTACAGTATATGGGGCCAGATGTACTAAGCCTGAAAAGTGATAAATATCACAGTGATAAAGTACCAGCCAATCGGCTCTTAACTGTCATTTTTCAATGCAGGGCGGGATGTACTAAGCGGAAAATGCGGTAAACTCCCTGTTTACCGCATTTTCCTGATGTACTAACCCCCGGCCGGCAGGACAGCCTATGGGCTTCTCTCCGCGGCGCTGTGTGAGGGATCCGATCGGATCCCTCCCAGCATGCCCTGCGGCCGCCCCCGTCACCCCGCGCATGCGCAGACTGACTTCTGGGGCCGAATCCCGGAAGTCAGGCTGCCGCTGCGCATCGCGGAGGACAGCTCTTATCGGAAGAGCTGTCCTCCGCAATGCTGATCGCATATGTTAGTACATATGCGATCAGCATCGTGGCGCAGGGAGGCGATAGGCGGTGATGTACATTAGTACATCCCGCCCACAGCCTGTAATATGGCAGTTAGGAGCCGATTGGCTGGTGCTTTATCACAGTGATATTTATCACTTTTCAGGCTTAGTACATCTCCCCCATGGAACCTCTTTTAAAACACAATACACAAACAAATCCTGAAACATATCAGTGTCTTTTCTTCAACAAGTAGATCTTACTAATTTTGGGGCTCATTTTCATATGGATTTGTATGACACGCCTCTCAGATGTAGCAATATGCGCCCGCGCTTTTAGTTGTTACTTTCACAATCTCCTTGAAATGCTTTTTCAAAAGTAGGCGAGTATGAATTACAGTCTAGGTTTAGATTTGGCCTTATACGTGGTTTGTTTCCAAGAATGGGGGGAATGAATGCCCAGATTTATCAAGCCTTGGAGAGTTATACATTGCACGGAGATAGAGCACCCGCCAATCAGCTCCCAACTGTCATTTTTCAAACACAGCCTGTAACATGACAGTTAGGGGCTGATTGGTTAGTACTTTATCTCCGTGCAATTTATCACTCTCCAAGCCTTGATAAATCTGCCCATTAATCTGATCCCGAGCCCCAGCGAGCGCCTCTCCCTGCAGCGTGTAAAGGGTTACACGGCCTGGAAGCCTCTGGAGTTTGTGTAACGTAATATTTTCTCCTGAGTGGTGGGGTTTGAGGTTTCAGGTGACCAGGGTATGTTTTTAATGACCCAAGGTCTTGTTTTCTTAAGGTTTGTGGCATCTCAGCCCTTGAGGTAAATTACTCTCTAAAACCCCAAAGCTGTCACCGAAACGACCAGACGAAGTGGGAAGGGGGGCAGGGGGTCTGGCAGAGCATCATGGGACGCCCCATCCTGGACCCTACATTTATGGGGCATCCTATGTGCGACAGCATAGTGGACATGAAACAGCAGCATAAAACCACTTCTCAGCCTGCAAAACAATGGCCTCCTTTATACGGCACAGGGATCAGCGAACACTTCTAATGAGCCACAGCTGGAGGCCGCACTAAATTACCCCATTGCATTATTAGCACTGAGCACAATTACACTTCACGCCGCTGCATCAGGAAACCGTCTCCCCATATCGCCACCTCTACCCAGCGGTATCAGTGCCCGGCGTGCAATAAAACTGCGCCACATAAAACACCTCTCAATCTGAACATGGGTAGGATTTACGAAAACATCTAAAAAGGAAAGATAGAGGTGTTGCCCACGGCAACCTGTCAGATTGTGGCTGTCAAAAGAGGACATGTTGCCCACAGCAACCAGACTAGCATTCTCAAAGGAAAAGTGGACATTTTGCCCATAGCAACCAGATTCCAGTTACCACAGGAAAAGTTGTATTGTTGCCCATAGCAACCTATCGTTTTCTAGACTGTACTAGGTAACGGGTCTGGGACTCCAGGTCGACAACAAAAAGGTCAACACACCTTAGGTCGACGCCAATTGGTCGACACACCTTAGGTCGACATGGACAAAAGGTCGACATGAGTTTTTTTTTTTTTAAATTTGGTGTCGTTTTCTTCGTAGAGTGACCGGGAACCCCAATTAGTACACTGCGTCCCCTCGCATGGCTCGCTATGCTTCTGGCATGGTGCCTTTGCTCCGCTACCGCTTCGCTCGGCACAGATTACCGTTCCAATCGTAGTCCACGTGGATCGTTAAGTATGAAAAGGTTCCAAAAAACAAAAAAATTGTGAAAAACTCATGTCGACCTTTTTCCATGTCGACCTTTTGTCCATGTCAACCTAAGGTGCGTCGACCTAAGGTGTGTCGACCTTTTTGCTGTCGACCTGGAGTTCGGATACCCTAGGTAACACCTCCACTATTCCTTAGAAGGGCATCACGGTGGTGTAACGGCTAGCATCGCTGCCTCACAGCACTGAAGTTTTGGGCTCAATCCCATGACGGCTCTATTGGTGTAGAGTTTGTTTGTTCTCCCCATGTTTGCATGGGCTTGCTACGTGTGCTCTGATTTTCTCTCACAATCCAAAAACGTACTGGTAGGTTAATGTCCATGTGATAGGGAATATAGATTGTAAGCTCAACTGGGGCAGGGACGGATATATTCTCTGTACAGCGCTGCGGAATATGTGTGCGCTATATACATAACTGTCACCGAGTAGCTAAAACCTGGCTGTTTGCTATCCCCGCCTCTCCTCATTTGCCTAGAAAGCCACTAGGCCCTCTATGCAAATGAGACGAGTGGACAGATCTAGGCCAAGATTTATCAAGCCTTGGAGAGTGATAAAATGCACGGTGACAAAGTACCAACCAACCAGCTCCTATCTGTCATTTGTTTTCAAACACAGCCTGTAACATGTCAGTTAGGAGCTGATTGGTCGGTACTTTATCACCGTGCTAGTTGTCACTCTCCAAGGCTTGATAAATCTGGGCACTAAAACCATAACTAAAACGTTATCAAATACCAACGGCTGGTGCAACCAATAGGTCCCACTGATGCTCTAGGCGCAGAATATTGATTGTGCGGTCACGGACACCTTGCTGCGAGCAATACTGGCCGCCATCTTTGGCATGCTGAGACTTGTCAGGCGTTTCACAAGAGCCGGAGGGTAAAAGATTACGGAAACCTGCTGTAACGTCTCTGCTCCCCTTATCATATTTCTCACCTCCATTTACTTTACACTGAAGCAAAACCCGGCATTAGCCCCTGTCAATCCGAGCGCTAATCACAGGAAAATAAAACAAACACGTACAAAACGCAAACTTTCCAGTCAGATAGACGTCATGTGCCTCTTCCGCTCACGCCCCACCCCCGGCACCATTACAGTTAAACAACCTTCTGTCCTCATTTGACTTCTGGCGGAAAGTCTCCCACAAACGAAGGAGTTAAGGGGCGAGGAATCCGGCACCATAATAAAATGCATAACACAAGCTGCGACGATGGAGGCTCCGGCTGGATATTAGCAGCACACATTGGGGGACAGAGGAGCAGCAGGACTCCTTCATGGGGCAATGGATCCTGCGTTTAGTATTTCTTTATTACCAGTTATGTCAGTAAGGGGCTACTTATCTATTTTCTACATTTCTATTTGCCCTAAGTACAAATTAGGGTCACTGGGACGTGCAAAATGCTTAACAGGACGACCCAGGGAATGACCAGCGGGAGCGCGCGGTCGGGCCCAATTCAGCAGCGTCCGCCTGCTGATGCCACGTGAAGTTTGGGCACGCGCAGAAGCCGCACTGCACGTGCGCACACTGAGTTGCGACGGCATCTCACATCTGCGAACGCCTCTGCCTGATTGACAGGCAGAGGGGTTTGCTGGTCGGGAAGTGGGCGTCGCGGCGGCGTTTAAGGGCTGTCGTGGGGGTGCGGACCGGACAATGCAGGCATGTCCGGACTGTTTGTGTCGCGGGCCGCGGCGGCTGCGTTGGGTCACGTGCAGCCGTTGCGACCTGAAACATGGCGGGTAGTCGTCTTTGTTAGCAGCTAGGCTGCGTAGGTAGTAGGCTCCCCTAAACGTGCCAAAGCACTTGTGTGGAGGGGGGGGGGGGGGGGGGAAGTGTGATGGATCCGGAATGTGGGTGCTGGGTGTGTCCCCCCCCCTCGGGTTAGTGTAATGGATCGTAGATGCGCTATCTTTCGCACATCTGCAATCCATGCTGAATTAGGCCCACTATGCAACGTGTACAATGTTTCGTTCCGATCTGCGTTGGAATGACATATCGCCTCATGTGTACCTAGGGAGAGCCTTGGAGAGAGATAAAGTACCAGTCAGCCCCTAACCAACATTTTTGCAAACACAAGGGCAGATGTACAGTACTAAGCCTTGGAAAGTACTAAAGTGGAGAGAGAGATAAAGTATCAGACAACCAGCTCCTGTCATTTTTCATACACGGCCTGCAAAATGGCAGCCCTGATTGGCTGACATCCTCTAGATCGCAGCAAACAACGCGCACCACATACCCTTTTGCAGATGAGCACTGATGAATTCTTGTAGCGGAAACATTAACAAAATGCCACAAGAATGGAGGGTCTACAGCAGGGGACTCTGGGTAATGATATAGCAGTATTGCAATAGTCCTTAGGATGCCGACAGACACCAGTTATTCCTCGGGTAGTAACCATGCGTCCTAATCCGCAGTGTCGCTGGAGGGTGCAGCACGATCGGATCAATATCACTTAGGGGGTCTATTCATGAAGCAGTGAAAATAGTGGTGAAGTGAGCCACTGGAGAAGTTGCCCATGGCAACCAATCAGGGTTGAGGTAACATTTCTAAAGTGCATTTTATAAACTTATACATAGCATCTGATTAGTCTAATCTCTGTCCTCCATACTGGCCCCACATGCTGGACCGTAGAAACCACTAGTGGCACCGACGCAGAAGTCTGGCCCTACAGTGTAGAGTTTACTGGAGAAGGGTCAACTTCAGAAGTCATTCATAGTTTCCTTACAAAATGTTTCCCGATCGTCGCTATGCCCGGACCAAAGTCTCATTATAAATTTGCTCAGGAGTCGATATGTGATGCAACAGCAAACACAAAATAAGAAAAAAGTGTTTACCCTAAAGCATGCTGGGAGATGCTTATTCCATGGCAGTAATTGCTGAGGTGCCTCTATGGCTACAGAACGTGAGTGGAGGCAGAAACTGGCGTGTGTTTTACAGCTCATTACAGCTTCCATATATAAAACCCCAACCCATGGCCTGCGGTCACACAAATACACCTTGCCGGCTTTGTAGTGTGTTCTCACACCTTCGCCTCCCCCCCATCCCCTCCCCAATAAACCAGCCGCACCTGACACGAAGCAGATCTCTGTGTGACTGCGCAGGCCCGCCTCGCCAACACCACTGGATATTTTATATTTGTGAGGGAACAATAGGCAACTTGGCGTGAGATTAACCCCGTCTTGCCACCATAACCTACGCTAACAGCAATACGACCCATCCCCCCCCCCCCCCCCCATATAAACATCAGAACTGCTGGACATAACACACTATATAAAAACACAAATATGCATTTATTCTGCACATACAGCTGATAATATCTGACCTTACAAACACTCCTGGTCATTATATAGCCCTCCCGTCTATTATACAGAGTTCACAGCCCAAATCTCACACTTCATCTCTTCTGTCAAGGTTAATGATGTGCAAACAAAAGGCTTTATATCCAGTACTCCCTGTACTGTATAAGCCAGATATCTACCAAATGTCAGGAATGCTGGGACTTATGGTTCCTCAGGAGTGACAGAGCCACAGGTTGCCGAATTCTTTGAGATTTAACCAATTTCCATAATACAATGAATAACTTGGAACTTTAAATTTCCGGCACTGTGACCCCACAGAACACAGGCCTGCAATCTATACAATATGATGTTTCCGGGCCTAGCCCAACGGACCGCAAAACATAAGGAAGAGGAGACCCCCAAACCGGACCCCCCAGCAATCAGTGCGTACTGCACAATCTGCTAAACTAATAGCTCTCATTATATACACGCCAGGTTGCACAGTATAATCTCCGATGGGTTACTGTCACACAGAGCTGCCACAGGTACAACCCAAAAAAACTATTTACCGATAAATTGTCTACTTAGAACTCAGATAATCTCATGTCACAGACTAAACCCACAGACTCAGTGCTCGTGTACAATGTGGGGTGCACGTCACCCCAAGACTAAAAAACATACTGCTATCAAGTGACCTAAAACCAAAAGTTGAAAATGTGATAAAGCAAAAAACACTTTTAAAACACACGAAATGGCCATTATTACGCATACACAGACTACAGATAGATATATATATATATATATTTCAACAACAATCAGACCTACTGTAGACTGAACAACATATAGCATTGCCTGCGTCCGCAGCACATAATTGTAGCACTATCAGCAGTATACATATAGTATCATACAGGTTATTTACCTGACATTGGACGGTCCTGCAGCCAGAGAAGCAGAATGTCCCAGTACAGAACTCCCTGCAAACACTGCTCACATTTACTACTAATAGTGTAAAGTAACATATCACACACAGAAAGTTACCTGGGCTGTCTCACTGTGTAATTATTCTCACTTAGATAATGTCATTTCCTCCATGCGGGCAGCTCTCATACTGAAGTGATTAAATACTTTACTTTTATCGCACTGATATAATAAAAGAATATCATCAACAACAATAGTCAGCGATAGTACAGACTTTAGTCAGAGATTTTATATATATATATATACACAGGTTGAGTATCCCATATCCAAATATTCCGAAATACGGAATATTCCGAAATACGGACTTTTTTGAGTGAGAGTGAGATAGTGAAACCTTTGTTTTTTGATGGCTCAATGTACACAAACTTTGTTTAATACACAAAGTTATTAATAATATTGTATTAAATGACCTTCAGGCTGTGTATATAAGGTGTATATGAAACATAAATGAAATGTGTGAATGTACACACACTTTGTTTAATGCACAAAGTTATAAAAAATATTGGCTAAAATTACCTTCAGGCTGTGTGTTTAGGGTGTATATGTAACATAAATGCATTATGTGCTTAGATTTAGGTCCCATCATCATAAGATCTCATTATGGTATCTAATTATTCCAAAATACGGAAAAATCCGATATCCAAAATACCTCTGGTCCTAAGCATTTTGGATAAGGGATACTCAACCTGTATATATATATATATAAATACACACACACACACACACACACACACACACACACACACACACACACACATATATATATATATATATACACACACATACACACACAGTATATATATATATATATGTATACTGTGCAATCTCACATACTCTGTCTACAGTTTACATGATGGTCAGTCTGACAGACTTACATGATGGTCAGTCTGTCTGACAGAGACGTACGTGATGGTCAGTCTGACAGAGACGTACATGATGGTCAGTCTGACAGAGACGTACATGATGGTCAGTCTGACAGAGACGTACATGATGGTCAGTCTGACAGAGACGTACGTGATACGTGATGGTCAGTCTGACAGAGACGTACATGATGGTCAGTCTGACAAAGACGTACATGATGGTCAGTCTGACAGAGACGTACATGATGGTCAGTCTGACAGAGACTTACATGATGGTCAGTCTGACAGAGACGTACATGATGGTCAGTCTGACAGAGACTTACATGATGGTCAGTCTGTCTGACAGAGATGTACACGATGGTCAGTCTGACAGAGATGTACACGATGGTCAGTCTGACAGAGACTTACATGATGGTCAGTCTGACAGAGATGTACACGATGGTCAGTCTGACAGAGATGTACACGATGGTCAGTCTGACAGAGACGTACATGATGGTCAGTCTGACAGAGACTTACATGATGGTCAGTCTGACAGAGACTTACACGATGGTCAGTCTGACAGAGACTTACACGATGGTCAGTCTGACAGAGACGTACATGATGGTCAGTCTGACAGAGACGTACGTGATACGTGATGGTCAGTCTGACAGAGACGTACATGATGGTCAGTCTGACAAAGACGTACATGATGGTCAGTCTGACAGAGACGTACATGATGGTCAGTCTGACAGAGACTTACATGATGGTCAGTCTGACAGAGACGTACATGATGGTCAGTCTGACAGAGACGTACATGATGGTCAGTCTGACAGAGACTTACATGATGGTCAGTCTGTCTGACAGAGATGTACACGATGGTCAGTCTGACAGAGATGTACACGATGGTCAGTCTGACAGAGACTTACATGATGGTCAGTCTGACAGAGATGTACACGATGGTCAGTCTGACAGAGATGTACACGATGGTCAGTCTGACAGAGACGTACATGATGGTCAGTCTGACAGAGACTTACGTGATGGTCAGTCTGACAGAGACTTACATGATGGTCAGTCTGTCTGACAGAGACTTACACGATGGTCAGTCTGACAGAGACTTACACGATGGTCAGTCTGTCTGACAGAGACGTACATGATGGTCAGTCTGTCTGACAGAGACTTACATGATGGTCAGTCTGACAGAGACGTACACGATGGTCAGTCTGACAGAGACGTACGTGATGGTCAGTCTGTCTGACAGAGACGTACATGATGGTCAGTCTGTCTGACAGAGACGTACATGATGGTCAGTCTGTCTGACAGAGACTTACATGATGGTCAGTCTGACAGAGACGTACACGATGGTCAGTCTGACAGAGACGTACGTGATGGTCAGTCTGTCTGACAGAGACGTACATGATGGTCAGTCTGTCTGACAGAGACGTACATGATGGTCAGTCTGACAGAGACGTACATGATGGTCAGTCTGTCTGACAGAGACGTACATGATGGTCAGTCTGTCTGACAGAGACTTACATGATGGTCAGTCTGACAGAGACGTACACGATGGTCAGTCTGACAGAGACGTACATGATGGTCAGTCTGTCAGACAGGAGTAATTCTATTACGGAATAATAGTAATGCTGCTTGCAGGGCTGCATTCACCGCAGTACACACAACAGCAATTGTCACATTTCTTTACCTTTTACTTAATATAAAACGTGAACAAATAGTGTAAAACACGGGCACACACAATGCAATGGGTTTGTTTTGCTATTAGGTAACCATTGCAGCGTAACAATGATCCCATGAGTAATATAAGACATTTCGGACACATGTAAACACTGATGTATAATACACACAGATGACATCACCCGAGTCACCGGACTATTCTATCGACAGAACTATCTGACATCTCCGAAACTGTATTTGGCCCCTTGTAGAACTAAGCCCCTATCACATAGTAATGCAGTATGTTTCTCTATACGGTATACACTAAATGCACCATGGTAAACAATATTACTACAATTATTACTATACATAATGCAACATGTGGGAAATTACAATGAGGGGGGGACGTGATACAAAGTTTAGCAGAGGCGTTTGGGATTCATATCGGACTTCCAGGACATAATTAGGATGTTCCCTGACTGCGGAAAGCTTGGAACATTCAGTAACCACAGGGAATGCACAGGACAACAGACTAGGCCCGGGCTGCTAGACTCTGTGGAACACACCGATCCCAAGAGCCGGAGCCTCTGATACATTTTGGGAGACCAGTTTCTCGGTGACCCAGGGGTGTCCCTCTGTGACAATGATCCAGGTGATCCCAGAGCACAGGTAAGCAGGCGGGACAGAGGCAGGAGGAGATCCCAGCCACAGCAGGAAAGTTTGGCAGAGAGTAGAAGAAAGTTCAGACTTACCAGGGACAGAGCAGAAATTCCTCCACCTCAGCACTATGGGGAGAGGTGGAAAGTTCTGGGGGATGTAGATTTCGGGGTGGCTCAGATGCAGGAGTGTTGCACAAAGTCGCTGAGCATGTTCTGTTCCTGGGATTTGTGCATTTGGGTCTGCGCCTCTTTTTGGATGACTGCTCTCTAAAACAATCCCTTCTTTGGCTGCTTAGGAGCCTCCCCTCCGAGAGGGGGATGGGACTGCTGGGCAGGAGGTACTGTGGGGTGGGAGGCTTGTACCAAAACACACACACAAGTCAGATTCCAGCCAGAGGACCAAATTAAAAGTGGTGGCTTCGCCCCAAGCTCTGAGGAGGATAGTTTTCGGGTAATTGCAAACAACCCACATGAAGGATTAGAGGTGGGAAAAGTTACATTTTTGGGCTGATGCTCAGACAGAGCATGGAGGACTGGACCCTCCCCCAGTGTTTTTTTGTGGGGTTGCTGAAAGACCCTCTCTCCCTCCCCCTATTCATGAGGGGTCTGTGCAGCTGCTGGGGGAGAAGAAGAGGATGACATTTCAGCAAGTTTTCCCCAGCCTCCTCCCAGACATTGTCTAAAGGGAATGCCGCCTGTTAGATGGCCCGCTGTGGTATGCCAGTGTGCCCGGCGGCTTGGTCTGCCAGTCTGCCAGCATCCCACGCCGCAACCGAGTACCAGCAACACTTAAACTCAAAACACTCCGACAGCAAATTTGGCAGCATTCGAAAAATGAAAACAAAACTGAGGGGGGGGGGGAAAGTTTACAAAAATAAAACGTTTTTTTTTTTTTTTTATATATTTATTTTTAGACAACACTGGGGTGCGCTATAAGAAATTCCACAAGATGTGCCCCAATACGGACGTTATGAGCCATTCTTAAAATTATTTAAATTTTTCTTTATTTATATGGCGCTACAAGGGGTCTGCAGCGCCTTCGTACAATGGGGGTCATTCCGACCTGATCGCACGCTGCCGTTTTTCGAAGCGCAGCGATCAGGTCACTACTGCGCATGCGTATGCACCTCAATGCGCAGGCGCGACGTACGGGTACAAAGCGGAACGTTGCTGTGCGATGGATTAACGAAGAATCCATTCGCACAGCCGATCACAAGGAGATTGACAGGAAGAGGGCGTTTGTGGGTGTCAACTGGCCGTTTTCTGGGAGTGTTTGGAAAAATGCAGGCGTGTCCAAGCGTTTGCAGGGCGGGTGTCTGACGTCAATTCCGGCCCCGGACAGGCTGAAGTGATCGCAGCGGCTGAGTAATTTCTGAGCTACTCAGAAACTGCACAAACTATTTTTGTACCGCTCGGCTGCACATGCGATCGCACACTTGCACAGCAAATATACACTCCCCGGTGGGTGGCGACTATGGGTTTGCACGGCTGCAAAAAGTAGCTAGCGAGCGACCAACTCGGAATGACCCCCAATATCAGAAATAGTATGAACAAAACAAGAAAAAAGTGATTTACAGTGCAGCATATTGCAGTAGATGGACACGGATTACAAACAGTGCAGCGTCAGCGGTCAAAGTACCCAAATAAGCAGCACTGCGGCCAAACCTAAGCGTTAAAATCTGTCAGCTCGTGGGAATCAATGACCGAAATATTTATCTTGTCCGTGGGGGGAGTCTCACGTGCACCCAAACATGTCAGTTAGGAGCTGATTGGCTGCTACTTTATCTCTCTCCAAGACTTAGCACACAGGCCCCTGTATCTGTTAGCGTTATGCAGCATATCGCCGCGCCATGGCTAAATGTAATAAACGTACTATGTAGTATCATTTTACAATTTGCCATTTGATAGATTTCGGAGGAATAAATAAATAATTTAACTTTTTTTTATTAGTTTAGGTTTATCCACGTTTGATGATTTGTATGAGACTCTGGCTGGAGTGGAATGAACCCATTAGCCGGGAATGCCCGACTCTGGCTGGAGTGGAGGAATGAACCCATTAGCCG
Organism: Pseudophryne corroboree; assembly: GCF_028390025.1. NCBI lineage: Eukaryota > Metazoa > Chordata > Amphibia > Anura > Myobatrachidae > Pseudophryne > Pseudophryne corroboree. The sequence continues at coordinate 1,039,881,748 of NC_086445.1, forward strand.
GGAATGGCGGACTGTGGCTGGAGTGGAGGAATAAACCCATTAGCCGGGAATGCCGGACTCTGGCTGGAGTGGAGGAATGAACCCATTAGCCGGGAATGCCGGACTCTGGCTGGAGTGGAGGACTGAACCCATTAGCCGGGAATGCCGTATTCTGGCTGGAGTGGAGGATTGAACCCATTAGCCGGGAATGCCGGACTCTGGCTGGAGTTGAGGAATGTACCCATTAGCCGGGAATGCCTGACTCTGGCTGGAGTGGAGGACTGAACCCATTAGCCGGGAATGCTGAACTCTGGCTGGAGTGGAGGAATGAACCCATTAGCCGGGAATGCCGTACTCTGGCTGGAGTGGAGGATTGAACCCATTAGCCGGGAATGCCGAACTCTGGCTAGAGTGGAGGAATGAACCCATTAGCCGGGAATGCCGGACTCTGGCTGGAGTGGAGGACTGAACCCATTAGCCGGGAATGCCGTACTCTGGCTGGAGTGGAGGAATGAACCCATTAGCCGGGAATGCCGGACTGTGCCTGGAGTGGAGGAATGAACCCATTAGCTGGGAATGCCGGACTCTGGCTGGAGTGGAGTGAACCCATTAGCTGGGAACGCCGGACTCTGGCTGGAGTGGAGGATTGAACCCATTAGCCGGGAATGCCGAACTCTGGCTAGAGTGGAGGAATGAACCCATTAGCCGGGAATGCCTTACTCTGGCTGGAGTGGAGGAATGAACCCATTAGCCGGGAATGCCCGACTCTGGCTGGAGTGGAGGAATGAACCCATTAGCCGGGAATGCCGGACTCTGGCTGGAGTGGAATGAACCTATTAGTCGGGAATGCCGGACTCTGGCTGGAGTGGAATGAATGAACCCATTAGCCGGGAATGCCGGACTCTGGCTGGAGTGGAGGAATGAACCCATTAGCTGGGAATGCCGGACTCTGGCTGGAGTTGAGGAATGTACCCATTAGCCGGGAATGCCTGACTCTGGCTGGAGTGGAGGACTGAACCCATTAGCCGGGAATGCTGAACTCTGGCTGGAGTGGAGGAATGAACCCATTAGCCGGGAATGCCGGACTGTGCCTGGAGTGGAGGAATGAACCCATTAGCCGGGAATGCCGGACTGTGCCTGGAGTGGAGGAATGAACCCATTAGCTGGGAATGCCGGACTCTGGCTCGAGTGGAGTGAACCCATTAGCCGGGAACGCCGGACTCTGGCTGGAGTGGAGGAATGAACCCATTAGCCGGGAATGCCGGACTGTGCCTGGAGTGGAGGAATGAACCCATTAGCCGGGAATGCCGGACTCTGGGCATTTGTCACTTACAGATGCAAATGATGCAAAGCAAATGTTATCAGTAACTGGGCAATTTGCTGCCCTAATCTCAGCTATCAGGTTGCAAGTGACATGATAATTACCCTGGAGAAAACCAACAAAGAGCAGTGTTAATTAGCAGATTGCCTGTGGCCACTCACACAGCGGTTGTCACACAGCTCCGGCCAGAGGCGGATTCCCTCTGAGCTTTTACATCTATTTACTGTGATTTATTTTATGTACAAGACAAATTGTTTATTCTGCAGGATCTAATAATGTGCGCTCAGGTTACGCTGCCAAATAGTGCACCCCGCTAGTTTCCATCCATTCCGTAGGAACTAGTGACATCACTGAGGCACAAAATGCCTCATGCCTCAGTCGCGTCACTAAGCCCTTATTTATTTATTTATTTTATTTATTAATGATTATTTATATGGTGCACAAAAGTTCCACGGTGCTTTACACAGAGTAGTCATTTACATCAGTCCCTGCCCTGGGGAGCTTACAATCTATATCATGACAATAGTCAACACAATTTTTTTTTTAACAAGTTTTTCCATCTTTTACTAGACCTGTGGTCTACAATTGGGAATAGTAACCTGTGCCGAGCGCAACGGCAGTGGGACAAGGCACCATGCCCGACGCGTGGCGAGTGAAGTGAGCCACACAAGGGGACGCGGTGCACTAATTGGGGTCACATGTGGTTTAAAATGGTAAATGACACCCAAAAAACTTTACAAAAATGGTGTTCACCTTTTCTGTGTCGACCATTTTCCATGTCGCCATTTTGACAGTGTCAACCTTGTATCTGTCGGCTTTATCAGGTGTCTACCTTGTACAAGTCGACATATTGCTCCTGTCGACCTCTTGCCTGTCGACCATATGGGGTTGATCTATTGACTGTCGACCAAATTATGGTTGAGCCAATGATCCACACTTAACCCGAGCACTCGGAGGAAACCCACGCAAACACTGAAGAACATACAAACTCCACACATATACACCATGATGCTTACGACATAAGGGCTCTTTTATAGTCTGAATTGAAGAGCATCACGTATGAGGGAAAGAGATGTAAAAGAAGATGGTAAATATTAAGAGACAGGCACATTATAACAGGAACATTTATTGAATATATTATTATTTACAAATGCCGTTCCTGATTCAGTCTGAAAACAGACGCAAACACCAAACTGGGGACTGCTGAGGGAAGAAAAGCCACGCTGGGGTGCAAGGGGTGCAAATGCTTTTATTTGTTTGCATGCAGGGACAATCCGGGCTGCTTTTGCATGTAACAAACAAATACTGAGCTGCTCTGTTAGACACTGAAATTTAGAATTACACAAGGGGGATCCGGTCTGAAGATCGACACTGTCTAGGTCGACAATGTTTAGGCCGACCACTATAGGTCGACAGTCACTAGGTCGACAGGGTCAGAAGGTCGACAGGGTTTCTAGGTCGACATGTGCTAGGTCGACATGAGTTTTCAAAAAAAAATTCTTTTTTTGAACTTTTTTATACTTAACGATCCACGTGGACTATGATTGGAACGGTAATCTGTGCTGAGCGCAGCGGAGCAAGGCACCTTGCCCGAAGCATGGCGAGGCATGCGAGGGGACACGGTGCACTAATTGGGGTTCGACAACCAAAAAAACAAAAAAAAACACCTCATGTCAACCTTTTGACCTGTCAACCTAGCACATGTCGACCTAGAAACCCTGTCGACCTTCCAACCCTGTCGACCTAGTGACTGTCGACCTATAGTGGTCGACCTAAACATTGTCGACATAATGATCCACACCCACACTAGGACACGCGCCTTCTCACTACCTGCAACATGGCTTTACCGGGCCCACAGAGAGCGTCCTAGTGACTGGCATACAATACACTGAGCTTCCTGGTGACTGCTACACAATACAGAGAGCATCCTAGTGACTGGCATACAATACACAGAGGTTCCTGGTGACCGCTACACAATACAGAAAGCATCCTAGTGACTGGCATACAATACACTGATCTTCCTGGTGACCGCTACACAATACAGAGAGCATCCTACTGACTAGCATACAATACACAGAGCTTCCTGGTGACCGCAACACAATACAGAGAACGTCCTAGTGACTGGCATACAATACACCGAGCTTCCTGGTGACTGCTACACAATACAGAGAGCATCCTAGTGACTGGCATACAATACACAGTGCTTCCTGGTGACCGCTACACAATACAGAAAGCATCCTAGTGACTGGCATACAATACACTGATCTTCCTGGTGACCGCTACACAATACAGAGAGCATCCTACTGACTAGCAAAGAATACACAGAGCTTCCTGGTGACCGCAACACAATACAGAGAGCATCATAGTGACTGGCATACAATACACATAGCTTCCTGGTGACCGCTACACAATACAGAGAGCATCTTAGTGACTGGCATACAATACACTGAGCTTCCTGGTGACCGCTACACAATACAGAAAGCGTCCTAGTGACAGGCATACAATACACTGAGCTTCCTGGTGACCGCTACACAATACAGAGAGCATCCTATCAGTTATGTGGCGGTATACATTAGTGCTTCCGATTGTCCACGTTTTATGACTGGAAGTCACCAGCACTGGTTTTGCCTATCACTTTGACCATAAGTAATTTGATTTGGTCCTGGACCACCAACCCGAGGCACCCCCCTGCAAGAGCCCTGCAACACCCCAGGGTGCCCAACATTATCAACTAATTATATTAATATTCATTAAACCCCTAATTACCTGTGAAATTTGTAGTAACCCCATTAAAAGAATGAACCCCTTAATTTTATGGTCAAACCAAGTTAGCCTTATTCTTAAATGTACTTCCATAATTATAGACATCCGGGGGGGGGGGCACACTGCACCCATAGAGTATACTATGGGTGCAGTGTGGGCACAAATCACTTTGAAAATGGCCGCTGCGGCCATTTCCAAGTGATTTGTGCATGCGCAGTAGGTTCTGGCTTTATGCCAGAGTCTATTAGCTGCTGGAGAGGAGGGGGCTGGCAACAGAGGCTGGACGTGGGTCCCCATCTCTTAAAACGCCCCTGAACCCACCACACTCTCCTGTTACTTATCCCTCTTCCTACAATGAACATCAGATTGGGAGGACTGCTCTATACTAAATGCCAGATTGGGAGGACTGCTCTACACTAATAACAAGATTGGGAGGACTGCTCTACACTAAACACCAGATTGGGAGGACTGCTCTACACTAGATGCCAGATTGGGAGGACTGCTCTATACTAGATGCCAGATTGGGAGGACTGCTCTACACTAAACGCCAGATTGGGAGGACTGCTCTACACTAAATGCCAGATTGGGAGGACTGCTCTACACTAATAACCAGATTGGGAGGACTGCTCTACACTAAATGCCAGATTGGGAGGACTGCTCTACACTAGATGCCAGATTGGGAGGACTGCTCTACACTAATAGCCAGATTGGAAGGACTGCTCTACACTAAATGCCAGATTGGGAGGACTGCTCTACACTAAATGCTAGATTGGGAGGACTGCTCTACACTAATAACCAGATTGGGAGGACTGCTCTACACTAAATGCCAGATTGGGAGGACTGCTCTACACTAAACGCCAGATTGGGAGGACTGCTGTACACTAATAACCAGATTGGGAGAACTGCTCTACACTAAATGCCAGATTGGGAGGACTGTTCTACACTTATAACCAGATTGGGAGGACTGCTCTACACTAAATGCCAGATTGGGAGGACTGCTCTACACTAAACGCCAGATTGGGAGGACTGCTCTACACTAAATGCCAGATTGGGAGGACTGCTCTACACTAATAACCAGATTGGGAGGACTGCTCTACACTAATGCCAGATTGGGAGGACTGTTCTAAATTTATAACCAGATTGGGAGGACTGCTCTACACTAAATGCCAGACTGGGAGGACTGCTCTACACTAGATGCCAGATTGGGAGGACTGCTCTACACACTAATAACCAGATTGGGAGGACTGCTCTACACTAAATGCCAGATTGGGAGGACTGCTCTATACTAGATGCCAGATTGGGAGGACTGCTCTACACTAAATGCCAGATTGGGAGGACTGCTCTACACTAGATGCCAGATTGGGAGGACTGCTCTACACTAAATTCCAGATTAGGAGGACTGCTCTACATTCAGCACCAGATTGGGAGGGCTGTTCTACACTAAGCACCAGATTGGGAGGACTGTTCTACACTAATAACCAGATTGGGAGGACTGCTCTACACTAATAACCAGATTGGGAGGACTGCTCCACACTAGATGCCAGATTGGGAGGACTGCTCTACACTAGATGCCAGATTGGGAGGACTGCTCTACACTAGATGCCAGATTGGAAGGACAGCTCTACACAATGTCAGACTGGGAGGACTGCTCTACACTAAACGCCAGATTGGGAGGACTGCTCTACACTAAATGCCAGATTGGGAGGACTGCTCTACACTATTAACCAGATTGGGAGGACTGCTCTACACTAAATGCCAGATTGGGAGGACTGTTCTACAGTAATAACCATATTGGGAGGACTGCTCTACACTAAATGCCAGATTGGGAGGACTGCTCTACACTAGATGCCAGATTGGGAGGACTGCTCTACACTAGATGCCAGATTGGGAGGACTGCTCTACACTAATAACCAGATTGGGAGGACTGCTCTACACTAGATGCCAGATTGGGAGGACTGCTCTACACTAAATGCCAGATTGGGAGGACTGCTCTACACTAATAACCAGATTGGGAGGACTGCTCTACACTAAATGCCAGATTGGGAGGACTGCTCTACACTAATAACCAAAATGGGAGAACTGCTCTACACTAAATGCCAGATTGGGAGGACTGCTCTATAGTAAACAGCAGATTGGGAGGACTGCTCTACACTAAATGCCAGATTGGAAAGACTGCTCTATACAAAACACCAGATTGGAAGGACTGCTGTACACTAATAACCAGATTGGGAGGACTGCTGTACACTAATAACCAGATAGGGAGGACTGTTCTACACTAAATGCCAGATAGGGAGGACTGCTCTACACGAATAACCAGATTGGGAGGACTGCTCTACACTAGATGCCAGATTGGGAGGACTGCTCTACACTAAATGCCAGATTGGGAGGACTGCACTACACTAATAACCAAAATGGGAGAACTGCTCTACACTAAATGCCAGATTGGGAGGACTGCTCTATAGTAAACAGCAGATTGGGAGGACTGCCCTATACTAAGCACAGGATTGGGAGGACTGCTCTACACTAAATGCCAGATTTGGAGGACTCTTGTACAATAAACACTAGTTTGGGAAGACTGTTCTATACAAAACACCAGATTGGAAGAACTGCTGTACACTAATAACCAGATTGGGAGGACTGCTGTACACTATAACCAGATAGGGAGTACTGTTCTACACTAATAACCATATTGGGAGGACTGCTCTACACTAAATGCCAGATTGGGAGGACTGCTCTACACTAGATGCCAGATTGGGAGGACTGCTCTACACTAATAACCAGATTGGGAGGACTGTTCTACACTAAATGCCAGATAGGGAGGACTGCTCTACACGAATAACCAGATTGGGAGGACTGCTCTACACTAGATGCCAGATTGGGAGGACTGCTCTACACTAAATGCCAGATTGGGAGGACTGCACTACACTAATAACCAAAATGGGAGGACTGCTCTTCACTAAATGCCAGATTGGGAGGACTTCTCTACACTAAATGCCAGATTGGGAGGACTGCTCTACACTAAATGCCAGATTGGGAGGACTGCTCTACACTAGATGCCAGATTGGGAGGACTGCTCTACACTAAATGCCAGATTGGGAGGACTGCACTACACTAATAACCAAAATGGGAGGACTGCTCTTCACTAAATGCCAGATTGGGAGGACTTCTCTACACTAAATGCCAGATTGGGAGGACTGCTCTACACTAAATGCCAGATTGGGAGGACTGCTCTACACTAGATGCCAGATTGGAAGGACTGCTCTACACTAAATTCCAGATTAGGAGGACTGCTGTACACTAAGCACCAGAATGGGAGGACTGCTCTACATTAAGCACCAGATTGGGAGGACTGTTCTACATTAAGCACCGAATTGGGAGGACTGCTCTACCATAAATGCCAGATTAGGAGGACTGCTTTATAGTAAACAGCAGATTGGGAGGACTGCTGTACACTAATAACCAGATTGGAAGGACTGCTGTACACTAATAACCAGATTGGGAGGACTGCTGTACACTAATAACCAGATTGGGAGGACTGCTGTACACTAATAACCAGATTGGGAGGACTGCTGTACACTAATAACCAGATTGGGAGGACTGATGTACACTAATAACCAGATTGGGAGGACTGCTCTACACTAATAACCAGATTGGAAGGACTGCTCTACACTAAATGCCAGATTGGGAGGACTGCTGTACACTAATAACCAGATTGGAAGGACTGCTGTACACTAATAACCAGATTGGGAGGACTGCTGTACACTAATAACTAGAGATGAGCGGGTTCGGTTTCTCTGAAACCGAACCCGCACGAACTTCATGTTTTTTTCACGGGTCCGAGCAGACTCGGATCCTCCCGCCTTGCTCGGTTAACCCGAGCGCGCCCGAACGTCATCATGACGCTGTCGGATTCTCGCGAGACTCGGATTCTATATAAGGAGACGCGCGTCGCCGCCATTTTCACACGTGCATTGAGATTGATAGGGAGAGGACGTGGCTGGCGTCCTCTCCATTAGAAATTAGATTAGAAGAGAGAGAGAGATTGTGCAGAGTCAGACAGAGTTTACCACAGTGACCAGTGCAGTTGTTGTTAGTTAACTTTTATTTATTTTAATATAATATATCCGTTCTCTGCTATATCCGTTCTCTGCCTGAAAAAAAACGATACACAGCAGCAGCCAGTCACACAGTGTGACTCAGTCTGTGTGCACTCAGCTCAGCCCAGTGTGCTGCACATCAATGTATAAAAGGCAAAGCTTATAATAATTGTGGGGGAGACTGGGGAGCACTGCAGGTTGTTATAGCAGGAGCCCCCAGGAGTACATAATATTATATTAATTTAAAATTAAACAGTGCACACTTTTGCTGCAGGAGTGCCACTGCCAGTGTGACTAGTGGTGACCAGTGCCTGACCACCAGTATAGTAGTATATTGTTGTATGTATTGTATACTATCTCTTTATCAACCAGTCTATATTAGCAGCAGACACAGTACAGTGCGGTAGTTCACGGCTGTGGCTACCTCTGTGTCGGCAGTCGGAACTCGGCAGGCAGTCCGTCCATCCATAATTGTATTACAATATATACCACCTAACCGTGGTATTTTTTTTTCTTTCTTTATACCGTCGTCATAGTGTCATACTAGTTGTTACGAGTATACTACTATCTCTTTATCAACCAGTGTACAGTGCGGTAGTTCACGGCTGTGGCTACCTCTGTGTCGGCAGTCGGCAGGCAGTCCGTCCATCCATAATTGTATTATTATTATAATATATACCACCTAACTGTGGTATTTTTTTTTCTTTCTTTATACCGTCGTCATAGTGTCATACTAGTTGTTACGAGTATACTACTATCTCTTTATCAACCAGTGTACAGTGCGGTAGTTCACGGCTGTGGCTACCTCTGTGTCGGCAGTCGGCAGGCAGTCCGTCCATCCATAATTGTATTATTATTATAATATATACCACCTAACCGTGGTTTTTTTTTCATTCTTTATACCGTCGTCATAGTGTCATACTAGTTGTTACGAGTATACTACTATCTCTTTATCAACCAGTGTACAGTGCGGTAGTTCACGGCTGTGGCTACCTCTGTGTCGGCAGTCGGCAGGCAGTCCGTCCATCCATAATTGTATTATTATTATAATATATACCACCTAACTGTGGTATTTTTTTTTCTTTCTTTATACCGTCGTCATAGTGTCATACTAGTTGTTACGAGTATACTACTATCTCTTTATCAACCAGTGTACAGTGCGGTAGTTCACGGCTGTGGCTACCTCTGTGTCGGCAGTCGGCAGGCAGTCCGTCCATCCATAATTGTATTATTATTATAATATATACCACCTAACCGTGGTTTTTTTTTCATTCTTTATACCGTCGTCATAGTGTCATACTAGTTGTTACGAGTATACTACTATCTCTTTATCAACCAGTGTACAGTGCGGTAGTTCACGGCTGTGGCTACCTCTGTGTCGGCAGTCGGCAGGCAGTCCGTCCATCCATAATTGTATTATTATTATAATATATACCACCTAACCGTGGTTTTTTTTTCATTCTTTATACCGTCGTCATAGTGTCATACTAGTTGTTACGAGTATACTACTATCTCTTTATCAACCAGTGTACAGTGCGGTAGTTCACGGCTGTGGCTACCTCTGTGTCGGCAGTCGGCAGGCAGTCCGTCCATCCATAATTGTATTATTATTATTATAATATATACCACCTAACCGTGGTTTTTTTTTCATTCTTTATACCGTCGTCATAGTGTCATACTAGTTGTTACGAGTATACTACTATCTCTTTATCAACCAGTGTACAGTGCGGTAGTTCACGGCTGTGGCTACCTCTGTGTCGGCAGTCGGCAGGCAGTCCGTCCATCCATAATTGTATTATTATTATAATATATACCACCTAACCGTGGTTTTTTTTTCATTCTTTATACCGTCGTCATAGTGTCATACTAGTTGTTACGAGTATACTACTATCTCTTTATCAACCAGTGTACAGTGCGGTAGTTCACGGCTGTGGCTACCTCTGTGTCGGCAGTCGGCAGGCAGTCCGTCCATCCATAATTGTATTATTATTATAATATATACCACCTAACCGTGGTTTTTTTTTCATTCTTTATACCGTCGTCATAGTGTCATACTAGTTGTTACGAGTATACTACTATCTCTTTATCAACCAGTGTACAGTGCGGTAGTTCACGGCTGTGGCTACCTCTGTGTCGGCAGTCGGCAGGCAGTCCGTCCATCCATAATTGTATTATTATTATAATATATACCACCTAACCGTGGTTTTTTTTTCATTCTTTATACCGTCGTCATAGTGTCATACTAGTTGTTACGAGTATACTACTATCTCTTTATCAACCAGTGTACAGTGCGGTAGTTCACGGCTGTGGCTACCTCTGTGTCGGCAGTCGGCAGGCAGTCCGTCCATCCATAATTGTATTATTATTATAATATATACCACCTAACCGTGGTTTTTTTTTCATTCTTTATACCGTCGTCATAGTGTCATACTAGTTGTTACGAGTATACTACTATCTCTTTATCAACCAGTGTACAGTGCGGTAGTTCACGGCTGTGGCTACCTCTGTGTCGGAACTCGGCAGGCAGTCCGTCCATCCATAATTGTATTATATACCACCTAACCGTGGTTTTTTTATACCACCTAACCGTGGCAGTCCGTCCATAATTGTATACTAGTATCCAATCCATCCATCTCCATTGTTTACCTGAGGTGCCTTTTAGTTCTGCCTATAAAATATGGAGAACAAAAAAGTTGAGGTTCCAAAATTAGGGAAAGATCAAGATCCACTTCCACCTCGTGCTGAAGCTGCTGCCACTAGTCATGGCCGAGACGATGAAATGCCAGCAACGTCGTCTGCCAAGGCCGATGCCCAATGTCATAGTACAGAGCATGTCAAATCCAAAACACCAAATATCAGAAAAAAAAGGACTCCAAAACCTAAAATAAAATTGTCGGAGGAGAAGCGTAAACTTGCCAATATGCCATTTACCACACGGAGTGGCAAGGAACGGCTGAGGCCCTGGCCTATGTTCATGGCTAGTGGTTCAGCTTCACATGAGGATGGAAGCACTCAGCCTCTCGCTAGAAAAATGAAAAGACTCAAGCTGGCAAAAGCAGCACAGCAAAGAACTGTGCATTCTTCGAAATCCCAAATCCGAATTCCGAGCCCACCCGCTGGCGGTGATGCAGGGCAGTCTGGAGCGACTGCTGATGCTGACATCTGGTCCGGACTGAAGGACCTGACAACCATTACGGACATGTCGTCTACTGTCACTGCATATGATTCTCTCACCATTGATAGAATGGTGGAGGATTATATGAGTGACCGCATCCAAGTAGGCACGTCACACAGTCCGTACTTATACTGGCAGGAAAAAGAGGCAATTTGGAGGCCCTTGCACAAACTGGCTTTATTCTACCTAAGTTGCCCTCCCACAAGTGTGTACTCCGAAAGAGTGTTTAGTGCCGCCGCTCACCTTGTCAGCAATCGGCGTACGAGGTTACATCCAGAAAATGTGGAGAAGATGATGTTCATTAAAATGAATTATAATCAATTCCTCCGCGGAGACATTGACCAGCAGCAATTGCCTCCACAAAGTACACAGGGAGCTGACATGGTGGATTCCAGTGGGGACGAATTGATAATCTGTGAGGAGGGGGATGTACACGGTGATATATCGGAGGATGATGATGAGGTGGACATCTTGCCTCTGTAGAGCCAGTTTGTGCAAGGAGAGATTAATTGCTTCTTTTTTGGTGGGGGTCCAAACCAACCCGTCATTTCAGTCACAGTCGTGTGGCAGACCCTGTCACTGAAATGATGGGTTGGTTAAAGTGTGCATGTCCTGTTTTGTTTATACAACATAAGGGTGGGTGGGAAGGGCCCAAGGACAATTCCATCTTGCACCTCTTTTTTCTTTTATTTTTCTTTGCGTCATGTGCTGTTTGGGGAGGGTTTTTTGGAAGGGACATCCTGCGTGACACTGCAGTGCCACTCCTAGATGGGCCCGGTGTTTGTGTCGGCCACTAGGGTCGCTTATCTTTCTCACACAGTCAGCTACCTCATTGCGCCTCTTTTTTTCTTTGCGTCATGTGCTGTTTGGGGAGGGTTTTTTGGAAGGGACATCCTGCGTGACACTGCAGTGCCACTCCTAGATGGGCCAGGTGTTTGTGTCGGCCACTAGGGTCGCTAATCTTACTCACACAGCTACCTCATTGCGCCTCTTTTTTTCTTTGCGTCATGTGCTGTTTGGGGAGGGTTTTTTGGAAGGGACATCCTGCGTGACACTGCAGTGCCACTCCTAGATGGGCCCGGTGTTTGTGTCGGCCACTAGGGTCGCTTATCTTTCTCACACAGTCAGCTACCTCATTGCGCCTCTTTTTTTCTTTGCGTCATGTGCTGTTTGGGGAGGGTTTTTTGGAAGGGACATCCTGCGTGACACTGCAGTGCCACTCCTAGATGGGCCCGGTGTTTGTGTCGGCCACTAGGGTCGCTTATCTTTCTCACACAGTCAGCTACCTCATTGCACCTCTTTTTTTCTTTGCGTCATGTGCTGTTTGGGGAGGGTTTTTTGGAAGGGACATCCTGCGTGACACTGCAGTGCCACTCCTAGATGGGCCCGGTGTTTGTGTCGGCCACTAGGGTCGCTAATCTTACTCACACAGCTACCTCATTGCGCCTCTTTTTTTCTTTGCGTCATGTGCTGTTTGGGGAGGGTTTTTTGGAAGGGACATCCTGCGTGACACTGCAGTGCCACTCCTAGATGGGCCCGGTGTTTGTGTCGGCCACTAGGGTCGCTGAGCTTAGTCATCCAGCGACCTCGGTGCAAATTTTAGGACTAAAAATAATATTGTGAGGTGTAAGGTGTTCAGAATAGACTGAAAATGAGTGTTAATTATGGTTATTGAGGTTAATAATACTATGGGATCAAAATGACCCCCAAATTCAATGTTTTAAGATGTTTTTTAGGGTTTTTTGAAAAAACCACCCGAATCCAAAACACACCCGAATCCGACAAAAAAAATTCGGTGAGGTTTTGCCAAAACGCGGTCGAACCCAAAACACGGCCACGGAACCGAACCCAAAACCAAAACACAAAACCCGAAAAATTTCAGGCGCTCATCTCTACTAATAACCAGATTGGGAGGACTGCTGTACACTAATAACCAGATTGGGAGGACTGCTGTACACTAATAACCAGATTGGGAGGACTGATGTACACTAATAACCAGATTGGGAGGACTGCTCTACACTAATAACCAGATTGGAAGGACTGCTCTACACTAAATGACAGATTGGGAGGACTGCTCTACACTAAACGCCAGATTGGGAGGACTGCTCTGCACTAATAACCAGATTGGGAAGACTGCTCTACACTTAGGGGGTCATTCCGAGTTGTTCGCTCGTTATTTTTTCCCACTACGGAGCGATTAGTCGCAAACTGCGCATGCGCAATGTATGCAGCGCGCCTGCGCCAAGTAAATTAGCACAAAAGTTTGGTATTTTACTCACGGCAGATTGGGAGGACTGCTCTACACTAATAACCAGATTGGGAAGACTGCTCTACACTTAGGGGGTCATTCCGAGTTGTTCGCTCGTTATTTTTTCCCGCTACAGAGCGATTAGTCGCAAACTGCGCATTCGCAATGTACGCAGCGCGCCTGCGCCAAGTAACTTAGCACAAAAGTTTGGTATTTTACTCACTGCGATTGGGAGGACTGCTCTACACTAAATGCCAGATTGGGAGGACTGTTCTACACTAAACGCCAGATTGGGAGGACTGCTCTACACTAAATGCCAGATTGGGAGGACTGCTCTACACTAAATGCCAGATTGGGAGGACTGCTCTACACTAATAACCAGATTGGGAGGACTGTTCTACACTAAGAACCAGATTGGGAGGACTGCTCTACACTAAATTCCAGATTAGGAGGACTGCTCTAAACTAAGCACCAGATTGGGAGGACTGCTCTACATTAAGCACCAGATTGGGAGGACTGTTCTACCCTAAACACCAGATTGGGAGGACTGTTCTACATTAAGCACCGGATTGGGAGGACTGCTCTACCATAAATGCCAGATTGGGAGGACTGCTCTATAGTAAACAGCAGATTGGGAGGACTGCCCTATACTAAACACCAGATTGGGAGGACTGCCCTATACTAAACACCAGATTGGGAGGACTGCTGTACACTAATAACCAGATTGGGAGGACTGCTGTACACTAATAACCAGATTGGAAGGACTGCTGTACACTAATAACCAGATAGGGAGGACTGCTGTACACTAATAACCAGATTGGGAGGACTGCTGTACACTGATAACCAGATTGGGAGGACTGCTGTACACTAATAACCAGATTGGGAGGGCTGCTGTACACTAAATACCAGATTAGGAGGACTGCTCTATACTAAACACCAGTGGCTAAATGTAATAACCTCTGTGTTTCGGAGGTGACGGAATTTTGTGCGAGTCTGCCTATTTTATTTTTTAAAGCACCAAACATTTACAAATCATAACCAAGCCAGTTTTTTCTTGTAAATGATTATTGCTTTAAAAAAAAAACAACGGGCAGACTTGCACAAAATTCTTGCACTTCTGGAACTCGGAGGCTACTACATTTAGCCGCAAATTATAAGGACTGCTCTACGCTAAAAAACAGATTGTGAGAACTGCTCTACACTAAACACCAGATTAGGAGGACTGCTCTACACTAAACACCAGATTGGGAGGACTGCACTATACTAAACACCATAATGGGAGGACTGCTCTACACTAAACACCAGATTGGGAGGACTGCTCTACACTAAATGCCAGATTGGGAGGACTGCTCTACACTAATAACAAGATTGGGAGGACTGCTCTACACTAAATGCCAGACTGCTCTACACTAAATGCCAGATTGGGAGGACTGCTCTACACTAGATGCCAGATTGGGAGGACTGCTCTACATTAATAACCAGATTGGAAGGACTGCTCTACACTAAATGCCAGATTGGGAGGACTGCTCTACACTAAAATGACAGATTGGGAGGACTGCTCTACACTAAACGCCAGATTGGGAGGACTGCTCTACACTAAATGCCAGATTGGGAGGACTGCTCTGCACTAAAAACCAGATTGGGAAGACTGCTCTACACTTAGGGGGTCATTACGAGTTGTTCGCTCGTTATTTTTTCCCACTACGGAGCGATTAGTCGCAAACTGCGCATGCGCAATGTATGCAGCGCGAAGGCGCCAAGTAAATTAGCACAAAAGTTTGGTATTTTACTCACGGCAGATTGGGAGGACTGCTCTACACTAATAACCAGATTGGGAAGACTGCTCTACACTTAGGGGGTCATTCCGAGTTGTTCGCTCGTTATTTTTTCCCGCTACGGAGCTATTAGTCGCAAACTGCGCATTCGCAATGTACGCAGCGCGCCTGCGCCAAGTAAATTAGCACAAAAGTTTGGTATTTTACTCACTGCGATTGGGAGGACTGCTCTACACTAAGTGCCAGATCGGGAGGACTGCTCTACACTAAATGCGAGATTGGGAGGACTGCTCTACACTAGATGCCAGATTGGGAGGACTGCTCTACACTAATAACCAGATTGGAAGGACTGCTCTATACTAAATGCCAGATTGGGAGGACTGCTCTACACTAATAACCAGATTGGGAGGACTGCTCTACACTAAATGCCAGATTGGGAGGACTGCTCTACACTAAACGCCAGATTGGGAGGACTGCTCTACACTAAATGCCAGATTGGGAGGACTGCTCTACACTAAGAACCAGATTGGGAGGACTGCTCTACACTAAATTCCAGATTGGGAGGACTGCTCTACACTAATAACCAGATTGGGAGGACTGCTCTACACTAAATTCCAGATTAGGAGGACTGCTCTAAACTAAGCACCAGATTGGGAGGACTGCTCTACATTAAGCACCAGATTGGGAGGACTGTTCTACACTAAACACCAGATTGGGAGGACTGTTCTACATTAAGCACCGGATTGGGAGGACTGCTCTACCATAAATGCCAGATTGGGAGGACTGCTCTATAGTAAACAGCAGATTGGGAGGACTGCCCTATACTAAACACCAGATTGGGAGGACTGCTGTACACTAATAACCAGATTGGGAGGACTGCTGTACACTAATAACCAGATTGGGAGGACTGCTGTACACTAATAACTAGATTGGAAGGACTGCTGTACACTAATAACCAGATAGGGAGGACTGCTGTACACTAATAACCAGATTGGGAGGACTGCTGTACACTGATAACCAGATAGGGAGGACTGCTGTACACTAATAACCAGATTGGGAGGACTACTGTACACTAATAACCAGATTGGGAGGACTGCTGTACACTAAATACCAGATTAGGAGGACTGCTCTACACTAAGCGCCAGTGGCTAAATGTAATAACCTCCGTGTTTCAGAGGTGCAGGAATTTTGTGCGAGTCTGCCTGTTTTATTTTTTAAAGCACCAAACATTTACAAATCATAACCAAGCCAGTTTTTTCTTGTAAATGATTATTGCTTTAAAAAAAAAAACTGGGCAGACTTGCACAAAATTCTTGCACTTCTGGAACTCGGAGGCTACTACATTTAGCCGCAAATTATAAGGACTGCTCTACGCTAAAAAACAGATTGTGAGAACTGCTCTACACTAAACACCAGATTAGGAGGACTGCTCTACACTAAACACCAGATTGGGAGGACTGCACTATACTAAACACGATATTGGGAGGACTGCTCTACACTAAACACCAGATTGGGAGGACTGTTCTAAATTAAGCACCGGATTGGGAGTACTGCTTTACCATAAACGCCAGATTGGGAGGACTGCTCTATAGTAAACAGCAGATTGGGAGGACTGCTCTACACTAAATGCCAGATTGGAAAGACTGCTCTATACAAAACACCAGATTTGGAGGACTCTTGTACAATAAACACTAGTTTGGGAAGACTGTTCTATACAAAACACCAGATTGGAAGGACTGCTGTACACTAATAACCAGATTGGGAGGACTGCTGTACACTAAGCACCAGAATGGGAGGACTGCTCTACATTAAGCACCAGATTGGGAGGGCTGTTCTACACTAAGCACCAGATTGGGAGGACTGTTCTACATTAAGCACCGAATTGGGAGGACTGCTCTACCATAAATGCCAGATTAGGAGGACTGCTTTATAGTAAACAGCAGATTGGGAGGACTGCTGTACACTAATAACCAGATTGGAAGGACTGCTGTACACTAATAACCAGATTGGGAGGACTGCTGTACACTAATAACCAGATTGGGAGGACTGCTGTACACTAATAACCAGATTGGGAGGACTGCTGTACACTAATAACCAGATTGGGAGGACTGCTGTACACTAATAACCAGATTGGGAGGACTGCTGTACACTAATAACCAGATTGGGAGGGCTGCTGTACACTAAATACCAGATTAGGAGGACTGCTCTATACTAAACACCAGTGGCTAAATGTAATAACCTCTGTGTTTCGGAGGTGACGGAATTTTGTGCGAGTCTGCCTGTTTTATTTTTTAAAGCACCAAACATTTACAAATCATAACCAAGACAGTTTTTTCTTGTAAATGATTATTGCTTTAAAAAAAAAAAAAAACAACGGGCAGACTTGCACAAAATTCTTGCACTTCTGGAACTCGGAGGCTACTACATTTAGCCGCAAATTATAAGGACTGCTCTACGCTAAAAAACAGATTGTGAGAACTGCTCTACACTAAACACCAGATTAGGAGGACTGCTATACACTAAACACCAGATTAGGAGGACTGCTCTACACTAAACACCAGATTGGGAGGACTGCACTATACTAAACACCATATTGGGAGGACTGCTCTACACTAAATGCCAGATTGGGAGGACTGCTCTACACTAATAACAAGATTGGGAGGACTGCTCTACACTAAATGCCAGACTGCTCTACACTAAATGCCAGATTGGGAGGACTGCTCTACACTAGATGCCAGATTGGGAGGACTGCTCTACACTAATAACCAGATTGGAAGGACTGCTCTACACTAAATGCCAGATTGGGAGGACTGCTCTACACTAAATGACAGATTGGGAGGACTGCTCTACACAAAACGCCAGATTGGGAGGACTGCTCTACACTAAACGCCAGATTGGGAGGACTGCTCTGCACTAATAACCAGATTGGGAAGACTGCTCTACACTTAGGGGGTCATTCCGAGTTGTTCGCTCGTTATTTTTTCCCACTACGGAGCGATTAGTCGCAAACTGCGCATGCGCAATGTATGCAGCGCGCCTGCGCCAAGTAAATTAGCACAAAAGTTTGGTATTTTACTCACGGCAGATTGGGAGGACTGCTCTACACTAATAACCAGATTGGGAAGACTGCTCTACACTTAGGGGGTCATTCCGAGTTGTTCGCTCGTTATTTTTTCCCGCTACAGAGCGATTAGTCGCAAACTGCGCATTCGCAATGTACGCAGCGCGCCTGCGCCAAGTAACTTAGCACAAAAGTTTGGTATTTTACTCACTGCGATTGGGAGGACTGCTCTACACTAAATGCCAGATTGGGAGGACTGTTCTACACTAAACGCCAGATTGGGAGGACTGCTCTACACTAAATGCCAGATTGGGAGGACTGCTCTACACTAAATGCCAGATTGGGAGGACTGCTCTACACTAATAACCAGATTGGGAGGACTGTTCTACACTAAGAACCAGATTGGGAGGACTGCTCTACACTAAATTCCAGATTAGGAGGACTGCTCTAAACTAAGCACCAGATTGGGAGGACTGCTCTACATTAAGCACCAGATTGGGAGGACTGTTCTACCCTAAACACCAGATTGGGAGGACTGTTCTACATTAAACACCGGATTGGGAGGACTGCTCTACCATAAATGCCAGATTGGGAGGACTGCTCTATAGTAAACAGCAGATTGGGAGGACTGCCCTATACTAAACACCAGATTGGGAGGACTGCTGTACACTAATAACCAGATTGGGAGGACTGCTGTACACTAATAACCAGATTGGGAGGACTGCTGTACACTAATAACCAGATTGGGAGGACTGCTGTACACTAATAACCAGATTGGGAGGACTGCTGTACACTAATAACCAGATTGGAAGGACTGCTGTACACTAATAACCAGATAGGGAGGACTGCTGTACACTAATAACCAGATTGGGAGGACTGCTGTACACTAATAACCAGATTGGGAGGACTGCTGTACACTAATAACCAGATTGGGAGGACTGCTGTACACTAATAACCAGATTGGAAGGACTGCTGTACACTAATAACCAGATAGGGAGGACTGCTGTACACTAATAACCAGATTGGGAGGACTGCTGTACACTGATAACCAGATTGGGAGGACTGCTGTACACTAAATACCAGATTAGGAGGACTGCTCTATACTAAACACCAGTGGCTAAATGTAATAACCTCTGTGTTTCGGAGGTGACGGAATATTGTGCGAGTCTGCCTATTTTATTTTTTAAAGCACCAAACATTTACAAATCATAACCAAGCCAGTTTTTTCTTGTAAATGATTATTGCTTTAAAAAAAAAACAACGGGCAGACTTGCACAAAATTCTTGCACTTCTGGAACTCGGAGGCTACTACATTTAGCCGCAAATTATAAGGACTGCTCTACGCTAAAAAACAGATTGTGAGAACTGCTCTACACTAAACACCAGATTAGGAGGACTGCTCTACACTAAACACCAGATTGGGAGGACTGCACTATACTAAACACCATATTGGGAGGACTGCTCTACACTAAACACCAGATTAGGAGGACTGCTCTACACTAAACACCAGATTAGGAGGACTGCTCTACACTAAACACCAGATTGGGAGGACTGCACTATACTAAACACCATATTGGGAGGACTGCTCTACACTAAACACCAGATTGGGAGGACTGCTCTACACTAAATGCCAGATTGGGAGGACTGCTCTACACTAATAACAAGATTGGGAGGACTGCTCTACACTAAATGCCAGACTGCTCTACACTAAATGCCAGATTGGGAGGACTACTCTACACTAGATGCCAGATTGGGAGGACTGCTCTACATTAATAACCAGATTGGAAGGACTGCTCTACACTAAATGCCAGATTGGGAGGACTGCTCTACACTAAAATGACAGATTGGGAGGACTGCTCTACACTAAACGCCAGATTGGGAGGACTGCTCTACACTAAATGCCAGATTGGGAGGACTGCTCTGCACTAAAAACCAGATTGGGAAGACTGCTCTACACTTAGGGGTCATTCCGAGTTGTTCGCTCGTTATTTTTCCCCACTACGGAGCGATTAGTCGCAAACTGCGCATGCGCAATGTATGCAGCGCGAAGGCGCCAAGTAAATTAGCACAAAAGTTTGGTATTTTACTCACGGCAGATTGGGAGGACTGCTCTACACTAATAACCAGATTGGGAAGACTGCTCTACACTTAGGGGTTAATTCCGAGTTGTTCGCTCGTTATTTTTTCCCGCTACGGAGCTATTAGTCGCAAACTGCGCATTCGCAATGTACGCAGCGCGCCTGCGCCAAGTAAATTAGCACAAAAGTTTGGTATTTTACTCACTGCGATTGGGAGGACTGCTCTACACTAAGTGCCAGATCGGGAGGACTGCTCTACACTAAATGCGAGATTGGGAGGACTGCTCTACACTAGATGCCAGATTGGGAGGACTGCTCTACACTAATAACCAGATTGGAAGGACTGCTCTATACTAAATGCCAGATTGGGAGGACTGCTGTACACTAGATGCCAGATTGGGAGGACTGCTCTATACTAAATGCCAGATTGGGAGGACTGCTCTACACTAAATGCCAGATTGGGAGGACTGCTCTACACTAAACGCCAGATTGGGAGGACTGCTCTACACTAAATGCCAGATTGGGAGGACTGCTCTATACTAAGCACCAGATTGGGAGGACTGCTCTACACTAATAACCAGATTGGGAGGACTGCTCTACACTAAATTCCAGATTGGGAGGACTGCTCTACACTAATAACCAGATTGGGAGGACTGCTCTACACTAAATTCCAGATTAGGAGGACTGCTCTAAACTAAGCACCAGATTGGGAGGACTGCTCTACATTAAGCACCAGATTGGGAGGACTGTTCTACACTAAACACCAGATTGAGAGGACTGTTCTACATTAAGCACCGGATTGGGAGGACTGCTGTACCATAAATGCCAGATTGGGAGGACTGCTCTATAGTAAACAGCAGATTGGGAGGACTGCCCTATACTAAACACCAGATTGGGAGGACTGCTGTACACTAATAACCAGATTGGGAGGACTGCTGTACACTAATAACCAGATTGGGAGGACTGCTGTACACTGATAACCAGATAGGGAGGACTGCTGTACACTAATAACCAGATTGGGAGGACTACTGTACACTAATAACCAGATTGGGAGGACTGCTGTACACTAAATACCAGATTAGGAGGACTGCTCTACACTAAGCGCCAGTGGCTAAATGTAATAACCTCCGTGTTTCAGAGGTGCAGGAATTTTGTGCGAGTCTGCCTGTTTTATTTTTTAAAGCACCAAACATTTACAAATCATAACCAAGCCAGTTTTTTCTTGTAAATGATTATTGCTTTAAAAAAAAAAAAAACGGGCAGACTTGCACAAAATTCTTGCACTTCTGGAACTCGGAGGCTACTACATTTAGCCGCAAATTATAAGGACTGCTCTACGCTAAAAAACAGATTGTGAGAACTGCTCTACACTAAACACCAGATTAGGAGGACTGCTCTACACTAAATACCAGATTGGGAGGACTGCTCTACACTAAACACCAGATTGGGAGGACTGCACTATACTAAACACGATATTGGGAGGACTGCTCTACACTAAACACCAGATTGGGAGGACTGTTCTAAATTAAGCACCGGATTGGGAGTACTGCTTTACCATAAACGCCAGATTGGGAGGACTGCTCTATAGTAAACAGCAGATTGGGAGGACTGCTCTACACTAAATGCCAGATTGGAAAGACTGCTCTATACAAAACACCAGATTGGGAGGACTCTTGTACAATAAACACTAGTTTGGGAAGACTGTTCTATACAAAACACCAGATTGGAAGGACTGCTGTACACTAATAACCAGATTGGGAGGACTGCTGTACACTAATAACCAGATTGGGAGGACTGCTGTACACTAATAACCAGATAGGGAGGACTGCTGTACACTAATAACCAGATTGAGAGGACTGCTGTACACTAAATACCAGATTAGGAGGACTGCTCAACACTAAGCGCCAGATTGGGAGGACTGCTCTACACTAAGCACCAGATAGGGAGGACTGCTGTACACTAATAACCAGATTGGGAGGACTGCTGTACACTAATAACCAGATTGGGAGTACTGTTGTACGCTAATACCCAGATAGGGAGGACTGCTGTACACTAATAACCAGATAGGGAGGACTGCTGTACACTAATAACCAGATTGGGAGTACTGCTGTACACTAATAACCAGATTGGGAGGACTGCTGTACACTAATAACCAGATTGGGAGGACTGCTGTACACTAATAACCAGATTGAGAGGACTGCTGTACACTAAATACCAGATTAGGAGGACTGCTCAACACTAAGCGCCAGATTGGGAGGACTGCTCTACACTAAGCACCAGATAGGGAGGACTGCTGTACACTAATAACCAGATTTGGAGGACTGCTGTACACTAATAACCAGATTGGGAGTACTGTTGTACGCTAATACCCAGATAGGGAGGACTGCTGTACACTAATAACCAGATAGGGAGGACTGCTGTACACTAATAACCAGATTGGGAGTACTGCTGTACACTAATAACCAGATTGGGAGGACTACTGTACACTAATAACCAGATTAGGAGGATTGCTCTACACTAAGCGCCAGATTGGGAGGACTGCTCTACACT
Organism: Pseudophryne corroboree; assembly: GCF_028390025.1. NCBI lineage: Eukaryota > Metazoa > Chordata > Amphibia > Anura > Myobatrachidae > Pseudophryne > Pseudophryne corroboree. Next base: position 1,039,904,795 of record NC_086445.1, read on the forward strand.
AAGCGCCAGTGGCTAAATGTAATAACCTCCGTGTTTCGGAGGTGCAGGAATTTTGTGCGAGTCTGCCTGTCTTATTTTTTAAAGCACCAAACATTTACAATTCATAACCAAGCCAGTTATGCACAAAATTCTTGCACTTCTGGAACTCAGAGGCTACTACATTTAGCCGCAAATTATAAGGACTGCTCTACGCTAAAAAGCAGATTGTGAGGACTGCTCTACACTAAACACCAGATTGGGAGGACTGCACTATACTAAACACCATATTGGGAGGACTGCTCTACACTAAGCACCAGATTGGTAGGACTGTTCTACATTAAGCACCGGATTGGGAGGACTGCTCTACCATGAGCACCAGATTGGGAGGACTGCTCTATAGTAAACAGCAGATTGGGAGGACTGCTCTACACTAAGCACAGGATTGGGAGGACTGCTCTACACTAAGCGCTAGGTTGGGAGGACTGTTCTACACTAAGCACAGGATTGGGAGGACTGCTCTACACTAAGCGCCAGGTTGGGTGGACTGCTCTACACTAAGCGCCAGGTTGGGAGGACTGCTCTACACTAAGCGCCAGGTTGGGAGGACTGCTCTACACTAAGCGCCAGGTTGGGAGGACTGCTCTACACTAAGCGCCAGGTTGGGAGGACTGCTCTACACTAAGCGCCAGGTTGGGAGGACTGCTCTACAGTAAGCGCCAGAATGGATGGACTGCTCTAAACTAGTAATTTTTAATGCCAATCCCCATGTACCCCAAACCGGTCATGCTTTCAGGATTTCTGTTTAAGGAAACAGGTGGGATAATTACTAACCTAGAACAATAGATTGACGCACCTGAAAATATGACCAGTTGGGGGTACCTGAGGATTGATGCTGGGAACCTCTGCTCTCCACTAAGCAGAAACACAATGGACGCGTGTTACGGGTGGACGCACATCCCATCATGACTGCGGCTCCGAACTGCGAAAATATGCAAATGACGCAACCGCTGGTACTTGTGCAGGCGCCCCCACTAATCTGCTCCTTGCATACAAATATGCGCTATTGGTCGCACGGGTGTACTGCGATATCCCGGTGCCGGAATCCCGACCACTGGAATGCCGGCAGTGGGGCTAGTGCAAAAGAGCCCCTTGCAGGCACGATGGCTATTTATTCTCCCTCCAGGGGTGTCATGGACTCCCCAAGAGGGAGAATAGTTGTCGTTATCCCAGCGGTCGGGATCCCGGCGCCAGTATGCTGAGCGCCGGGTTCCCGACAGCCGGGATATCGAACGCTTCCCAGTCGCAGCATCCATTGAATCCTATAGTTGCTCAGAATGTCTTTTGCAAAAAATTTGCCGGGCCTACTGCAACTGCGCACAAGGACGCTAGAGCCGGCTGCAAGATGCCCACAAAAGGCGCGTGACATGCCAGCGTGTCACTAGCCACTCCCCTCCTCCTCCCATAACCGCACCCTAATTGTCAATCTCTCTGCATCCATATTGTCACTGCGTCCACCATAGGTAGCCAATCTCAGCGCGATCGCAGCGCAAATCTCACACATGTGCTGTACAAAAAGAAACTACTCAACTCTGCAAACATCAGCAGAGCGCCGCTGTCTGAACCAGACCTAATGCATGGGGGAGGGACTGATGTAAATGACTAAATATTCTCTGCGTTAAGCGCAGCGAAATATGTTTGTGATATATAAATAACGGTTAACAAATACAATAAAAGGGGAAAACCTGGGGGGGGGGGTGGTTACGCATATGGGAGCATGCATACTGATACGGATACATCTTGTTCCTCATTCATTGCGATCTATGGGGGTCATTCCGAGTTGTTCGCTCGTTATATTTTTCTCGCAACGGAGCGATTAGTCGCTAATGCGCATGCGCAATGTCCGCAGTGCGACTGCGCCAAGTAAATTTGCTATGCAGTTAGGTATTTTACTCACGGCATTACAAGGTTTTTTCTTCGTTCTGGTGATCGTAATGTGATTGACAGGAAGTGGGTGTTTCTGGGCGGAAACTGGCCGTTTTATGGGTGTGTGCGAAAAAACGCTACAGTTTCTGGGAAAAACGCGGGAGTGGCTGGAGAAACGGAGGAGTGTCTGGGCGAACGCTGGGTGTGTTCGTGACGTCAAACCAGGAACGACAAGCACTTAACTGATCGCAGATGCCGAGTAAGTGTGGAGCTACTCAGAAACTGCTAAGAGGTGTCTATTCGCAATTCTGCTAATCTTTCGTTCGCAATTTTGATAAGCTAAGATTCACTCCCAGTAGGCGGCGGCTTAGCGTGTGCAAAGCTGCTGAAAGCAGCTAGCGAGCGAACAACTCGGAATGAGGGCCCATATACGTGTGAATGTGACAAATGGATGTTTTATACAGACTTTAACCAGTCTTGCAATTACAGCTTCCTAAGACGCAGAATCGTATCGTCTGCGAGACCCCCGGCCATTCCAGTAACCCTGAAGTTACCAAGATTGGCCCTCGCAGCTCTATAGCCGAGGCCAGGAAGTCAGCATCAGTCGACGCTCCCAGAAACCAGAACGTCACGCCCCCAAATGGCGGCGGCTCAGGGGGCACTGCGTGCGACGACACGGGTTCTGTGCATGCGCCCACCATCATAAATGTAGGCAAACCGTCAGGTATTTTTGGTCAAAAGCACCACGCTGTCCCTCTGCTGAGTCAGAACGCAGCCGCCTCCAAGTGGATGTATTTTGGCGGACGCTCGCCTGCAACTTAATGTTAATGCCGCTACATGCCCCACCCTGGTATACATCCATATATTTGACTGTACAAAGTCCGAGACGCCCACTTTGAGCGTCTCCAGACGCTGCAATCATGCGTGGGGCATCCGTTGCGCCAATAAATCTCGCACCAGTCCTGTGTTAGAAGCATATAATTCAATCAGAGTATGGCCTTCGATGTGAGCGATTAAGCGTCTGTTTACGCAAACACTTCAACGACACGCCTGTGACTTTCCCATAACACGCATAAAAGACGGTATTACTAAATGCGTCTGAATAGCGACCTCCCAGTCACCGTCCAATACAGCGCTCTGTAAGAACATGATCCAGGAGCCTGCGCAGTGTAACTTCAACACATGCAGAGTAAAAAATAAAAACCGCTCAACGACATCCGACATGGACACTCATAGCGCGGCTGAGGCCTGCTTCTGCGAGCTATACTGCAGCAAGACAAGATCCATCAGCGGTGACCATAATGTCATGATGGGTATTGTAGTCCGCCAAGACCCACCTACAGCAGGACCACAGAAGCTCTGAGACACAAAGTGCGCCCGGAAACAACTGGTAACTATGCATCAGTGTTTCCAATATGGTGGACGCAGACAGAAAACAACGACTACAGATCCCGAAGCAGCCGACGCCTGTTGTGATGACTCTCACTGTACGTTTGGAGAGATCCATAAAAGGAGAAATGTCCTGTTCTGGGAAATCGCCATGACCTGGCCGGTTACAATGTGTCTCTGATAAAGGACTGTACGTTCCAGCCAAAACGTCCCAATATATAAACTGGAGCCGCAGCAAAGTGTGGTTATAACGGACATATATCTTATCGTCTATTTACAGCGCGGAGATACGTTATGTAATACACAAAACAAACATAGATATCACTATCATTTATTTATAAAGAGCTGGACAGAGCTCGATGATGGCTACAGTCATACAGTACAGAGAGCTGGATGATGGCTACAGTGGTACAGTACAGAGAGCTGCATGATGGCTACAGTGGTACAGTGCACAGAGCTGGATGATGGCTACAGTGGTACAGTGCACAGAGCTGGATGATGGCTACAGTGGTACAGTGCACAGAGCTGGATGATGGCTACAGTCGTACAGTGCACAGAGCTGGATGATGGCTACAGTCGTACAGTGCACAGAGCTGGATGATGGCTACAATCGTACAGTGCACAGAGCTGGATGATGGCTACAGTCGTACAGTACAGAGAGCTGGATGATGGCTACAGTCGTACAGTGCACAGAGCTGGATGATGGCTACAGTCGTACAGTGCACAGAGCTGGATGATGGCTACAGTGGTACAGTGCACAGAGCTGGATGATGGCTACAGTCGTACAGTGCACAGAGCTGGATGATGGCTACAGTCGTACAGTGCACAGAGCTGGATGATGGCTACAATCGTACAGTGCACAGAGCTGGATGATGGCTACAGTCGTACAGTACAGAGAGCTGGATGATGGCTACAGTCGTACAGTACAGAGAGCTGGATGATGGCTACAGTCGTACAGTGCACCGAGCTGGATGATGGCCACAGTGGTACAGTGCACAGAGCTGGATGATGGCTACAGTGGTACAGTGCACAGAGCTGGATGATGGCTACAGTGGTACAGTGGACAGAGCTGGATGATGGCTACAGTGGTACAGTGAACAGAGCTGGATGATGGCTACAGTCGTACAGTGCGCAGAGCTGGATGATGGCTACAGTCGTACTGTGCGCAGAGCTCGATGATGGCCACAGTGGTACAGTGCACAGAGCTGGATGATGGCTACAGTCGTACAGTGCACAGAGCTGGATGATGGCTACAGTGGTACAGTGCACAGAGCTGGATGATGGCTACAGTGGTACAGTGAACAGAGCTGGATGATGGCTACAGTCATACAGTGCGCAGAGCTGGATGATGGCTACAGTCGTACTGTGCACAGAGCTGGATGATGGCCACAGTGGTACAGTGCACAGAGCTGGATGATGGCTACAGTGGTACAGTCGAACAGAGCTGGATGATGGCTACAGTCATACAGTGCACCGAGCTGGATGATGGCCACAGTGGTACAGTGCACAGAGCTGGATGATGGCTACAGTCGTACAGTGCAGAGAGCTGGATGATGGCTACAGTCGTACAGTGCAGAGAGCTGGATGATGGCTACAGTCGTACAGTGCAGAGAGCTGGATGATGGCTACAGTGGTACAGTGCACAGAGCTGGATGATGGTTACAGTGGTACAGTGCACAGAGCTGGATGATGGCTACAGTGGTACAGTGCACAGAGCTGGATGATAGCTACAGTGGTACAGTGCACAAAGCTGGATGATAGCTACAGTGGTACAGTGCACAGAGCTGGATGATAGCTACAGTGGTACAGTGCACAGAGCTGGATGATAGCTACAGTGGTACAGTGCACAGAGCTGGATGATAGCTACAGTGGTACAGCGCACAGAGCTGGATGATGGCTACAGTGGTACAGTGCACAGAGCTGGATGATGGCTACAGTGGCACAGTGCACAGAGCTGGATGATGGCTACAGTGGTAAAGTGCACAGAGCTGGATGATGGCTACAGTGGTACAGTGCACAGAGCTGGATGATGGCTACAGTGGTACAGTGGACAGAGCTGGATGATGGCTACAGTCGTACAGTGCGCAGAGCTGGATGATGGCTACAGTCGTACAGTGCGCAGAGCTGGATGATGGCTACAGTCGTACAGTGCACAGAGCTGGATGATGGCTACAGTAGTACAGTGCACAGAGCTGGATGATAGCTACAGTGGTACAGTGGACAGAGCTGGATGATGGCTACAGTCGTACAGTGCGCAGAGCTTGATGATGGCTAAAGTCGTAGAGTGCACAGAGCTGGATGATGGCCACAGTGGTACAGTGCACAGAGCTGGATGATGGCTACAGTAGTACAGTCGCACAGAGCTGGATGATGGCTACAGTGGTACAGTGCACCGAGCTGGATGATAGCTACAGTGGTACAGTGCACCGAGCTGGATGATAGCTACAGTGGAACAGTGCACAGAGCTGGATGATAGCTACAGTGGTACAGTGCACAGAGCTGGATGATAGCTACAGTGGTACAGTGCACAGAGCTGGATGATAGCTACAGTGCACAGAGCTGGATGATAGCTACAGTGGTACAGCGCACAGAGCTGGATGACGGCTACAGTGGTACAGTGCACAGAGCTGGATGACGGCTACAGTGGCACAGTGCACAGAGCTGGATGATGGCTACAGTGGTACAGTGCACAGAGCTGGATGATGGCTACAGTGGTACAGTGCACAGAGCTGGATGATGGCTACAGTGGTACAGTGGACAGAGCTGGATGATGGCTACAGTCGTACAGTGCGCAGAGCTGGATGATGGCTACAGTCGTACAGTGCGCAGAGCTGGATGATGGCTACAGTCGTACAGTGCACAGAGCTGGATGATAGCTACAGTGGTACAGTGGACAGAGCTGGATGATGGCTACAGTCGTACAGTGCGCAGAGCTGGATGATGGCTAAAGTCGTACAGTGCACAGAGCTGGATGATGGCCACAGTGGTACAGTGCACAGAGCTGGATGATGGCTACAGTAGTACAGTCGCACAGAGCTGGATGATGGCTACAGTGGTACAGTGCACCGAGCTGGATGATGGCTACAGTAGTACAGCGCACAGAGCTGGATGATGGCTACAGTGGTACAGTGCACAGAGCTGGATGATAGCTACAGTGGTACAGTGCACAGAACTGCATGATGGCTACAGTCGTACAGTACAGAGAGCTGGATGATGGCTACAGTGGTACAGTGCGCAGAGCTGGATGATAGCTACAGTGGTACAGTGCACAGAGCTGGATGATGGCTACAGTCGTACAGTGCGCAGAGCTGGATGATGGCTACAGTGGTACAGTGCACAGAGCTGGATGATGGCTACAGTCATACAGTGCGCAGAGCTGGATGATGGCTACAGTGGTACAGTGCACAGAGCTGGATGATGGCTACAGTGGTACAGTGGACAGAGCTGGATGATGGCTACAGTCATACAGTGCGCAGAGCTGGATGATGGCTACAGTGGTACAGTGCACAGAGCTGGATGATGGCTACAGTCGTACAGTGCACAGAGCTGGATGATGGCTACAGTCGTACAGTGCACATAGCTGGATGATGGCTACAGTCGTACAGTGCACAGAGCTGGATGATGGCTACAGTCGTACAGTGTGCAGAGCTGGATGATGGCTACAGTGGTACAGTGCACAGAGCTGGATGATGGCTACAGTCGTACACTGCACAGAGCTGGATGATGGCTACAGTCGTACAGTGCACAGAGCTGGATGATGGCTACAGTAGTACAGTGCACAGAGCTGGATGATAGCTACAGTGGACAGAGCTGGATGATGGCTACAGTGGTACAGTGCACAGAGCTGGATGATGGCTACAGTAGTACAGTGCACAGAGCTGGATGATAGCTACAGTGGTACAGTGGACAGAGCTGGATGATGGCTACAGTCGTACAGTGCGCAGTGCTGGATCATGGCTACAGTCGTACAGTGCACAGATCTGGATGATGGCCACAGTGGTACAGTGCACAGAGCTGGATGATAGCTACAGTGGTACAGTGCACAGAGCTGGATGATGGCTACAGTAGTACAGTGCACAGAGCTGGATGATGGCTACAGTGGTACAGTGCACAGAGCTGGATGATGGCTACAGTAGTACAGTCGCACAGAGCTGGATGATGGCTACAGTGGTACAGTGCACCGAGCTGGATGATGGCCACAGTGGTACAGTGCACAGAGCTGGATGATGGCTACAGTCGTACAGTGCAGAGAGCTGAATGATGGCTACAGTGGTACAGTGCACAGAGCTGGATGATGGTTACAGTGGTACAGTGCACAGAGCTGGATGATGGCTACAGTGGTACAGTGCACAGAGCTGGATGATGGCTACAGTGGACAGAGCTGGATGATAGCTACAGTGGTACAGTGCACAGAGCTGGATGATAGCTACAGTGGTACAGTGCACAGAGCTGGATGATAGCTACAGTGGTACAGTGCACAGAGCTGGATGATAGCTACAGTGGTACAGTGCACAGAGCTGGATGATAGCTACAGTGGTACAGTGCACAGAGCTGGATGATGGCTACAGTGGTACAGTGCACAGAGCTGGATGATGGCTACAGTGGTACATTGCACAGAGCTGGATGAAGGCTACAGTCGTACAGTGCACAGAGCTGGATAATAGCTACAGTGGTACAGTGCACAGAGCTGGATGATAGCTACAGTGGTACAGTGCACAGAGCTGGATGATGACTACAGTCGTACAGTGCACAGAGCTGGATGAGGTCCACAGTGGTACAGTGCACAGAGCTGGATGATGGCTACAGTGGTACAGTGCACAGAGCTGGATGATGGCTACAGTGGTACAGTGCACAGAGCTGGATGATGGCTACAGTGGTACAGTGCACAGAGCTGGATGATGGCTACAGTGGTACAGTGCACAGAGCTGGATGATGGCTACAGTGGTACAGTGCACAGAGCTGGATGATGGCTACAGTGGTACAGTGCACAGAGCTGGATGATAGCTACAGTCGTACAGTGTACAGAGCTGGATGATAGCTACAGTGGTACAGTGCACAGAGCTGGATGATGGCTACAGTGGTACAGTGCACAGAGCTGGATGATAGCTACAGTGGTACAGTGCACAGAGCTGAATGATGGCTACAGTGGTACAGTGCACAGAGCTGGATGATAGCTACAGTGGTACAGTGCACAGAGCTGGATGATGGCTACAGTCGTACAGCGCACAGAGCTGTATGATAGCTACAGTGGTACAGTGGACAGAGCTGGATGATAGCTACAGTCGTACAGTGCACAGAGCTGGATGATGGCTACAGTCGTACAGTGCACAGAACTGGATGATAGCTACAGTGGTACAGTGCACAGAGCTGGATGATGGCTACAGTCGTACAGCGCACAGAGCTGGATGATGGCTACAGTCGTACAGTGCACAGAGCTGGATGATAGCTACAGTGGTACAGTGCACAGAGCTGGATGATAGCTACAGTGGTACATTGCACAGAGCTGTATGAAGGCTACAGTCGTACAGTGCACAGAGCTGGATGATAGCTACAGTGGTACAGTGCACAGAGCTGGATGATGGCTACAGTGGTACAGTGCACAGAGCTGGATGATGGCTACAGTGGTACAGTGCACAGAGCTGGATGATGGCTACAGTCGTACAGTGCGCAGAGCTGGATGATGGCTACAGTCGTACTGTGCACAGAGCTGGATGATGGCTACAGTGGTACAGTGCACAGAGCTGGATGATGGCTACAGTGGTACAGTGGACAGAGCTGGATGATGGCTACAGTCATACAGTGCGCAGAGCTGGATGATGGCTACAGTGGTACAGTGGACAGAGCTGGATGATGGCTACAGTCGTACAGTGCACAGAGCTGGATGATGGCTACAGTCGTACAGTGCACATAGCTGGATGATGGCTACAGTCGTACAGTGCACAGAGCTGGATGATGGCTACAGTCGTACAGTGTGCAGAGCTGGATGATGGCTACAGTGGTACAGTGCACAGAGCTGGATGATGGCTACAGTCGTACACTGCACAGAGCTGGATGATGGCTACAGTCGTACAGTGCACAGAGCTGGATGATGGCTACAGTAGTACAGTGCACAGAGCTGGATGATAGCTACAGTGGACAGAGCTGGATGATGGCTACAGTGGTACAGTGCACAGAGCTGGATGATGGCTACAGTAGTACAGTGCACAGAGCTGGATGATAGCTACAGTGGTACATTGGACAGAGCTGGATGATGGCTACAGTCGTACAGTGCGCAGTGCTGGATCATGGCTACAGTCGTACAGTGCACAGATCTGGATGATGGCCACAGTGGTACAGTGCACAGAGCTGGATGATAGCTACGGTGGTACAGTGCACAGAGCTGGATGATGGCTACAGTAGTACAGTGCACAGAGCTGGATGATGGCTACAGTGGTACAGTGCACAGAGCTGGATGATGGCTACAGTAGTACAGTCACACAGAGCTGGATGATGGCTACAGTGGTACAGTGCACCGAGCTGGATGATGGCCACAGTGGTACAGTGCACAGAGCTGGATGATGGCTACAGTCGTACAGTGCAGAGAGCTGAATGATGGCTACAGTGGTACAGTGCACAGAGCTGGATGATGGTTACAGTGGTACAGTGCACAGAGCTGGATGATGGCTACAGTGGTACAGTGCACAGAGCTGGATGATAGCTACAGTGGACAGAGCTGGATGATAGCTACAGTGGTACAGTGCACAGAGCTGGATGATAGCTACAGTGCACAGAGCTGGATGATAGCTACAGTGGTACAGTGCACAGAGTTGGATGATAGCTACAGTGGTACAGTGCACAGAGCTGGATGATAGCTACAGTGGTACAGTGCACAGAGCTGGATGATGGCTACAGTGGTACAGTGCACAGAGCTGGATGATGGCTACAGTGGTACATTGCACAGAGCTGGATGAAGGCTACAGTCGTACAGTGCACAGAGCTGGATGATAGCTACAGTGGTACAGTGCACAGAGCTGGATGATGGCTACAGTCGTACAGTGCACAGAGCTGGATGAGGTCCACAGTGGTACAGTGCACAGAGCTGGATGATGGCTACAGTGGTACAGTGCACAGAGCTGGATGATGGCTACAGTGGTACAGTGCACAGAGCTGGATGATGGCTACAGTGGTACAGTGCACAGAGCTGGATGATGGCTACAGTGGTACAGTGCACAGAGCTGGATGATGGCTACAGTGGTACAGTGCACAGAGCTGGATGATAGCTACAGTCGTACAGTGTACAGAGCTGGATGATAGCTACAGTGGTACAGTGCACAGAGCTGGATGATGGCTACAGTGGTACAGTGCACAGAGCTGGATGATAGCTACAGTGGTACAGTGCACAGAGCTGGATGATGGCTACAGTGGTACAGTGCACAGAGCTGGATGATGGCTACAGTGGTACAGTGCACAGAGCTGGATGATGGCTACAGTGGTACAGTGCACAGAGCTGGATGATGGCTACAGTGGTACAGTGCACAGAGCTGGATGATGGCTACAGTGGTACAGTGCACAGAGCTGGATGATAGCTACAGTCGTACAGTGTACAGAGCTGGATGATAGCTACAGTGGTACAGTGCACAGAGCTGGATGATGGCTACAGTGGTACAGTGCACAGAGCTGGATGATAGCTACAGTGGTACAGTGCACAGAGCTGAATGATGGCTACAGTGGTACAGTGCACAGAGCTGGATGATAGCTACAGTGGTACAGCGCACAGAGCTGGATGATGGCTACAGTCGTACAGCGCACAGAGCTGGATGATAGCTACAGTGGACAGAGCTGGATGATAGCTACAGTCGTACAGTGCACAGAGCTGGATGATGGCTACAGTCGTACAGTGCACAGAACTGGATGATAGCTACAGTGGTACAGTGCACAGAGCTGGATGATGGCTACAGTCGTACAGCGCACAGAGCTGGATGATGGCTACAGTCGTACAGTGCACAGAGCTGGATGATAGCTACAGTGGTACAGTGCACAGAGCTGGATGATAGCTACAGTGGTACATTGCACAGAGCTGTATGAAGGCTACAGTCGTACAGTGCACAGAGCTGGATGATAGCTACAGTGGTACAGTGCACAGAGCTGGATGATGGCTACAGTGGTACAGTGCACAGAGCTGGATGATGGCTACAGTGGTACAGTGCAATAAGCTGGATGATGGCTACAGTGGTACAGTGCACAGAGCTGGATGATGGCTACAGTAGTACAGTGCACAGAGCTGGATGATGGCTACAGTCGTACAGTGCACAGAGCTGGATGATGGCTACAGTGGTACAGTGCACAGAGCTGGATGATGGCTACAGTTGTACAGTGCACAGAGCTGGATGATGGCTACAGTGGTACAGTGCACAGAGCTGGATGATGGCTACAGTGGTACAGTGAACAGAGCTGGATGATAGCTACAGTAGTACAGTGCAATGAGCTGGATGATAGCTACAGTAGTACAGTGCACAGAGCTGGATGATGGCTACAGTGGTACAGTGCAATGAGCTGGATGATAGCTACAGTAGTACAGTGCACAGAGCTGGATGATGGCTACAGTGTTACAGTGCACAGAGCTGGATGATGGCTACAGTGGTACAGTGCACAGAGCTGGATGATGGCTACAGTAGTACAGTGCACAGAGCTGGATGATAGCTACAGTGGTACAGTGCACAGAGCTGGATGATAGCTACAGTGGTACAGTGCACAGAGCTGGATGATGGCTACAGTGGTACAGTGCACAGAGCTGGATGATGGCTACAGTGGTACAGTGAACAGAGCTGGATGATGGCTACAGTGGTACAGTGAACAGAGCTGGATGATGGCTACAGTAGTACAGTGCACAGAGCTGGATGATGGCTACAGTGTTACAGTGCACAGAGCTGGATGATGGCTACAGTGGTACAGTGCACAGAGCTGGATGATGGCTACAGTGGTAAAGTGCACAGAGCTGGATGGCTACAGTGGTACAGTGCACAGAGCTGGATGATGGCTACAGTGGTACAGTGAACAGAGCTGGATGATGGCTACAGTAGTACAGTGCACAGAGCTGGATGATGGCTACAGTGTTACAGTGCACAGAGCTGGATGATGGCTGCAGTGGTACAGTGCACAGAGCTGGATGATGGCTACAGTGGTACAGTGCACAGAGCTGGATGGCTACAGTGGTACAGTGCACAGAGCTGGATGATGGCTACAGTGGTACAGTGCACAGAGCTGGATGATGGCTACAGTGGTACAGTGCACAGAGCTGGATGATTGCTACAGTGGTACAGTGCACAGAGCTGGATGGCTACAGTGGTACAGTACAGAGAGCTGGATGATGGCTACAGTACAAGACAATGCTGGACAAGTACGTGGTTTATAAACATTGCTGCATCAGCATTCATAGCACTCACATAAGCAGCAGCGCGGCAGACACTGAGGGCTAGGTGCCATTGTAGGGAATATAGAGAAGATAATAGTGTAAGTAAGAGAAGGAAAAGAACATGAGGGGAGAGGGCCCCGCTCGTGAGAGCTTACATTCTAGACAAAGGTGACACAGGTGGGGTAGACAGGGAGCGTGGGGCAGGGGGTCAGGATGAGAGACGGCTGGGTGTGATGAAGAAGTGGGTCTTGAGAGCCCGTTTGAGGCTTTGTAGAGAGGTGTAGAGTCTGATAGGGAGAGAATTCCAGACTTCACAGCTGCGTTCTCGGACACAGTACCGCAGCCACAGCAGAGGCGTTGTGTAGCTGGAGTTGAGAAGAAGACACCACGGGGTAAATTTACTAAGGTGGGAGATTTTTAGAACTGGTGATGTTGCCCATAGCAACCAATCAGATTATATCTATTATCTGCTAGAAGCAGCTAGATAAATGGTAAGTAGAATCTGATTGGTTGCCATGGGCAACATCACCAGTTCTAAAAATCTCCCACCTTAGTAAATTTACCCCCACGTCTGCCACAGGCTGGGGCAAGTCTGGATGGTGAGTGCGATGATGCGCCAGTGATGGCTTGTGTACAGCCACAGGTGAATTTACACCGGCCACGGCCACTGTAAGTGGGCGTCTGAGGCCTTACATATTCCATTGCACGCAAGGACACGCGGGCAAAGATGGAAATTGCATATTACCACAGCTGCGGACCTGTATAAGATCTCATCAGCGGATGCAGCTGCGTCCACCTCTCAATGACGTCCTGAATTAGTATCTCAGTCAGTATGATTTAACCATTTGGATTAAGCACGCTTATCCTTTATACCTGGATTATTGGGGTAACTTGAGGGGTGAGTTTAGGAAACCCAGTTGTTTGCAGAATAAAGAATCTGCACAGCGACGCACCTGGTTCTGCAGATGATTGCGCACCCGTAGTACGATCCTAACCAACCCCAAGGGGTGGAAATCCTGCGCTTGGGAGAGGTGTCTCGTTTGGTGGCTGCAGCATCTTTTTAATCAAGGAAATTGGGCAGATTTTTACACCACCACAAAATTGGCAGCACTCAGCACTTGGCTGCTGCTTTGAATAGGACCTCTTGTACTTGGCCTGACTTTATAGAGGAAGTGCACTAATACGCGCTCATAAACCAAATTAATTAAAAACTTCAAATACAGGCAGCCCTGACGTTCTGTCCCTCTCACCAGTTATATAACGCAGACACGGCAAACTGGAAAAGAAATGAAGGACGCGTTTAGTTGTCACATGTATGGGTCCAACAGAACTGAGATGAGCAACATGTTTCACGCTGGCTGTTGTGGAACCACAAATCCCAGCATACGCTGTCAGACGAATACGATTTAAGCAAATATTTATGTTTCACAGTAATTTGCCCATACCCTATTAAGCAGAATCACAGAATACAGTGACAGTGACTTCCATTCAAAACGCCTATTTGTCCGGGTTCTAGGAAGTTCCATATCGCTGTTTACAAGAATGGAGCAGGATGGCGATCAGGAGCGCATAGTCTGGAGAGGCCCAAAAAAATACTGAGGGCGGTATTCAATTGTTTTCTCCCCCTCCGCCAGGGGCGGTGAGCTGAAATGAGCAAAAAGTGACCCGTTTGGGAGCCTAAATGAGACTTTTTGCGTTGCACCCATTAGTTTAGTCTGGTTTGTCCGCTTTTTTCATGGCTAAATGCAACCTCTATGGACGCGATAAGAAAAAACTATTGAATAGCGCCTTGAGACTGTTACAACGGTACCTGTTCTGCTGCAAAACTCACACAAAATAATGTCACAATTCTGCTCATATCCATTTCCAGAAGGCGGCTCCAGTGTCTTTCCCATCTCCTTAGGGGTTTATTAGTACAAAGTACTGTATATATTTGATTATTTACCCCCGCCATGGCAGGTCGCAAGATCCCAGGCTTTATTTTCATCAAAGGGCGTATTTCACTGATACTAAGGGTGCCATAAAATTCTGCACAATGGCCCTCATTCCGAGTTGTTCGCTCGTTAATTTTCTTCGCATCGCAGCGATTTTCCGCAAACTGCGCATGCGCAATGTTCGCACCGCGGCTGCGCCAAGTAAATTTGCAAAGAAGTTTGGTATTTTACTCACGACTTAGCGAAGATTTTTCTTCGTTCTGCTGATCGGAGTGTGATTGACAGGAAGTGGGTGTTTCTGGGCGGAAACTGGCCATTTTATGGGAGTGTGTGAAAAAACGCTGGCGTTTTCGGAAAAAACGCGGGAGTGGCTGGAGAAACGGGGGAGTGGCTGGGCGAACGCTGGGTGTGTTTGTGACGTCAAACCAGGAACGAAAAGGACTGAACTGATCGCAGTGTAGGAGTAGGTCTCGAGTGCCAATATACATAAAAACGTGACACAGACACAGACAAAGTAGGAAATGGATGAGAAGAAGATGAGCGGTCCTGCTTGTGAGAGCTTACAATCTAGCGGGAAGGCAGAGCCTCAATACCAGCACAGCACTGGTGCTCTTACCATTGGGGTCAGTGACCACCATACCAGGTCCTACAACAATTCTATATTGTTTGTAGAAAAAGACACAGATGCAGCATCCAGATCCACAGACTTATTTGAGATAGGTTGTCGCCAGTGTCCATGGCGAAGTGCTGAAAGCCACCGACGCAGCTGCACTATATGCAGTCACTAAATATGGCCGTCTCAGAGCTTGCGCTCTACGTCGCACGCTAAAGCACAAGGAGAAGGCTGGCATTTGCACATTATCACTCCCGCCATACCCACGGCGGCCGCTATAACAAATGCAGCCGGGCCCTGTGTCCTTTTCCTATTCAGCGGCCCCCACATGTTGTCTGATCGAAGTCCGCTTCCACCTACAAACATTCCTGCAGACTTCTCATGCCTACTACTAGGCCCTGGTAGCGCTTCCTATCGCCCGCTGTGCCAGCCCTAAGGATAATGAGGTTCCCCAAACAGCCTGGAACTACTACCAGCCATCCCAGCGGGCTCAGACCCCAATCTCATTGCAGGTTTGCAGAGCAGAAGAGGGTAAATAGAGGAGAGGGGCTTTGTGTCACTGACACCTTCTAGCCAAACACTTCACTTGTGTGCACAAGGCATCATTCCTCTGTGGCCAGAGAGGGCCGGCGGCGTTCTGGGGATCGGTCAGGCCCTTAGTTACTGGGAGAGCCAGCCCTGGATATTCAGACTTCAAAGAGCAGGGAATGAAAGCAGATTAATGAGTCAAGTTGCCTCAGCAGGGGCTGCGGTCAGTCTCCTCTATCTTCATTATATTCACACTCACTGAATAAGCACTTATCCCCCCTCAGCCGCACACACTTTCCCCGCACTGTACCCTGATTACACAGCGACCTGGCACAGAGGCCGGGCTATCCGCAGCTTCCCTGGCCCAGCTATCAGCAAACCGCAGCCGGGCCGCGCACGGATGTATGCTTTTATTTATAGGGCAATATAGACGCAAGAAGCGCAATGTGGGGAATTACGCTGCAATTACCATAACGAGCAGAGACAGCGCAGACAACGGTCTCTCATTTCCAGGGAACGTCCCGGAATCTGAAGATTTTGTGTCCTGGAGAATTTTATCGCCGGAATAGCTCTTTTTCAGTACGGCGCAATAAAATAACTTTTTTCATCACGTTAGATGGAAACCGCACAGTCTGTTCACATTCTCTGGCTTTACACATTGTTATTATTTATTAATGTGCGGACGCACCTTGCTATCTTTCACTCTGAGCATACGCCAGGCCACAGATACGCAACTTTGAGCAACCACGGGTGGTTCTAAGCCGTCTGCTGATGGATGGGTGTAACTGAGCGCCAGTTGGGCATTTGCACGTAAGGGGATGTGCGTGCACCAAGCACAGGGGTGGTGCCAATTTGTGGCGATAGTGGCAAAGCCTACTTTTACATGTAGATGGGTAGGTGAGGTATGGCGCCATGAATGCGACCAACTCAGAGGCAAAGACCCGCATTTATTTCCTGAGCATGCAATGTGCCTGCCGATGTGAATGAGGCCCTTTGCAGCCTGCCACGTGGGATTCTGGGAGGGTGACGTAGCCGGAGACGATAGAGGAGACTCGGCAGACAACACTAAGTAGATTGTTCATCAGAATCTCTTGGCAGAGGCAGCGCAGATAAGACCTCTGTAGTGAACAAGCGGTAACATGGCGCTTACAGTATACGGGCTAATCAATCATTCTTTTTCCAAGGATGTGCGCACAGCAGTACTGCATGGAGCACCCCGTCCGCCCTCTGTGGCCAGCTCCGGATCTGTGGAAGTCACATAGGGGGGGGGATTCAGATCTGATCGCTGGGTTGCTAATGTTGCTGTCCAGCGATCAGATAGTCGCCACCCCTGGGGGAGTGTAAATTCACCGTGCAAGTGTGCGATCGCATTTGTACGCCGAGCTGCTAAAATCCACTGTGTGTAGTCTCTCTTACTCCTCCAGTGCGATGAGAACAGGCTGATCGGGGTTGGAGCTGACGTCACACACCCTGATAACGCCTGGACACGCCTGCGTTTTTCCAGACACTCCCAGTAAATGGTCAGTTACCACCCCCAAATGGCTTCTTCTTCTTCTTTTTCTTCTTCTTCTTCTTCTTCTTCTTCTTCTTCTTCTTATTAACAGTTTCTTATATAGCGCAGCATATTCCGTTGCGCTTTACAATTAGAACAACAGCAATAGAAAAAAACTCAGTAAAAACAGATAGACACAGAGGTAGGAAGGCCCTGCTCGCAAGCTTACACTCTATAGGGAAATAGGCATAGATACACAAGGATAGATGCTACCTATTGCATAATGGTCCACCAGATTGCTAGGTTCTTAATGGGTTGTATGATATGATCACCCCGCAATGTTGGCCAAGTGTCAGGAGGGTGTGAGAGTAAAGAAAGACAAGATATGTGATGTTATGTATACTGTACAGAGGATGTAATTAGATAGGGAAGCACTGAAGGTTATGTGGGTGGGTCTGGAATTTGATAGGCTTGTCTGAAGAGATGAGATCTCAGGGAACATTTAAAGGTTTGGAGACTAGAGGTAAGTCTTACTGTGCATGGGAGGGCATTCCACAGAGTGGGTGAAGCACGGATAAAGTCTTGTAATTTTGAGTGTGAACAAGTAATGAGTGTGGATTAGAGACGTAGATCTTGTGCAGAGCAGAGAGGTCGGGTAGGGAGATATTTTGAGATGAGTGAAGAGATGTATGTTGGCTTCTTCCTGTCAATCACCCTGCGCACGCCTAGTATTCGGATTTTTCGCACCATCCTGTCACTGACCGGCGATGCCTGTTGTTGTCCGACGCGCTTGCGCATTGCGGTGCATACACAGTGACTACCTGATTGCTCGCACCATAAATAACCCTGTATATCCTTGTCCAATAGAAATGTATCTAGCCCATTCTTAAAAGTAGTGACTGAGTCCGCCGGAGAGACTACGGTCTCAGGCAGGGAATTCCAAATACGTATTGTCCTTACAGTGAAGAAACCTTTCCGTCTCTGAGTGCGAAATCTACTCTCCTGTAGCCTAAGCGGGTGTCCACGTGTCCTTTGTGCTGATCTTACCAAAAGAAATCCCCCGCTAGCTCTGTGTATTGACCCCTTATATATTTGTACATTTTAATTATGGCGGTAATTCAGAGTTGATCGCAGCAGCAAATTTGTTAGTTGTTAGTTGGGCAAAACCATGTGCAGTGCAGGTGGGGCAGATGTAACATGTGCAGAGAGAGTTAGATTTGGGTGGGTTATATTGTTTCTGTGCAGGGTAAATACTGGCTGCTTTATTCTTACACTGCAATTTAGATTTCAGTTTTAACGCATCCCACCCAAATCTAACTCTCTCTGCACATGTTACATCTGCCCCACCTGCAGTGCACATGGTTTTGCCCAACTGCTAAAAAATTTGCTGCTACGATCAACTCTGAATTAGGCCCTTTGTCCCCTCTTAGTCTCCTCTTTTCCCGTGTAAACATGCCTAGCAATCCTTTCCTCATATTCTAGCGTCTTCATCCCCTTAATCAATTTGGTTGCCCGTCTCTGAACCTTTTCTAGCTCCAGGATGTCCGTTTTGTAGTATGGTGCCCAAAATTGTGCACAATATTCTAGATGTAACCTCAGTAGTGATTTAAATAATAGGAGTATAACACTCTCATCCCTTGCATCAATACCCCTCTTTATACATGCTAATATCTTGTTTGTCTTCTTTGCTGCAGTCCTACTTTGGGTACTACTGCTAAATCTGTTATCTATGTGAACACCTAAATCTTTTTCCAGTACAGAATCCCCTAGTCGATTTGATCTGTGAAGTCGCCTGTCGACATCTCATTACAAATGCTGGCAGCTCAGACATCTGCGGATTTTCGCACAGTGAGCCCAATTCAGCAAGGCCCGCAGAAGTGAGGAAATCGGTAAGCGAATGCCGGTGCGCGCATGTGCAAGGTCTTAAACTGCGACCGGACAGTGCAGGCGTGTCCGGACTGTTGCTGGGGCGTGCCGTGGCGGCTGCGTGACATCACACGCAGCCTCTGCGACCCAAAAGATGGCAGACCTCCACCTGGCTACCATAATCCTGCGAGTGCTGTATGTTAGCGTTTAAGAAAAGAGTTGTGTCTGCGCCCGGGATCACAACTGCGGATGCAACGTACAATGGTAATTACATCTGGTATATAGAATGTAGAAAAGTGGCACTGAGCAGCTGTCTAAAAGTACAGTATAGGCACAGGTACCGAGAACTATATATCTCGAATAAAGCAATGGGTTCAATGCAGAATTACATGCATGCAGATTAAGAGTAGATACTGAGAGTTACTTCTGATACACATAATATAGAAGTAGTACTGGGTATATGGCAACACATGGAGATTAAGAGCAGATACTGAGAGTTACTTCTGATACACATAATATAGAAGTAGTACTGGGTATATGGCAACGCATGGAGATTAAGAACAGATACTGAGAGTTACTTCTGATACACATAATATAGAAGTAGTACTGGGTATATGGCAACGCATGGAGATTAAGAACAGATACTGAGAGTTACTTCTGATACACATAATATAGAAGTAGTACTGGGTATATGGCAACACATGGAGATTAAGAGCAGATACTGAGAGTTACTTCTGATACACATAATATAGAAGTAGTACTGGGTATATGGCAACGCATGGAGATTAAGAACAGATACTGAGAATTACTTCTGATACACATAATATAGAAGTAGTACTGGGTATATGGCAACGCATGGAGATTAAGAACAGATACTGAGAGTTACTTCTGATACACATAATATAGAAGTAGTACTGGGTATATGGCAACGCATGGAGATTAAGAACAGATACTGAGAGTTACTTCTGATACACATAATATAGAAGTAGTACTGGGTATATGGCAACGCATGGAGATTAAGAACAGATACTGAGAATTACTTCTGATACACATAATATAGAAGTAGTACTGGGTATATGGCAACGCATGGAGATTAAGAACAGATACTGAGAGTTACTTCTGATACACATAATATAGAAGTAGTACTGGGTATATGGCAACACATGGAGATTAAGAACAGATACTGAGAGTTACTTCTGATACACATAATATAGAAGTAGTACTGGGTATATGGCAACACATGGAGATTAAGAACAGATTCTGAGAGTTACTTCTGATACACATAATATAGAAGTAGTACTGGGTATATGGCAACGCATGGAGATTAATAACAGATACTAAGAATTACTTCTGATACACATAATATAGAAGTAGTACTGGGTATATGGCAACGCATGGAGATTAAGAACAGATACTGAGAGTTACTTCTGATACACATAATATAGAAGTAGTACTGGGTATATGGCAACACATGGAGATTAAGAACAGATTCTGAGAGTTACTTCTGATACACATAATATAGAAGTAGTACTGGGTATATGGCAACGCATGGAGATTAATAACAGATACTAAGAATTACTTCTGATACACATAATATAGAAGTAGTACTGGGTATATGGCAACGCATGGAGATTAAGAACAGATACTGAGAGTTACTTCTGATACACATAATATAGAAGCAGTACTGGGTATATGGCAACGCATGGAGATAAGAACAGATTCTGAGAGTTACTTCTGATACACATAATATAGAAGTAGTACTGGGTATATAGCAACGCATGGAGATTAAGAACAGATATTAAGAATTACTTCTGATACACATAATATAGAAGTAGTACTGGGTATATGGCAACGCATGGAGATTAAGAACAGATACTGAGAGTTACTTCTGATACACATAATATAGAAGTAGTACTGGGTATATGACAACACATGGAGATTAAGAACAGATTCTGAGAGTTACTTCTGATACACATAATATAGAAGCAGTACTGGGTATATGGCAACGCATGGAGATAAGAACAGATTCTGAGAGTTACTTCTGATACACATAATATAGAAGTAGTACTGGGTATATGGCAACGCATGGAGATTAAGAACAGATACTAAGAATTACTTCTGATACACATAATATAGAAGTAGTACTGGGTATATGGCAACACATGGAGATTAAGAGCAGATACTGAGAGTTACTTCTGATACACATAATATAGAAGTAGTACTGGGTATATGGCAACGCATGGAGATTAAGAATAGATACTGAGAGTTACTTCTGATACACATAATATAGAAGTAGTACTGGGTATATGGCAAAGCATGGAGATTAAGAACAGATACGGAGAGTTACTTCTGATACACATAATATAGAAGTAGTACTGGGTATATGGCAACACATGGAGATTAAGAGCAGATACTGAGAGTTACTTCTGATACACATAATATAGAAGTAGTACTGGGTATATGGCAACGCATGGAGATTAAGAACAGATACTGAGAATTACTTCTGATACACATAATATAGAAGTAGTACTGGGTATATGGCAACGCATGGAGATTAAGAACAGATACTGAGAGTTACTTCTGATACACATAATATAGAAGTAGTACTGGGTATATGGCAACGCATGGAGATTAAGAACAGATACTGAGAGTTACTTCTGATACACATAATATAGAAGTAGTACTGGGTATATGGCAACGCATGGAGATTAAGAACAGATACTGAGAATTACTTCTGATACACATAATATAGAAGTAGTACTGGGTATATGGCAACGCATGGAGATTAAGAACAGATACTGAGAGTTACTTCTGATACACATAATATAGAAGTAGTACTGGGTATATGGCAACACATGGAGATTAAGAACAGATTCTGAGAGTTACTTCTGATACACATAATATAGAAGTAGTACTGGGTATATGGCAACGCATGGAGATTAATAACAGATACTAAGAATTACTTCTGATACACATAATATAGAAGTAGTACTGGGTATATGGCAACGCATGGAGATTAAGAACAGATACTGAGAGTTACTTCTGATACACATAATATAGAAGCAGTACTGGGTATATGGCAACGCATGGAGATAAGAACAGATTCTGAGAGTTACTTCTGATACACATAATATAGAAGTAGTACTGGGTATATAGCAACGCATGGAGATTAAGAACAGATATTAAGAATTACTTCTGATACACATAATATAGAAGTAGTACTGGGTATATGGCAACGCATGGAGATTAAGAACAGATACTGAGAGTTACTTCTGATACACATAATATAGAAGTAGTACTGGGTATATGACAACACATGGAGATTAAGAACAGATTCTGAGAGTTACTTCTGATACACATAATATAGAAGCAGTACTGGGTATATGGCAACGCATGGAGATAAGAACAGATTCTGAGAGTTACTTCTGATACACATAATATAGAAGTAGTACTGGGTATATGGCAACGCATGGAGATTAAGAACAGATACTAAGAATTACTTCTGATACACATAATATAGAAGTAGTACTGGGTATATGGCAACACATGGAGATTAAGAGCAGATACTGAGAGTTACTTCTGATACACATAATATAGAAGTAGTACTGGGTATATGGCAACGCATGGAGATTAAGAATAGATACTGAGAGTTACTTCTGATACACATAATATAGAAGTAGTACTGGGTATATGGCAAAGCATGGAGATTAAGAACAGATACGGAGAGTTACTTCTGATACACATAATATAGAAGTAGTACTGGGTATATGGCAACACATGGAGATTAAGAACAGATACTGAGAATTACTTCTGATACACATAATATAGAAGTAGTACTGAGTATATGGCAACACATGACGATTAAGAACAGATACTGAGAGTTACTTCTGATACACATAATATAGAAGTAGTACTGGGTATATGGCAACACATGGAGATTAAGAACAGATACTGAGAATTACTTCTGATACACATAATATAGAAGTAGTGCTGGGTATATGGCAACACATGGAGATTAAGAACAGATACTGAGAATTACTTCTGATACACATAATATAGAAGTAGTACTGGGTATATGGCAACACATGACGATTAAGAACAGATACTGAGAATTACTTCTATGCGGGTGTTACTAGCCACTTCCCAGTCACCGCCCAGGAACACCCATCACTTTTCTGCAACCTTTCTGATACCGTCTGTCTTGATTGCAGCAGCTCCGTTGTGCGCACACTCCGCGTAACGCATGCGCCAAAAAAGTTTTCACACAGGTGCAAACATATTTTTTTTTAAATCGCAACTGTCCATGCCAAAGCACGGAAACAGAAACTGTACTAACATCTGATACATAGAATGAAGAAGTGGTACTGTGCGACTGTCCACACATAAAGCATAATAACAGATACTGGAGATGAAATCTGATATGCAGAATAAAGAAGTGTCACTGTGCATCTGTACAGAGAATAAGAACAGATACTTAGAATTACACGTAATATACAACATAAAGAAGTGGCACTGTGCCATATATATATATATAAATAAGAGATATTTACAAGCAGCATACAGTGCAGAAGAAGTAGCACTGTGCTGCAAGAAGAGATATGTACAAGCAGCATACAGCGCAGAAGAAGTGGCACTGTGCCTCAAGAAGAGATATGTACAAACAGCATTCAGCGCAGAAGAAGTGACACTGTGCTGCAAGAAGATCTATGTATAAGCAGCATTCAGCACAGAAGAAGTGGCACTGTGCAGCAAGAAGATATATATATAAGCAGCATACAGCGCAGAAGAAGTGGCACTGTGCTGCAAGAAGATCTATGTACAAGCAGCATACAGCGCAGAAGAAGTGGCACTGTGCAGCAAGAAGAGATGTATAAACAGCATACAGTGCAGAAGAGATATGTACAAAGTGCATTCAGCGCAGAAGTGGCACTGTGCTGCAAGAAGATCTATGTATAAGCAGCATTCAGCGCAGAAGAAGTGGCACTGTGCTGCAAGTAGATCTATGTATAAGCATAATTCAGCGCAGAAGAAGTGGCACTGTGCAGCAAGAAGAGATATATAAACAGCATACAGCGTAGAAGAAGTGGCACTGTGCAGCAAGAAGAGATGTATAAGCAGCATACAGTGCAGAAGAAGTGGCACTGTGCTGCAAAAAGATCTATGTACAAGCAGCATACAGCGCAGAAGAAGTGGCACTGTGCAGCAAGAAGAGATGTATAAACAGCATACAGTGCAGAAGAAGTGGCACTGTGCTGCAAGAAGATCTATGTACAAGCAGCATACAGCGCAGAAGAAGTGGCACTGTGCAGCAAGAAGAGATATATAAGCAGCATACAGTGCAGAAGAAGTGGCACTGTGCTGCAAGAAGATCTATGTACAAGCAGCATACAGCGCAGAAGAAGTGGCACTGTGCTGCAAGAAGAGATATGTACAAGCAGCATACAGTGCAGAAGAAGTGGCACTGTGCAGCAAGAAGAGATGTATAAGCAGCATACAGCGCAGAAGAAGTGGCACTGCGCTGCAAGAATAGCTATATACAAGCAGCATACAGCGCAGAAGAAGTGGCACTGTGCTGCAAGAAGAGCTATATACAATCAGCATACAGCGCAGAAGAAGTGGCACTGTGCTGCAAGAAGATCTATATACAAGCAGCATACAGCGCAGAAGAAGTGGCACTGTTCTGCAAGAAGATCTATGTACAAGCAGCATACAGCGCAGAAGAAGTGGCACTGTGCTGCAAGAAGAGATATGTACAAGCAGCATACAGTGCAGAAGAAGTGGCACTGTGCAGCAAGAAGAGATGTATAAGCAGCATACAGCGCAGAAGAAGTGGCACTGTGCTGCAAGAAGAGCTATATACAATCAGCATACAGCGCAGAAGAAGTGGCACTGTGCTGCAAGAAGATCTATATACAAGCAGCATACAGCGCAGAAGAAGTGGCACTGTTCTGCAAGAAGATCTATGTACAAGCAGCATACAGCGCAGAAGTGGCACTGTGCAGCAAGAAGAGATGTATAAGCAGCATACAGCGCAGAAGAAGTGGCACTATGCCTCAAGAAGAGATGTACAAGCAGCATACAGTGCAGAAGAAGTGGCACTGTGCTGCAAGAAGAGATGTATAAACAGCATACAGTGCAGAAGAAGTGGCACTGTGCTGCAAGAAGATCTATGTACAAGCAGCATACAGCGCAGAAGAAGTGGCACTGTGCAGCAAGAAGAGATGTATAAACAGCATACAGTGCAGAAGAAGTGGCACTGTGCTGCAAGAAGATCTATGTACAAGCAGCATACAGCGCAGAAGTGGCACTGTGCAGCAAGAAGAGATATATAAGCAGCATACAGTGCAGAAGAAGTGGCACTGTGCTGCAAGAAGATCTATGTACAAGCAGCATACAGCACAGAAGAAGTGGTACTGTGCTGCAAGAAGAGATATGTACAAGCAGCATACAGTGCAGAAGAAGTGGCACTGTGCTGCAAGAAGAGATGTATAAACAGCATACAGTGCAGAAGAAGTGGCACTGTGCTGCAAGAAGAGATGTACAAGCAGCATACAGCGCAGAAGTGGCACTGTGCAGCAAGAAGAGATGTATAAGCAGCATACAGCGCAGAAGAAGTGGCACTGTGCTGCAAGAATAGCTATATACAAGCAGCATACAGCGCAGAAGAAGTGGCACTGTGCTGCAAGAAGATCTATGTACAAGCAGCATACAGCGCAGAAGTGGCACTGTGCTGCAAGAAGATCTATGTACAAGCAGCATACAGCGCAGAAGTGGCACTGTGCAGCAAGAAGAGATGTAAAAGCAGCATACAGCGCAGAAGAAGTGGCACTATGCCTCAAGAAGAGATGTACAAGCAGCATACAGCGCAGAAGAAGTGGCACTGTGCAGCAAGAAGAGATGTATAAGCAGCATACAGTGCAGAAGAAGTTGCACTGTGCTGGAAGAAGAGCTATGTACAAGCAGCATACAACGCAGAAGAAGTGGCACTGTGCTGCAAGAAGAGATGTATAAGCAGCATACAGTGCAGAAGAAGTGGCACTATGCTGCAAAAAGATCTATGTACAAGCAGCATACAGCGCAGAAGAAGTGGCACTGTGCTGCAAGAAGAGATGTTTAAGCAGCATACAGTGCAGAAGAAGTGTCACTGTGCTGCAAGAAGAGCTATGTACATGCAGCTTACAGTGCAGAAGAAGTGGCACTGTGCTGCAAGAAGATCTATGTACAAGCAACATACAGCGCAGAAGTGGCACTGTGTGCAAGAAGAGATGTTTAAGCAGCATACAGTGCAGAAGTGGCACTGTGCTGCAAGAAGAGATATGTACAAGCAGCATACAGTGCAGAAGAAGTGGCACTGTGCTGCAAGAAGATCTATGTACAAGCAGCATACAGTGCAGAAGAAGTGGCACTGTGCTGCAAGAAGATCTATGTACAAGCAGCATACAGCGCAGAAGAAGTGGCACTGTGCTGCAAGAAGATCTATGTACAAGCAGCATACAGCGCAGAAGTGGCACTGCAGCAAGAAGAGATGTGTACAAGCAGCATACAGTGCAGAAGAAGTGGCACTGTGCTGCAAGAAGATCTTTGTACAAGCAGCATACAGTGCAGAAGAAGTGGCACTGTGCTGCAAGAATAGATATGTACAAGCAGCATACAGTGCAGAAGAAGTGGCACTGTGCTGCAAGAAGAGATATGTACAAGCAGCATACAGTGCAGAAGAAGTGGCACTGTGCTGCAAGAAGATCTATGTACAAGCAGCATACAGTGCAGAAGAAGTGGCACTGTGCTGCAAGAGGAGCTACATACAAGCAGCATACAGTGCAGAAGAAGTGGTACTGTGCTGCAAGAAGAGATGTATAAGCAGCATACAGTGCAGAAGAAGTGGCACTGTGCTGCAAGAAGATCTATGTACAAGCAGCATACAGCACAGAAGAAGTGGCACTGTGCTGCAAGAAGATCTATGTACAAGCAGCATACAGTGCAGAAGAAGTGGCACTGTGCTGCAAGAAGAGATGTATAAACAGCATACAGTGCAGAAAAAGTGTCACTGTGCTGCAAGAAAAGATGTACAAGCAGCATACAGCGCAGAAGTGGCACTGTGCAGCAAGAAGAGATGTATAAGCAGCATACAGCGCAGAAGAAGTGGCACTGTGCTGCAAGAATAGCTATATACAAGCAGCATACAGCGCAGAAGAAGTGGCACTGTGCTGCAAGAAGAGCTATATACAATCAGCATGCAGCGCAGAAGTGGCACTGTGCTGCAAGAAGATCTATGTACAAGCAGCATACAGCGCAGAAGTGGCACTGTGCTGCAAGAAGATCTATGTACAAGCAGCATACAGCGCAGAAGTGGCACTGTGCAGCAAGAAGAGATGTATAAGCAGCATACAGCGCAGAAGAAGTGGCACTATGCCTCAAGAAGAGATGTACAAGCAGCATACAGCGCAGAAGAAGTGGCACTGTGCAGCAAGAAGAGATGTATAAGCAGCATACAGTGCAGAAGAAGTGGCACTGTGCTGGAAGAAGAGCTATGTACAAGCAGCATACAGCGCAGAAGAAGTGGCACTGTGCTGCAAGAAGAGATGTATAAGCAGCATACAGTGCAGAAGTGGCACTGTGCTGCAAAAAGATGTACAAGCAGCATACAGCGCAGAAGAAGTGGCACTGTGCTGCAAGAAGAGATGTTTAAGCAGCATACAGTGCAGAAGAAGTGTCACTGTGCTGCAAGAAGAGCTAGGTACATGCAGCTTACAGTGCAGAAGAAGTGGCACTGTGCTGCAAGAAGATCTATGTACAAGCAACATACAGCGCAGAAGTGGTACTGTGCTGCAAGAAGAGATGTTTACGCAGCATACAGTGCAGAAGTGGCACTGTGCTGCAAGAAGAGATATGTACAAGCAGCATACAGTGCAGAAGTGGCACTGTGCTGCAAGAAGAGATATGTACAAGCAGCATACAGCGCAGAAGAAGTGGCACTGTGCTGCACGAAGATCTATGTACAAGCAGCATACAGCGCAGAAGTGGTACTGTGCAGCAAGAGGAGATGTGTACAAGCAGCATACAGCGCAGAAGAAGTGGCACTGTGCTGCAAGAAGATCTATGTACAAGCAGCATACAGTGCAGAAGAAGTGGCACTGTGCTGCAAGAAGATCTATGTACAAGCAGCATACAGCGCAGAAGAAGTGGCACTGTGCTGCAAGAAGATCTATGTACAAGCAGCATACAGCGCAGAAGTGGCACTGTGCAGCAAGAAGAGATATATAAGCAGCATACAGTGCAGAAGAAGTGGCACTGTGCTGCAAGAAGATCTATGTACAAGCAGCATACAGCACAGAAGAAGTGGCACTGTGCTGCAAGAAGAGATATGTACAAGCAGCATACAGTGCAGAAGAAGTGGCACTGTGCTGCAAGAAGAGATGTATAAACAGCATACAGTGCAGAAGAAGTGGCACTGTGCTGCAAGAAGAGATGTACAAGCAGCATACAGCGCAGAAGTGGCACTGTGCAGCAAGAAGAGATGTATAAGCAGCATACAGCGCAGAAGAAGTGGCACTGTGCTGCAAGAATAGCTATATACAAGCAGCATACAGCGCAGAAGAAGTGGCACTGTGCTGCAAGAAGATCTATGTACAAGCAGCATACAGCGCAGAAGTGGCACTGTGCTGCAAGAAGATCTATGTACAAGCAGCATACAGCGCAGAAGTGGCACTGTGCAGCAAGAAGAGATGTATAAGCAGCATACAGCGCAGAAGAAGTGGCACTATGCCTCAGGAAGAGATGTACAAGCAGCATACAGCGCAGAAGAAGTGGCACTGTGCAGCAAGAAGAGATGTATAAGCAGCATACAGTGCAGAAGAAGTTGCACTGTGCTGGAAGAAGAGCTATGTACAAGCAGCATACAACGCAGAAGAAGTGGCACTGTGCTGGAAGAAGAGATGTATAAGCAGCATACAGTGCAGAAGAAGTGGCACTGTGCTGCAAAAAGATCTATGTACAAGCAGCATACAGCGCAGAAGAAGTGGCACTGTGCTGCAAGAAGAGATGTTTAAGCAGCATACAGTGCAGAAGAAGTGTCACTGTGCTGCAAGAAGAGCTATGTACATGCAGCTTACAGTGCAGAAGAAGTGGCACTGTGCTGCAAGAAGATCTATGTACAAGCAACATACAGCGCAGAAGTGGTACTGTGTGCAAGAAGAGATGTTTAAGCAGCATACAGTGCAGAAGTGGCACTGTGCTGCAAGAAGATCTATGTACAAGCAGCATACAGTGCAGAAGAAGTGGCACTGTGCTGCAAGAAGATCTATGTACAAGCAGCATACAGTGCAGAAGAAGTGGCACTGTGCTGCAAGAAGATCTATGTACAAGCAGCATACAGCGCAGAAGAAGTGGCACTGTGCTGCAAGAAGATCTATGTACAAGCAGCATACAGCGCAGAAGTGGCACTGTGCAGCAAGAACAGATGTGTACAAGCAGCATACAGTGCAGAAGAAGTGGCACTGTGCTGCAAGAAGATCTTTGTACAAGCAGCATACAGTGCAGAAGAAGTGGCACTGTGCTGCAAGAAGATCTATGTACAAGCAGCATACAGCACAGAAGAAGTGGCACTGTGCTGCAAGAAGAGATATGTACAAGCAGCATACAGTGCAGAAGAAGTGGCACTGTGCAGCAAGAAGAGATGTGTACAAGCAGCATACAGTGCAGAAGAAGTGGCACTGTGCTGCAAGAAGATCTTTGTACAAGCAGCATACAGTGCAGAAGAAGTGGCACTGTGCTGCAAGAAGATCTATGTACAAGCAGCATACAGCGCAGAAGAAGTGGCACTGTGCTGCAAGAAGATCTATGTACAAGCAGCATACAGCGCAGAAGTGGCACTGTGCAGCAAGAAGAGATGTACAAGCAGCATACAGCGCAGAAGAAGTGGCACTGTGCAGCAAGAAGAGATGTATACGCAGCATACAGTGCAGAAGAAGTGGCACTGTGCTGCAAGAAGAGCTACATACAAGCAGCATACAGTGCAGAAGAAGTGGTACTGTGCTGCAAGAAGAGATGTATAAGCAGCATACAGTGCAGAAGAAGTGGCACTGTGCTGCAAGAAGATCTATGTACAAGCAGCATACAGCACAGAAGAAGTGGCACTGTGCTGCAAGAAGAGATATGTACAAGCAGCATACAGTGCAGAAGAAGTGGCACTGTGCTGCAAGAAGAGATGTATAAACAGCATACAGTGCAGAAAAAGTGGCACTGTGCTGCAAGAAAAGATGTACAAGCAGCATACAGCGCAGAAGTTGCACTGTGCAGCAAGAAGAGATGTATAAGCAGCATACAGCGCAGAAGAAGTGGCACTGTGCTGCAAGAATAGCTATATACAAGCAGCATACAGCGCAGAAGAAGTGGCACTGTGCTGCAAGAAGATCTATGTACAAGCAGCATACAGCGCAGAAGTGGCACTGTGCTGCAAGAAGATCTATGTACAAGCAGCATACAGCGCAGAAGTGGCACTGTGCAGCAAGAAGAGATGTATAAGCAGCATACAGCGCAGAAGAAGTGGCACTATGCCTCAAGAAGAGATGTACAAGCAGCATACAGCGCAGAAGAAGTGGCACTGTGCAGCAAGAAGAGATGTATAAGCAGCATACAGTGCAGAAGAAGTTGCACTGTGCTGGAAGAAGAGCTATGTACAAGCAGCATACAACGCAGAAGAAGTGGCACTGTGCTGCAAGAAGATCTATATACAAGCAGCATACAGCGCAGAAGAAGTGGCACTGTTCTGCAAGAAGATCTATGTACAAGCAGCATACAGCGCAGAAGTGGCACTGTGCAGCAAGAAGAGATGTATAAGCAGCATACAGCGCAGAAGAAGTGGCACTGTGCAGCAAGAAGAGATGTACAAGCAGCATACAGTGCAGAAGAAGTGGCACTGTGCTGCAAGAAGAGATGTATAAGCAGCATACAGTGCAGAAGAAGTGGCACTGTGCTGCAAGAAGATCTATGTACAAGCAGCATACAGCGCAGAAGAAGTGGCACTGTGCAGCAAGAAGAGATGTATAAACAGCATACAGTGCAGAAGAAGTGGCACTGTGCTGCAAGAAGATCTATGTACAAGCAGCATACAGCGCAGAAGTGGCACTGTGCAGCAAGAAGAGATATATAAGCAGCATACAGTGCAGAAGAAGAGGCACTGTGCTGCAAGAAGATCTATGTACAAGCAGCATACAGCACAGAAGAAGTGGTACTGTGCTGCAAGAAGAGATATGTACAAGCAGCATACAGTGCAGAAGAAGTGGCACTGTGCTGCAAGAAGAGATGTACAAGCAGCATACAGCGCAGAAGTGGCACTGTGCAGCAAGAAGAGATGTATAAGCAGCATACAGCGCAGAAGAAGTGGCACTGTGCTGCAAGAATAGCTATATACAAGCAGCATACAGCGCAGTAGAAGTGGCACTGTGCTGCAAGAAGATCTATGTACAAGCAGCATACAGCGCAGAAGTGGCACTGTGCTGCAAGAAGATCTATGTACAAGCAGCATACAGCGCAGAAGTGGCACTGTGCAGCAAGAAGAGATGTATAAGCAGCATACAGCGCAGAAGAAGTGGCACTATGCCTCAAGAAGAGATGTACAAGCAGCATACAGCGCAGAAGAAGTGGCACTGTGCAGCAAGAAGAGATGTATAAGCAGCATACAGTGCAGAAGAAGTTGCACTGTGCTGGAAGAAGAGCTATGTACAAGCAGCATACAATGCAGAAGAAGTGGCACTGTGCTGCAAGAAGAGATGTATAAGCAGCATACAGTGCAGAAGAAGTGGCACTGTGCTGCAAAAAGATCTATGTACAAGCAGCATACAGCGCAGAAGAAGTGGCACTGTGCTGCAAGAAGAGATGTTTAAGCAGCATACAGTGCAGAAGAAGTGTCACTGTGCTGCAAGAAGAGCTATGTACATGCAGCTTACAGTGCAGAAGAAGTGGCACTGTGCTGCAAGAAGATCTATGTACAAGCAACATACAGCGCAGAAGTGGCACTGTGTGCAAGAAGAGATGTTTAAGCAGCATACAGTGCAGAAGTGGCACTGTGCTGCAAGAAGATCTATGTACAAGCAGCATACAGTGCAGAAGAAGTGGCACTGTGCTGCAAGAAGATCTATGTACAAGCAGCATACAGTGCAGAAGAAGTGGCACTGTGCTGCAAGAAGATCTATGTACAAGCAGCATACAGCGCAGAAGAAGTGGCACTGTGCTGCAAGAAGATCTATGTACAAGCAGCATACAGCGCAGAAGTGGCACTGCAGCAAGAAGAGATGTGTACAAGCAGCATACAGTGCAGAAGAAGTGGCACTGTGCTGCAAGAAGATCTTTGTACAAGCAGCATACAGTGCAGAAGAAGTGGCACTGTGCTGCAAGAATAGATATGTACAAGCAGCATACAGTGCAGAAGAAGTGGCACTGTGCTGCAAGAAGAGATATGTACAAGCAGCATACAGTGCAGAAGAAGTGGCACTGTGCTGCAAGAAGATCTATGTACAAGCAGCATACAGTGCAGAAGAAGTGGCACTGTGCTGCAAGAGGAGCTACATACAAGCAGCATACAGTGCAGAAGAAGTGGTACTGTGCTGCAAGAAGAGATGTATAAGCAGCATACAGTGCAGAAGAAGTGGCACTGTGCTGCAAGAAGATCTATGTACAAGCAGCATACAGCACAGAAGAAGTGGCACTGTGCTGCAAGAAGATCTATGTACAAGCAGCATACAGTGCAGAAGTGGCACTGTGCTGCAAGAAGAGATGTATAAACAGCATACAGTGCAGAAAAAGTGTCACTGTGCTGCAAGAAAAGATGTACAAGCAGCATACAGCGCAGAAGTGGCACTGTGCAGCAAGAAGAGATGTATAAGCAGCATACAGCGCAGAAGAAGTGGCACTGTGCTGCAAGAATAGCTATATACAAGCAGCATACAGCGCAGAAGAAGTGGCACTGTGCTGCAAGAAGAGCTATATACAATCAGCATGCAGCGCAGAAGAAGTGGCACTGTGCTGCAAGAAGATCTATGTACAAGCAGCATACAGCGCAGAAGTGGCACTGTGCTGCAAGAAGATCTATGTACAAGCAGCATACAGCGCAGAAGTGGCACTGTGCAGCAAGAAGAGATGTATAAGCAGCATACAGCGCAGAAGAAGTGGCACTATGCCTCAAGAAGAGATGTACAAGCAGCATACAGCGCAGAAGAAGTGGCACTGTGCAGCAAGAAGAGATGTATAAGCAGCATACAGTGCAGAAGAAGTGGCACTGTGCTGGAAGAAGAGCTATGTACAAGCAGCATACAGCGCAGAAGAAGTGGCACTGTGCTGCAAGAAGAGATGTATAAGCAGCATACAGTGCAGAAGAAGTGGCACTGTGCTGCAAAAAGATGTACAAGCAGCATACAGCGCAGAAGAAGTGGCACTGTGCTGCAAGAAGAGATGTTTAAGCAGCATACAGTGCAGAAGAAGTGTCACTGTGCTGCAAGAAGAGCTAGGTACATGCAGCTTACAGTGCAGAAGAAGTGGCACTGTGCTGCAAGAAGATCTATGTACAAGCAACATACAGCGCAGAAGTGGTACTGTGCTGCAAGAAGAGATGTTTACGCAGCATACAGTGCAGAAGTGGCACTGTGCTGCAAGAAGAGATATGTACAAGCAGCATACAGTGCAGAAGAAGTGGCACTGTGCTGCAAGAAGATCTATGTACAAGCAGCATACAGCGCAGAAGAAGTGGCACTGTGCTGCACGAAGATCTATGTACAAGCAGCATACAGCGCAGAAGTGGTACTGTGCAGCAAGAGGAGATGTGTACAAGCAGCATACAGCGCAGAAGAAGTGGCACTGTGCTGCAAGAAGATCTATGTACAAGCAGCATACAGTGCAGAAGAAGTGGCACTGTGCTGCAAGAAGATCTATGTACAAGCAGCATACAGCGCAGAAGAAGTGGCACTGTGCTGCAAGAAGATCTATGTACAAGCAGCATACAGCGCAGAAGTGGCACTGTGCAGCAAGAAGAGATATATAAGCAGCATACAGTGCAGAAGAAGTGGCACTGTGCTGCAAGAAGATCTATGTACAAGCAGCATACAGCACAGAAGAAGTGGCACTGTGCTGCAAGAAGAGATATGTACAAGCAGCATACAGTGCAGAAGAAGTGGCACTGTGCTGCAAGAAGAGATGTATAAACAGCATACAGTGCAGAAGAAGTGGCACTGTGCTGCAAGAATAGCTATATACAAGCAGCATACAGCGCAGAAGAAGTGGCACTGTGCTGCAAGAAGATCTATGTACAAGCAGCATACAGCGCAGAAGTGGCACTGTGCTGCAAGAAGATCTATGTACAAGCAGCATACAGCGCAGAAGTGGCACTGTGCAGCAAGAAGAGATGTATAAGCAGCATACAGCGCAGAAGAAGTGGCACTATGCCTCAAGAAGAGATGTACAAGCAGCATACAGCGCAGAAGAAGTGGCACTGTGCAGCAAGAAGAGATGTATAAGCAGCATACAGTGCAGAAGAAGTTGCACTGTGCTGGAAGAAGAGCTATGTACAAGCAGCATACAACGCAGAAGAAGTGGCACTGTGCTGCAAGAAGAGATGTATAAGCAGCATACAGTGCAGAAGAAGTGGCACTGTGCTGCAAAAAGATCTATGTACAAGCAGCATACAGCGCAGAAGAAGTGGCACTGTGCTGCAAGAAGAGATGTTTAAGCAGCATACAGTGCAGAAGAAGTGTCACTGTGCTGCAAGAAGAGCTATGTACATGCAGCTTACAGTGCAGAAGAAGTGGCACTGTGCTGCAAGAAGATCTATGTACAAGCAACATACAGCGCAGAAGTGGTACTGTGTGCAAGAAGAGATGTTTAAGCAGCATACAGTGCAGAAGTGGCACTGTGCTGCAAGAAGATCTATGTACAAGCAGCATACAGTGCAGAAGAAGTGGCACTGTGCTGCAAGAAGATCTATGTACAAGCAGCATACAGTGCAGAAGAAGTGGCACTGTGCTGCAAGAAGATCTATGTACAAGCAGCATACAGCGCAGAAGAAGTGGCACTGTGCTGCAAGAAGATCTATGTACAAGCAGCATACAGCGCAGAAGTGGCACTGTGCAGCAAGAAGATATGTGTACAAGCAGCATACAGTGCAGAAGAAGTGGCACTGTGCTGCAAGAAGATCTTTGTACAAGCAGCATACAGTGCAGAAGAAGTGGCACTGTGCTGCAAGAAGATCTATGTACAAGCAGCATACAGCGCAGAAGAAGTGGCACTGTGCTGCAAGAAGATCTATGTACAAGCAGCATACAGCGCAGAAGTGGCACTGTGCAGCAAGAAGAGATGTACAAGCAGCATACAGCGCAGAAGAAGTGGCACTGTGCAGCAAGAAGAGATGTATACGCAGCATACAGTGCAGAAGAAGTGGCACTGTGCTGCAAGAAGAGCTACATACAAGCAGCATACAGTGCAGAAGAAGTGGTACTGTGCTGCAAGAAGAGATGTATAAGCAGCATACAGTGCAGAAGAAGTGGCACTGTGCTGCAAGAAGATCTATGTACAAGCAGCATACAGCACAGAAGAAGTGGCACTGTGCTGCAAGAAGAGATATGTACAAGCAGCATACAGTGCAGAAGAAGTGGCACTGTGCTGCAAGAAGAGATGTATAAACAGCATACAGTGCAGAAAAAGTGGCACTGTGCTGCAAGAAAAGATGTACAAGCAGCATACAGCGCAGAAGTTGCACTGTGCAGCAAGAAGAGATGTATAAGCAGCATACAGCGCAGAAGAAGTGGCACTGTGCTGCAAGAATAGCTATATACAAGCAGCATACAGCGCAGAAGAAGTGGCACTGTGCTGCAAGAAGAGCTATATACAATCAGCATACAGCGCAGAAGAAGTGGCACTGTGCTGCAAGAAGATCTATGTACAAGCAGCATACAGCGCAGAAGTGGCACTGTGCTGCAAGAAGATCTATGTACAAGCAGCATACAGCGCAGAAGTGGCACTGAGCAGCAAGAAGAGATGTATAAGCAGCATACAGCGCAGAAGAAGTGGCACTATGCCTCAAGAAGAGATGTACAAGCAGCATACAGCGCAGAAGAAGTGGCACTGTGCAGCAAGAAGAGATGTATAAGCAGCATACAGTGCAGAAGAAGTGGCACTGTGCTGGAAGAAGAGCTATGTACAAGCAGCATACAGCGCAGAAGAAGTGGCACTGTGCTGCAAGAAGAGATGTATAAGCAGCATACAGTGCAGAAGAAGTGGCACTGTGCTGCAAAAAGATGTACAAGCAGCATACAGCGCAGAAGAAGTGGCACTGTGCTGCAAGAAGAGATGTTTAAGCAGCATACAGTGCAGAAGAAGTGTCACTGTGCTGCAAGAAGAGCTAGGTACATGCAGCTTACAGTGCAGAAGAAGTGGCACTGTGCTGCAAGAAGATCTATGTACAAGCAACATACAGCGCAGAAGTGGTACTGTGCTGCAAGAAGAGATGTTTAAGCAGCATACAGTGCAGAAGTGGCACTGTGCTGCAAGAAGAGATATGTACAAGCAGCATACAGTGCAGAAGAAGTGGCACTGTGCTGCAAGAAGATCTATGTACAAGCAGCATACAGCGCAGAAGAAGTGGCACTGTGCTGCACGAAGATCTATGTACAAGCAGCATACAGCGCAGAAGTGGTACTGTGCAGCAAGAGGAGATGTGTACAAGCAGCATACAGCGCAGAAGAAGTGGCACTGTGCTGCAAGAAGATCTATGTACAAGCAGCATACAGTGCAGAAGAAGTGGCACTGTGCTGCAAGAAGATCTATGTACAAGCAGCATACAGCGCAGAAGAAGTGGCACTGTGCTGCAAGAAGATCTATGTACAAGCAGCATACAGCGCAGAAGTGGCACTGTGCAGCAAGAAGAGATGTATAAGCAGCATACAGCGCAAAAGAAGTGGCACTATGCCTCAAGAAGAGATGTATAAGCAGCATACAGTGCAGAAGAAGTGGCACTGTGCTGCAAGAAGAGCTACATACAAGCAGCATACAGTGCAGAAGAAGTGGCACTGTGCTGCAAGAAGAGATGTATAAGCAGCATACAGTGCAGAAGAAGTGGCACTGTGCTGCAAGAAGATCTATGTACACGCAGCATACAGCGCAGAAGTTGCACTGTGCAGCAAGAAGAGATGTATAAGCAGCATACAGCGCAGAAGAAGTGGCACTGTGCAGCAAGAAGAGATGTACAAGCAGCATACAGTGCAGAAGAAGTGGCACTGTGCTGCAAGAAGATATGTATAAGCAGCATACAGTGCAGAAGAAGTGGCACTGTGCTGCAAGAAGATCTATGTACACGCAGCATACAGCGCAGAAGTGGCACTGTGCTGCAAGAAGAGATATGTACAAGCAGTATACAGTGCAGAAGAAGTGGCACTGTGCTGCAAGAATAGATATGTACAAGCAGCATACAGTGCAGAAGAAGTGGCACTGTGCTGCAAGAAGATCTATGTACACGCAGCATACAGCGCAGAAGTGGCACTGTGCTGCACGAAGAGATATGTACAAGCAGCATACAGTGCAAAAGAAGTGGCACTGTGCTGCAAGAAGAGATATGTACAAGCAGCATACAGTGCAGAAGAAGTGGCACTGTGCTGCAAGAAGATCTATGTACAAGCAGCATACAGTGCAGAAGAAGTGGCACTGTGCTGCAAGAAGAGATATGTACAAGCAGCATACAGTGCAGAAGAAGTGGCACTGTGCTGCAAGAAGATCTATGTACAAGCCAGTGGCGTAACTAGAAATTTTTCTCCCCCAAGCCAAAAAATTCTTTGGCGCCCCCCCCACCCCCCCCCCCACCCGCCGCATAATTGGGAGCAAGAAAGGGATAAATATGCGCGCGCCGAAGGCGCGCGCTGCAAAAAAAGGGGCGTGGTTTTGTTGGGATGGGCGTGGTTTCTCATAAAGGGGCGTGGTATTGCAGGAAAAGACTACCTTATACCCCAGTTTTGCAACCTGCACGCCCAGACGTTAGCCACCACAGGAAAGAAAAATAATCCTGATTCATGCCCCTTACATTATTTGTCATTTTTCCTCCTTATAGTAATGCCCAGTATACATTATGCCACATACTGCAATGGCCCTTAGACATTATTCCACACACAATAATGCACATGACACATTATGCCACACACCATAATGCCCCCGACACATTATGCCACACACCGTAATGCCTGTGACACATTATGCCACACACCGTAATGCCTGTGACACATTATGCCACACACCGTAATGCCCCCGACACATTATGACAGGAATCGCAATGCCCGTTATACATTATGCTATGCACTGCAATGCCCCTGATACATTATAGCACATACAATGCCTGTGACACATTATGACACACACCGCAATGACCTTGAGACATTATACCACAATGCCCGTGATATAGTATACCATACACCGTAATGCCTGTGACACATACCGCAATGCCCTGCCCGTTATACCCTATGCCACACACCGCAATGCCCGTTATGTATTATGCCACACTGCAATGACCCTGAGACATTATACCACATACCACAATGCCCGTGATATAGTATACCACACACCGTAATGCCTGACACATTATGACACACACCGCAATGTCCGTGATACATTATGCCACACACTGCAATGACCCTGAGACATTATACCACATATCACAATGCCCGCGATATAGTATACCATACACCGTAATGCCTGTGACACATTATGACACACACCGCAATGTCCGTGATACATTATGCCACACACCGTAATGCCCATTACACATTAAGTCCTACAGTAAGGCTTCTAATTACTTTTCATTTACCTTCTCGTTGTCAGGGGTTTCATGCACTGGGTGTCATGCTCGTTGCCAGGTGTTTCATGCACTGGGTGTCATGCTCGTTGTCAGGTGTTTCATGCACTGGGTGTCATGCTCGTTGCTAGGAGGTAGTCCTTGTTGCTAGGGCTGTGCTCCCAGTGCCACATATGACCCCAGTGCCAGATATTCCCCCACGGTGCCAGGTACTCACATGCCCCCGGTGCCAAATATAGCCCCCCCCATGTGCCAGGTACACATATACCCCCCCCCCAGTGCCACATATGCCCCCAGTGACAGATATTCCCCCCCAGTGCCACATATGCCCCCAGTGACAGATATTCCCCCCGTGCCAGATATGCCGCCAGTGCCATATATTCCCCCCCAGTGCCACATATGCCCCCAGTGCCAGATATTCCCCCAGTGCCAGATATCCCCTAGTGCCAGACATCCCCCCCCAGTGCCAGACATCCCCCCCCCCAGTGCCATGTATGCCCCAGTGCCAGACATCCCCCCCCCAGTGCCAGATATCCCCCCCAGTGCCAGACATCCCCCCCCAGTGCCATATATGCCCCAGTGCCAGACATCCCCCCCAGTGCCATATATGCCCCAGTGCCAGACATCCCCCCCCCAGTGCCAGATATCCCCCCCAGTGCCAGACATCCCCCCCCCAGTGCCAGATATCCCCCCCCCCCAGTGCCATATATGCCCCAGTGCCAGATATCCCCCCTAGTGCCAGACATCTCCCCCCCAGTGCCATATATGCCCCAGTGCCAGACATCCCCCCCCAGTGCCAGATATCCCCCCCAGTGCCAGACATCCCCCCCCCAGTGCCATATATGCCCCAGTGCCAGATATCCCCCCTAGTGCCAGATATCCCCCCCAGTGCCAGACATCCCCCCCCCCCAGTGCCATATATGCCCCAGTGCCAGATATCCCCCCTAGTGCCAGACATCTCCCCCCCAGTGCCATATATGCCCCAGTGCCAGACATCCCCCCCCCCCCAGTACCAGATATTCCCCCCAGTGCCGCCGTCGCCGCTTATTGGAGGGACACGGAGGGCACAGCGTCTCCTGTGTCCCTCCTGCTGCATTATCTCCGGCGGCCGCGGGTCTAATAGGGGGAAGTGCCGTCCGTGAGCCAATTAGAGCTCACGGACGGCACTTCCCCCTATTAGACCCGCGGCCGCCGGAGATGATGCAGGAGGGACACAGGAGAGGCACACGCTGTGCCGTCCGTGTCCCTCCAACAAGCGGCGGCGGGAAGGAAAAGCAGACTGACATGCGGGCGCTCGTCCGCATGTCAGTCTGCTGTAATCAGTGGCGCCCCCGCAGCCCCTCGCCCCCAAGCCACCGCGAGGACTGCGGGGGCAGTAGTTACGCCACTGGTACAAGCAGCATACAGCGCAGAATAAGTGGCACTGTGCTGCAAGAAGAGATGTAAAAGCAGCATACAGCGCAGAAGAAGTGGCACTGTGCTGCAAGAAGAGATGTATAAACAGCATACAGTGCAGAAGAAGTGGCACTGTGCTGCAAAAAGATCTATGTACAAGCAGCATACAGCGCAGAAGAAGTGGCACTGTGCAGCAAGAAGAGATGTATAAGCAGCATGCAGTGCAGAAGAAGTGGCACTGTGCTGCAAGAAGAGCTATGTACAAGCAGCATACAGCGCAGAAGAAGTGGCACTGTGCTGCAAGAAGAGATGTATAAGCAGCATACAGTGCAGAAGAAGTGGCACTTTGCTGCAAGAAGATCTTTGTACAAGCAGCATATAGCGCAGAAGAAGTGGCACTGTGCTGCAAGAAGAGATGTTTAAGCAGCATACAGTGCAGAAGAAGTGGCACTGTGCTGCAAGAAGATCTATGTACACGCAGCATACAGCGCAGAAGTTGCACTGTGCTGCACGAAGAGATATGTACAAGCAGCATACAGTGCAGAAGAAGTGGCACTGTGCTGCAAGAAGAGATATTTACAAGCAGCATACAGTGCAGAAGACGTGGCACTGTGCTGCAAGAAGAGATATGTACACGCAGCATGCAGCGCAGAAGTTGCACTGTGCTGCACGAAGAGATATGTACAAGCAGCATACAGTGCAGAAGAAGTGGCACTGTGCTGCAAGAAGAGATATGTACAAGCAGCACACAGCGCAGAAGTAGCACTGTGCAGCAAGAAGAGATATAAGCAGCATACAGCGCAGAAGAAGTGGCACTGTGCAACAAGAAGAGCTACTGTATGTACAAGCAACACACAGTACAGAAGTGGCACTGAGCGTTGCTCATGTACAAGAATAAGCAGGATAAATAAGGTCTATAAGGAGCAGACGTTGCCTTAGACGCCAGGGACCCCCGACATCCCAGTATAACTGTGCCTGCTGTATGTGAAGCACAGTTACTGGCGAGCTGCACATTGTAAAGTGCAAGCACCTGGGGGCTCAGGTCTCGTTAATAAGAGCCCAGAGCTCATTAGCGCAGAGAGGTGACTATTCTTACTGTGACATCACCCCAGCTGCGCAAACACCGTCGCCGGCGCGTATCCCTAAGCAAACGTCCTGATCTCACCGTGTTACAGCAGTGAGAGGAAATGGACCTTTATGGCTGCGCGTTGCAGAGACCGGTGCTTTTCTTGGCCGCTTCTGGCTCTGTAATAAGCGAGCGCGTTCCTGCATCCTGTAAGTGGCACTGACGGAGTGCTAGGACGGTTCCGCTGAGCACCGCACGGGGGGTGGATTTGCTCGGTGGTCGCTATGGTGACGATAACAATAATCACATTATTTATATAAGGCCTCCAGGCTTATTAACTTTAAGTCTATTATTAATTTCCATTACCAGAATTGGCCGCGGTATGTTATCCATTATCAGACCAGACGTTTGCCGACGTTACGTCAGTGAATCTGAGGATTTTTGGTCACATTCCCACATATAAAACGGACCCTGTAACGATATTGTGAGTAACATAATCCAGATATATTAGGAAGGCCCATGTGTATCCTGTGCAGCCAGCACCTGTCAGCGCTTAATGCTAGGAATGGAATCGCTGCCAAATATTATTACTTTGTACATTAGTTATATACAGGCTTACCATACTCTCCCTTTACACCGGGATGCTCAGCAATTACACAGGTTCCGTGGCTGATTAAAACCAGGTGAAATGCAGGCTTGGAATAAGCCAGCCCCAGAACCTGTGTAACGCATGGGCGCCCCGGTGTAAAGGGATAGTATGGTAAGCCTAGTTATGTACAGTCCTATAAATGCTCATTTCCTACATTCTCAGGGTCCTCCCCCCTCCGTGGCACAGCAGCGCTATCGGACTGTGCAAATAAAGATGTCGCCTGACACTGCAGCTATGGAGAGATGAGAAAACATGTCATGCATGGACCATAACTAGCCATATTGGGGCACGCGCAGGGTCGGAAGTCATCATCGTTCAGAGATGTCCGCACATGCCCGATGGTGCGAGATTGCTCGCAGCGCTCTAGACGCCGCAGTCTGATTGGCAGGCATAAAAAGACAATGGGTGCTGTCACAATATTCCAGAAGACATTGCTGTAAAATGAAGGATGCCAGCCACGGGTGCTGGATGTGCAGTGTGGACCCACAGGGCCACCATATACACTGCACCCATTAGAGATACGTCACTGATCCTTACCAGCCCGTATATATCATTCAGTGATGTACTAAACCGCTGAGCTCTCAGCAGGGCCCTTCATCAGGCAGGAGGAAGAAACCCTTTCAGGGAGCAGAGATTGTTATGTCAATACTGCAGAGATAATAGACTGGTCATTAAGAGGTATTGTCAGGCTGAGAACCATTAACAACCCCTGCTTCTCCTGCAGCCCCAGGACACGGAGCTTCCTCCTCCTCATTCAC
Source organism: Pseudophryne corroboree (assembly GCF_028390025.1). Classification (NCBI taxonomy): domain Eukaryota; kingdom Metazoa; phylum Chordata; class Amphibia; order Anura; family Myobatrachidae; genus Pseudophryne; species Pseudophryne corroboree. The sequence goes on from NC_086445.1 coordinate 1,039,947,597, forward strand.
TCTATGATGGTCACAAGAGGAGATCTTAAAGGGGGGAACTCGGAGGAAGCGCTGACACAAAGCTGCTGGAGGACGCGGTAATAAGGCCCTTTACAATTTACAGCCACTTACTGGGAGACAAAGCGTTTCCCCTCAGCCGGCAATCATCTGGTGTCAGCCGGTTACCCATGACGTATCACTGACCTGTGTGTCCCAGGCGCATCCCTTATCCCATACAGGGGGCAGTGTATCAATCTTTGGAGGGAGATTAAGTGGAGCTATTTATCTGAAATGACAGTTATAAGATGATTGGTTGGTTGCTTTGGGCAACTTCTCCACTTTATCTCTCTCCAAGACTTGATACATGTCCCCCACCTTGGTGTGAGGGATTAGAGATAATGTATCTGTGAATATACATCATTTATCCGGATTTATAGGGTGGAGCATGTAGTACATGGATCTGACGGACTAATTGGGCATTTGCCCCAGATAAGCAAAACGAGAAGTATCACATTAATGAGAAGTAATGGATGAAACATGGAAATAAAAATCACTTAGCCGGGAGTTCATTATGAAATCATTTATACATGTTCACGGGCACCGGATTAAACATTTACTTACATTAGGGGATACCTGGCTGAACCCATACCTACCTACTTTAAATGACTCCTCTCCAGGATAAGCCCGGAGAGAAGATGCTTCGGCTGACTTTGGGGCGGAGCTTGGTGCTCACCTCCTTAGGCCCCGCCCCAAACATGGGGGAAATCTGCCATTCGCAGGTCTGTGGCGAGGGGGCGGGGCTAAATAGCACGAATCACAACATTTAGCCCCACCTCTTCCCTGTTAATCTCCCCATCCTGCCTAAGAAGCAGGTGGGTTGCAGGAGAGTCACCATTCTTCCAAGGGGGGGGGGGGGGGGTGGATGCACGTTATTGTCTGAAAAAGAAAAAAATCTGGAGTCTCCTGCACCTTCTGGGAGAGTAGGTAAGTATGGCCAAATCTGAGGAGATACATGGCAAACTTTTATCATCATAAGGGATCCATTCAGTGGCGCCGAGAGGGGGGGAGCAGGTATAAATTGCCAGGGCCCGGGGGGACAGCCCCACCCCAAGTATACGTGTAGTGTGGCCTGTGGTGGCGCCATCTTTTTGGAAAGGGAGTTGCCACAACCCCTTTTTAAAGCCGCCCCCCCCCCCCTTACCAGGTCCCGGCGTGGCTCTCGACGCCCCTGGTTCCATAATGCAAAAAGGACGAGAAACGCTGGCTGAGAGAAGTATCTTTTGGCTTGTAAAACTTTCCCAGCAAAAGCAAAAATAAAAAAACATTCCTGCCTGGAGGCAACAGCCTGGGGGCAGATTCAGCTGTCAGCCGGTCCTGCATTCCCGCACATTAAGACCCAGAGCGTGCACTTAGGAGCTGTGAGGAGAAACCTTCAAACTGGCGCTTAGCGCGCAGGGAAACCATAGATCCAGCACTTAATGCAGACTCTGTGGGTTACCGCGTGTTACCTGTGGGTTACCGCGTGTCACCTGTAGGTTACCGCGTGTCACCTGTGAGTTACCGCGTGTCACCTGTGGGTTACCGCGTGTTACCTGTGGGTTTACCGCGTGTTACCTGTGGGTTTACCGCGTGTTACCTGTGGGTTTACCGCGTGTTACCTGTGGGTTACCGCGTGTTACCTGTGGGTTTACCGCGTGTTACCTGTGGGTTTACCGCGTGTTACCTGTGGGCTACCGCGTGTCACCTGTGGGCTACCGCGTGTCACCTGTGGGTTTACCGCGTGTCACCTGTGGGCTTACCGCGTGTTACCTGTGGGTTTACCGCGTGCTTACCGCGTGTTACCTGTGGGTTACCGCGTGTTACCTGTGGGTTTACCGCGTGTTACCTGTGGGCTTACCGCGTGTTACCTGTGGGCTTACCGCGTGTTACCTGTGGGCTTACCGCGTGTTACCTGTGGGTTACCGCGTGTTACCTGTGGGTTTACCGCGTGTTACCTGTGGGTTTACCGCGTGTTACCTGTGGGTTTACCGCGTGTTACCTGTGGGTTTACCGCGTGTTCCCTGTGGGTTACCGCGTGTTCCCTGTGGGTTACCGCGTGTTCCCTGTGGGTTTACCGCGTGTTACCTGTGGGTTTACCGCGTGTTACCTGTGGGTTAACGCGTGTTACCTGTGGGTTTACCGCGTGTTACCTGTGGGTTTACCGCGTGTCACCTGTGGGTTACCGCGTGTCACCTGTGGGTTTACCGCGTGTCACCTGTGGGTTTACCGCGTGTCACCTGTGGGTTTACCGCGTGCTACCTGTGGGTTACCGCGTGTTACCTGTGGGCTACCGCGTGTCACCTGTGGGTTTACCGCGTGTCACCTGTGGGCTTACCGCGTGTTACCTGTGGGTTTACCGCGTGCTTACCGCGTGTTACCTGTGGGTTACCGCGTGTTACCTGTGGGTTTACCGCGTGTTACCTGTGGGCTTACCGCGTGTTACCTGTGGGCTTACCGCGTGTTACCTGTGGGCTTACCGCGTGTTACCTGTGGGTTTACCGCGTGTTACCTGTGGGTTTACCGCGTGTTACCTGTGGGTTTACCGCGTGTTACCTGTGGGTTTACCGCGTGTTACCTGTGGGTTTACCGCGTGTTCCCTGTGGGTTACCGCGTGTTACCTGTGGGTTTACCGCGTGTTACCTGTGGGTTTACCGCGTGTTACCTGTGGGTTAACGCGTGTTACCTGTGGGTTTACCGCGTGTTACCTGTGGGTTACCGCGTGTCACCTGTGGGTTTACCGCGTGTCACCTGTGGGTTTACCGCGTGTCACCTGTGGGTTTACCGCGTGCTACCTGTGGGTTACCGCGTGTTACCTGTGGGCTACCGCGTGTCACCTGTGGGTTTACCGCGTGTCACCTGTGGGCTTACCGCGTGTTACCTGTGGGTTTACCGCGTGCTTACCGCGTGTTACCTGTGGGTTACCGCGTGTTACCTGTGGGTTTACCGCGTGTTACCTGTGGGCTTACCGCGTGTTACCTGTGGGCTTACCGCGTGTTACCTGTGGGCTTACCGCGTGTTACCTGTGGGTTTACCGCGTGTTACCTGTGGGTTTACCGCGTGTTACCTGTGGGTTTACCGCGTGTTACCTGTGGGTTTACCGCGTGTTACCTGTGGGTTTACCGCGTGTTACCTGTGGGTTTACCGCGTGTTACCTGTGGGTTACCGCGTGTTCCCTGTGGGTTTACCGCGTGTTACCTGTGGGTTTACCGCGTGTTACCTGTGGGTTTACCGCGTGTTACCTGTGGGTTTACCGCGTGTTACCTGTGGGTTAACGCGTGTTACCTGTGGGTTTACCGCGTGTTACCTGTGGGTTTACCGCGTGTTACCTGTGGGTTTACCGCGTGTTACCTGTGGGTTTACCGCGCAGGGAAAATGCTGAAGAATTGAATAGCTCCAGGTATAAAACCTGGAGCATTACCGGTGCGGCTGTGCCCGTATTTGTGGGAACTTACAAGCCGTAGCGATTCTCCAGAAACGTAGGCCTCCGGATCGCCACATGTAGTCTCTGGCAATTTGAATGCTATATTCCTAAGGCGGTTCGGACCACCACCCAGCAAAATGTACACTCCCTACCCATGGAAAAATCAGCCTGAGTGTGGGGTAAAAATCATTGGAAAAAATGTATTTATTATGTCTGTTTACTGGTGCTCTACAGCAAGCCTTGTCATGTCCAATTTTAATGACAATCAGGGCCCGCTGGTAAATGGGAAACCACAAGTCCCAGCATGCACTGGAATCCAGGGCCTGTTGGGAACAGTAGTACACCTGTAAAAAAAAAATATTACAAAATTAAAATAGAATCACATCACTAAGCCCCGGATTCACGGCAATTCTCCCCCCACTCTGCCCACTTCACTAGGAAGTGGGCTAAATGCAGGAGGGGTGCCCACTCTTCCAGGGGGGTAGAGGACTACCTGGAAAAAAAAATGGACTCTCCTGCAGGTTCCATTAGGGTAAGCAAGTATGACTTTACATTTGCGGATTCTTGGGACAGGCTCTTATGAGAACCTCTGACCCGGCAAACGCCCCTCAATAAATTGTCCCGAAATAACATTCCAATTTACAGACATGATTATTAATAAAAGGTCATGTGATGTATCAAATTTTCCGAGCATACAGATGGGGCCCTGCTCATCTATCCATTTAATAAGATTAACTGAGCCAGTGCTGTCGGACTTACTCCCCTGCTGTATTGTTCTCTCTGTATTGTATTGCAGCTGAGAACAATAGATGAAAGGTTTATGCTAATAAGCCTTGGTGCACCTAGGTGCAGCAGAGAAGCCAAGATGAGCGTGGCTCTATCTGTATTACTACATTTAAGTCAACCCAACAGCTACAGAAGTCTCAGGTGACCCTTGACAACCATCTTGACCGTGCAGTTGTCAGCTCCGCCTCCTCCTTTCCTGTTGCAGGTAACAACTAAAGAGACTGCCAACCCCAAGCAGTAAGAGGCTGCAGGACAGGGTGATATCCGAGTAACGGAGTCTGTCCGCGTGCCTGCACCACCGACTTTCCCAGGCCACATGTTATTTTAAAGTATTTTAACTTTTTGCAGATTATTTTTAAACCAGAAAAAAAAACTGTAAATCCCATTTCTGCAAGATGTCTTTTATAGAAGAAATGATAATAAGGGATTGTGAGGAATGCTGGGCGGGAAATGAGAGCCAGGCTACAATCTGGTCTGTGTTAGGCTCTGAGGAACAGGTGGGAGCTGTAACTACGAGTGTAGGACATCGTTCCATATACGCTCTATGCAGACAGCCGGTAATCTCAGTAATACCGTTGTGCACAGCCGCACCCACAAACCCTCCTTTCCCTGGACCCGGTCTGAGATTCCAAGCGGCTGTAGGATTATGGAGAAGTCAGGGAGAGAGTGGGAATCGGGGACAAATGCGCGGATTTCACACTCGAGGTCTTCACCGTAGAAAACTTTAACAGTCAGACGTCTACAAAGGACCATAAACAACATTAGTGTTGAATGTATATATCATTTTGGGACCATAGAGAGAGTGGCGAAGACAGTCACTTGTTACAATTATCTTGTAGCACTGCGGCAAGCATACCCTAACCCCTTGGATTTTCCGGAGGATAAACCTGCTTCAGTGGCAGCAAGAGTATGGCCTATAGAGTTGCTGTGGTATTCTAGTGATCACAGGGTACTGACAGACAAATCAGGAGCTGACATACAAATCAGTGATGTCACTGGCTGCTAGTGACTGGATAGGCTGCATTCTCAGTGATGTCACTGGCTCCTAGTAACTGGATAGGCTGCATTCTCAGTGATGTCACTGGTTCCTAGTGAATGGATAGGCTGCACTCTCAGTGATGTCACTGGCTCCTAGTGAATGGATAGGCTGCACTCTCAGTGATGTCACTGGTTCCTAGTGACTGGATAGGCTACACTCTCAGTGATGTCACTGGTTCTTAGTGACTGGATAGGCTGCAATTTCAGTGATGTCACTCGCTCCTAGTGACTGGATAGGCTGCACTCTCAGTGATATCACTGGTTCCACTTCCTAGTGACTGTATAGGCTGCACTCTTAGTCATGTCACTGTTTCCTAGTGACTGTATAGGCTGTGCTCTTAGCGTATGGACTTTTGGGTTCTAACCAAAATTGTCTGCTTTCACTGCATGTAGGTGTGAGAGGTGCGGGGGCTGCGGGTGCGTGTGGTGGTGCCTGCTGCCGTGCAGGTGTAGACGCGGTACTCACCAGGCGCCGCTCTCTCTCACCTTCAGGTACCGGAACCTTCAACGGACCTGGAATTCTTCAGTCGGATCCGGACACGGCGATTCCCTCTTGGAGCTGATCGTCGACCGAGCTGAGGAGAGAATGGTTTACATCAAAGGGGGTATCGACCCTTCTTCCGCTGGAACAGGGGATACCCCAGGGGTGGCCGCGACCTTCACCGGTTGGGCGAATGGTCATCACCGGCACAAAGCCTCAGCCACCCAGATTTCACACACTCGCGCTTTCGCACGTAGTGTGATGAAAAGGATTCTCACGTCCGTGAGCAATCCCGACTCCGGCGCTCGGGGACAAACAAGGGACAAACGCACACGAATGCTACTCACCGTCACAAGTCTTGCACTCCGATCTTCTCCACTTACAGGTCCCTGTAAGGAGGCAAAGAGAAACAGCCGTGCAGGGCCTAACTCTACCCTAGTGTCACACCCTACACTATCTACAACGGCAGAGCCCTCAAACTAGCTCTGTGGGTGTGGTGCAACATAACTAGCACAAACCTCATAACAGCAATTTGCCCTGCACGGTAACCACACACATCGGAATACAACTTAACACGGTGTTGTCCCTTTATCTACCCGACTCAGAACACCCCGTAGTGGGGGCCGCACAGCTCACCCACCTAATTACCTCAGGGTGGCCTGGGCCTAGCGCCCAGGGCCACCTGTACTCACCTCGGGGAAACCACTGCTTCGCTGGGCCTAGCGCCCCCTAACTGCACACAGGCCGGAGGCCTGACTTCGCCCACGGGCCTAGCGCCCGCCTAACTTGCTGCCCGTTGGGTGACCTGGGCCTTGTGCCCAGGGTCACCTTAATATTCCCTAATGGCCAAACTACACTAGGGCCTAATGCCCTCTAATGCCCCACAGGCCTAGTGCCTGGCTTGTGCCCCGGGCCTAGTGCCCGCCTAACCGGTGCCCGTTGGGTGACCTGGGCCTAATGCCCAGGGTCACCTTATCTGTACCTACTTGGCCACGGGCCAGGAGGGCCCGACTATATGCCCCCACGGGCCAGGAGGCCCGACTCAATGCCCACGGGCCGGGAGGGCCCGACTCAATGCCCACAGGCCGGGAGGGCCTGACTGTGCCCACGGGCCTATTGCCCGAACACCCGGTGGTCTAGGGAGGGGCGGGTACAGGGGCGCCTGATAAGGGCCTACCTGACCCGCTGGGAGAGGCACCAGGGGGGAGCTTCGGCAGCCCTTTGCTTCCCACCCCTGGTGACCCCTCCGGCGCTGTTCTTTAATCTTCGGCCGCTGGCCCGTCCTGGCCAGCGGCGCCGCCGTCGTCGCGCCGCATCCAGCCGCCGCTGGACATCTTCTTTTCCGAGCCCGTCTTCTTTCTTCGCGCTCTTCTGCGCGCCCGCTCTCTTCCGCTCCCGCCCGTCGTCTCTTCTGCCGCTCTTCGGCGCGGCCTTTTCTTCACGGTCTCGCCCGGCGTCTGACGTCAGACGCCGGGGGCGGGGCCTATGACGCGGCGAGCGCCGATTGGCTCGCCGCGTCCCTCTACGATTGGCTGCCGCTCCGGGAGCCGCGATTGGCTCCCGGAGGGTGCCAAGATTCAAACGCCGCGGACGGCGCTTCTGATTGGCGGCCCGAGCGGCGCCAAGTTTAAAGCGCCGCCACGCCGCTCTCTGCCGACAGCCTGGTGCAGGGAAGCATCCGATCCCTGCACCAGGCACCCGCCGCCGCACACTCCGCGCTGGGGACAGACAAGCTGCCCCAGCGCTGCCCCCAGCTAGGGACAGCAGCATGAATGTGCCCACAGGGCACATCCTTACATAGGTGACAGGTACCAGAGCTGTAACTAGACTTTTTGGTGCCCTGTGCCAGAGAGAATTGCACCCCCCCCCCCCCTCCCCCTCACATATTTTTTCAATAGGGACATAAGGCGCATGCCTCGTGGGGAAGAGTCATAACAAGATTGATCCCAGAGAAAGCCCCCATGCCATAATGTAGACTCCCCACACTTTATATAATGTATGTATGTATGTATGTATGTATGTATGTATGTATGTATATATATATATATATATATATATATATACTGCTCAAAAAAATAAAGGGAACACTAAAATAACACATCCTAGATCTGAATGAATTAAATATTCTTATTAAATACTTTGTTCTTTACATAGTTGAATGTGCTGACAGCAAAATCACACAAAAATTATCAATGGAAATCAAATTCATTAACCCATGGAGGTCTGGATTTGGAGTCGCACTCAAAATTAAAGTGGAAAAACACACTACAGGCTGATCCAACTTTGATGTAATGTCCTTAAAACAAGTCAAAATGAGGCTCAGTAGTGTGTGTGGCCTCCACGTGCCTGTATGACCTCCCTACAACCCACACAAGTGGCTCAGGTAGTGCAGCTCATCCAGGATGGCACATCAATGCGAGCTGTGGCAAGAAAGTTTGCTGTGTCTGTCAGCGTAGTGTCCAGAGCAAGGAGGCGCTACCAGGAGACAGGCCAGTACATCAGGAGACGTGGAGGAGGCCGTAGGAGGGCAACAACCCAGCAGCAGGACCGCTACCTCCGCCTTTGTGCAGGGAGGAACAGGAGGAGCACAGCCAGAGCCCTGCAAAATGACCTCCTGCAAGCCACAAATGTGCATGTGTCTACTCAAACGATCAGAAACAGACTCCATGAGGGTGGTATGAGGGCCCGACGTCCACAGGTGGGGGTTGTGCTTACAGCCCAACACCGTGCAGGACGTTTGGCATTTGCCAGAGAACACCAAGATTGGCAAATTCGCCACTGGCGCCCTGTGCTCTTCACAGATAAAAGCAGGTTCTCACTGAGCACATGTGACAGACGTGGCAGAGTCTGGAGACGCCAAGGAGAACGTTCTGCTGCCTGCAACCTCCTCCAGCATGACCGGTTTGGCAGTGGGTCAGTAATGGTGTGGGGTGGCATTTCCCTGGGGGGCCGCACAGCCCTCCATGTGCTCGCCAGAGGTAGCCTGACTGCCATTAGGTACCGAGATGAGATCCTCAGACCCCTTGTGAGATCATATGCTGGTGCGGTTGGCCCTGGGTTCCTCCTAATGCAAGACAATGCTAGACCTCATGTGGCTGGAGTGTGTCAGCAGTTCCTGCAAGACGAAGGCATTGATGCTATGGACTGGCCCGTCCGTTCCCCAGACCTGAATCCAGTTGAGCACATCTGGGACATCATCATGTCTCGCTCCATCCACCAATGCCACGTTGCACCACAGGCTGTCCAGGAGTTGGTGGATGCTTTAGTCCAGGTCTGGGAGGAGATCCCTCAGGATATCATCCGCCACCTCATCAGGAGCATGCCCAGGCGTTGTAGGGAGGTCATACAGGCACGTGGAAGCCACACACACTACTGAGCCTCATTTTGACTTGTTTTAAGGACATTACATCAAAGTTGGATCAGCCTGTAGTGTGTTTTTCCACTTTAATATTGAGGGTGACTCCAAATCCAGACCTCCATGGGTTAATAAATTTGATTTCCATTGATAATTTTTGTGTGATTTTGCTGTCAGCACATTCAACTATGTAAAGAACAAAGTATTTAATAAGAATATGTAATTCATTCAGATGTAGGATGTGTTATTTTAGTGTTCCCTTTATTTTTTTTAGATTATATATATATATATATATATATATATATATATATATATATATATATATTTATATTATATATATAACACACATTTATAGACCACTGCATAAAAAATGGATTTGGACACAAGTCCCCTTTATACCACATTCATGCGCTTAACTTGAGAGCTCGTTGTAATTAAGTTACAATACCCATTATTAAAGAACACATTTCAATATACTGCCATACCCAGGATTCAAACCTATAACCTGTTGAATTCTAATTAAACACCCTACTCATTGAGCTATTTGATCCTGCATAAAAACTATTAACACTATATGAAGCTACTGGTACTTTGTAGAAACAATAATCAGTGTTGTAATTGAGCAGATCTATGTAGTGTGCAGTCACACATCCAATCCCTTGCAGCCACACACTACATAGATCTGCTCAGCTGCAATGCTAATCATGTTTTCACCAAGTACAAGGTAAGCTTCAAATAGTTAGAATTCTCTAGCTTTCTTTGCAGGAACAGATAGCTCAATGAATAGATTGTCTGACTGCAATGCCACAGGCGATGGGTTAGAATCCCGGGTATGTCAGCATCTTGAAATGTAATGAAGGACAGTGTGACTGAATAACAAAGAAATCTCAAGTTAGGTTCATGAATGTTGTATAGGTGTTAGCGACAGAAGGGGTCAGGGTAGGAGACGGGCGGCCTGGAGATACTGGGCTTCAAAATGGGGAGAAGCTGCAAGATAAAGTAATTAAAACAGATAATTGACAAGTGCCGCCAACAGCGCCCCCTACCCTGCAGCACTATGTGCGGTGCCCCCTCCGCACACACCTAGTTACTGCCCTGTAAGACACATACAATAAAATACATGCTTGATCATTTTAAATGTAAAAGATAGTGTCACGCAGTGGCAGAACTTGCGCCGATGCAACCAGTGCATTGCACCGAGACGCGACACAGTGAAGGGGCCCACAGCCGGTGGCACGTCAATGAGTCACACTGACTCATTTACATGCCACCACCCGCCACCAGTGCCCCACGTGCTGTAACCATGTCATTGCTATCAGTCTCAGCAGCGCAGCGCAGTACTCTGGGACTGGATGGAGAGAGAGGAGGAGCCGCTCTACTCTTAGCTCCTCCCCTTTGCTACAGTGCCCCAGCCACGGCTTCCTCTCTGTTTCTGGGAGGGAAGGAGGTGGACACAGAGCCTTTACCCTCCTCCTCCTCCGCATCCCTCCCTGGTAGCCAGTGCCAAGTGCCTACGCCACCAGGTAGGTAAAAATAGACACTGAGGTGCTGCAGATCAATTTCATTTAATCTTACAGGCTCAGACAGCTCAGCCCCCCCCTCCCCCCCTCGCCTTGTCCACCCCTGGCTGCGGTTATGTGTCCACGCTGCAGCATAACACACACTGGCACGTGGCATGAGGTAAATCAGTACACAAGATCTATATTTATGCTGCAGTGTGGACACATAAGCACAGCCAGACCAGGGGTAGCCATGGCGAGGGGGAGACGGCTGCCTAATACCCATTTTCCACTAAAGTCGTGGGTGTGACCTAGGATTTTAAACATGGTTCCACGCCTGGGACAGCCCAGAGACATGACCCTTTTTCCACTGCTGCACACAACGGGAATATCCCGGGTCTGCGCCCTTTACACTGTACCCGGGTGCAGTGTCTTCTGGCCGGCGCTTGAAGATGACGTCATCTTCAAGCATCGGAAAAACTGGCAGATTGGGGCGCCCAGGGTGCGTCCTCGGTCCCATTAGGCCACACCCCCAATTGGAAGCTGCACACTGTCATGCTGGGGGCAAGCCCAGAACTCCGGAAGCTGCTGGGCTGCCTCCAGAACACCCCTTTCCCAGCCAGCGCTGCGGTCTGCATAGCAGGACAGACAGTAGCGCTAACAGCCTGCCCCATGCCTCCAACCTCCGACCGACCGCAGGGACACTGTGGTCAGGGAGGTATGGTTTCTAGGCATGCTGTAAACGTGTCTCGGGTCGGATGACCCAGGTAACTCGTTTACACTGCCCCCTTACTCGGGTCATTCCCGCGTCTTACCCAGGTAGAATTCCCAGGTCACACGACCCAGCTATTTTTTTTAAGGTAGCAGTTTCCACTACCAAAAAACCTGGGTCAATGCGCGCCCCCGTGCAAAAACCCAGGTTTTTTAAGATAGTGGAAAAGGGGTATTAGAATCTAAGACTAAATTAAATTAAGTTGGGCTGCAACTATTTTATGTACTATGGCAAATATGTATGTACTAGGGCCCTTGCTCTCCTCTTTCCTTCCTCCTCCCCTTATCCCTCCCTAGCTCTCCTCTTTTCTTCCTCCTCCCCTCATCCCTCCCTGGCTCTCCTCTTTCCTTCCTCCTCCCCTCGTCCCTCCCTGGCTCTCCTCTTTCCTTCCTCCTCCCCTCGTCCCTCCCTGGCTCTCCTCTTTCCTTCCTCCTCCCCTCGTCCCTCCCTGGCTCTCCTCTTTCCTTCCTCCTCCCGTGGTCCCTCCCTGGCTCTCCTCTTTCCTTCCTCCTCCCCTTATCCCTCCCTAGCTCTCCTCTTTCCTTCCTCCTCCCCTCATCCCTCCCTCGCTCTCCTCTTTCCTTCCTCCTCCCCTCGTCCCTCCCTGGCTCTCCTCTTTCCTTCCTCCTCCCTTGGTCCCTCCCTGGTTCTCCTCTTTCCTTCCTCCTCCCCACTCGTCCCTCCCTGGCTCTCCTCTTTCCTTCCTCCTCCCCTCGTCCCTCCCTGGCTCTCCTCTTTCCTTCCTCCTCCCCTGGTCCCTCCCTGGCTCTCCTCTTTCCTTCATCCTCCCCTGGTCCCTCCCTGGCTCTCCTCTTTCCTTCCTCCTCCCCTGGTCCCTCCCTGGCTCTCCTCTTTCCTTCCTCCTCCCTGGTCCCTCCCGGCTCTCCTCTTTCCTTCCTCCTCCCTCCCTGGCTCTCCTCTTTCCTACCTCCTCCCCTCGTCCCCCCTGGCTCTCCTCTTTCCTTCCTCCTCCCCTGGTCACTGCCTGGCTCTCCTCTTTCCTTCCTCCTCCCCTGGTCACTGCCTGGCTCTCCTCTTTCCTACCTCCTCCCTCCCTGGCTCTCCTCTTTCCTTCCTCCTCCCCTCATCCCTCCCTAGTTCTCCTCTTTCCTTCCTCCTCCCCACTTGTCCCTCCCTGGCTCTCCTCTTTCCTTCCTCCTCCCTGGCTCTCCTCTTTCCTTCCTCCTCCCCTGGTCCCTCCCTGGCTCTCCTCTTTCCTTCCTCCTCCCCTGGTCACTCCCTGGCTCTCCTCTTTCCTTCCTCCTCCCCTGGTCCCTCCCTGGCTCTCCTCTTTCCTTCCTCCTCCCCTGGTCCCTCCCTGGCTCTCCTCTTTCCTTCCTCCTCCCCTCGTTCCTCCCTGGCTCTCCTCGTTCCTTCCTCCTCCCCTCGTTCCTCCCTGGCTCTCCTCTTTCCTTCCTCCTCCCCTGGTCCCTCCCTGGATCTCCTCTTTCCTTCCTCCTCCCCTGGTCCCTCCCTGGCTCTCCTCTTTCCTTCCCCCTACCCTGGTCCCTCCCTGGCTCTCCACTTTCCTTCCTCCTCCCGTGGTCCCTCCCTGGCTCTCCTCTTTCCTTCCTCCGCCCCTTATCCCTCCCTAGCTCTCCTCTTTCCTTCCTCCTCCCCTGGTCCCTCCCTCGCTCTCCTCTTTCCTTCCTCCTCCCCTCGTCCCTCCCTGGCTCTCCTCTTTCCTTCCTCCTCCCTGGTCCCTCCCTGGCTCTCCTCTTTCCTTCCTCCTCCCTCCCTGGCTCTCCTCTTTCCTTCCTCCTCCCCTCGTCCCCCCTGGCTCTCCTCTTTCCTTCCTCCTCCCCTGGTCACTGCCTGGCTCTCCTCTTTCCTTCCTCCTCCCCTGGTCACTGCCTGGCTCTCCTCTTTCCTACCTCCTCCCTCCCTGGCTCTCCTCTTTCCTTCCTCCTCCCCTCATCCCTCCCTAGTTCTCCTCTTTCCTTCCTCCTCCCCACTTGTCCCTCCCTGGCTCTCCTCTTTCCTTCCTCCTCCCTTGTTCCCTCCCTGGCTCTCCTCTTTCCTTCCTCCTCCCCTGGTCCCTCCCTGGCTCTCCTCTTTCCTTCCTCCTCCCCTGGTCCCTCCCTGGCTCTCCTCTTTCCTTCCTCCTCCCCTGGTCCCTCCCTGGCTCTCCTCTTTCCTTCCTCCTCCCCTGGTCCCTCCCTGGCTCTCCTCTTTCCTTCCTCCTCCCCTGGTCCCTCCCTGGCTCTCCTCTTTCCTTCCTCCTCCCCTGGTCCCTCCCTGGCTCTCCTCTTTCCTTCCTCCTCCCCTCGTTCCTCCCTGGCTCTCCTCGTTCCTTCCTCCTCCCCTCGTTCCTCCCTGGCTCTCCTCTTTCCTTCCTCCTCCCCTGGTCCCTCCCTGGATCTCCTCTTTCCTTCCTCCTCCCCTGGTCCCTCCCTGGCTCTCCTCTTTCCTTCCTCCTCCCCTGGTCCCTCCCTGGCTCTCCTCTTTCCTTCCTCCTCCCGTGGTCCCTCCCTGGCTCTCCTCTTTCCTTCCTCCTCCCCTTATCCCTCCCTAGCTCTCCTCTTTCCTTCCTCCTCCCCTCATCCCTCCCTCGCTCTCCTCTTTCCTTCCTCCTCCCCTCGTCCCTCCCTGGCTCTCCTCTTTCCTTCCTCCTCCCTGGTCCCTCCCTGGCTCTCCTCTTTCCTTCCTCCTCCCTCCCTGGCTCTCCTCTTTCCTTCCTCCTCCCCTCGTCCCCCCTGGCTCTCCTCTTTCCTTCCTCCTCCCCTGGTCACTGCCTGGCTCTCCTCTTTCCTTCCTCCTCCCCTGGTCACTGCCTGGCTCTCCTCTATCCTACCTCCTCCCTCCCTGGCTCTCCTCTTTCCTTCCTCCTCCCCCCGTCCCTCCCTGGCTCTCCTCTTTCCTTCCTCCTCCCCTCGTCCCTCCCTGGCTCTTCTCTTTCCTTCCTCCTCCCCTCGTCCCTCCCTGGCTCTCCTCCTTCCTTCCTCCTCCCCTCAACCCTCCCTGGCTCTCCTCTTTCCTTCCTCCTCCCCTCATCCCTCCCTGGCTCTTGCTTCCTCTCTAATAGACAACCTCCTCTCTTGCTGCCGGCGGTGGGGAGGTGGCGTTACAAGGAGCCGCCCTCCACATGCTGAAGTTCTACCATGGTAGGAGGTGGTAAGTAAATGTAATTATATTTGTCACCCACTGCATGCCACACTCTACCTCTGCCCATCACCCACCGGCTGTCCCTGTCACCCTCTTTCTCTCTTCCCAATACCCACAGCCTCTCTCTTTCACATACTCTTCATCACCCTCTGCCACCCTCTCCCCCATCACCCACAGCTTCTCACCATCACTCTCTACCTCACCCTGTAACCCTCTCCCTGTCACCTTCTGTCTTTCCCAGTCACCCACAGCCTCTTCCTTTTACCCACTCTTTGTCTGTCACCCTCTCTCCATCACTCTATCCTTATCTCCAACAGGCTCTCCCCATCACTCTCTACTTCTTCTTGTCACCTTCTCCCAGTCAATCTCTGCCACTCCTCATCACCCACAGCCTCTCCCCATCACTCTCTACCTCACCCTGTCACCCACTGCCCATTACCCTTTGCCTCTCCCCATCACTTTTTGCCTCTCCCTGTCACTCTTTTCCTTTCCCAGTCACACCCTACGTCGCTCTGTCACCAACTGCCATGTGGCATATCAACTTGGGGTGGGGCAGAGGAGGGGGGTCCAATGCATATTTTTGCACCTGGGTCCACCAGTCACAAGTTCCGCCACTGATGTCACGATTACACGGAATTCAGCATGTGAGGGTAATGGGGTATATGAAACCCAAACTTGTCTGAAAATAATTACCTTCTCTTAAACTTATACAGTTAGGTCCATATATATTTGGACACTGACACAATTTTTGTCATTTTAGCTGTTTACCAAAACATATTTAAGTTACAGTTATATAATCAATTTAGTTATAAAGTGCAGACGGTCAGCCTTAATTTATGGGTATTTACATCTTAATTGGAGGAAGGGTGTAGGAATTACAGCTATTTTTCAACGGACAAAAAGCAATTGGACAATTGAGTCAAAAGCTGTTTTATGGAGAGGTCTGAGCTATTCCTTTATTATTTCTTCATCAATTAAGCAGGCAAAGGGTCTGGAGTGGATTCCAAGTGTGGCATTTGCCTTGGGAACCTGTTGCTGTGAGCCCACAACCTGCGGTCATAGGATCTCTCAGTGCAAACAGGACATCCTTAGGGCCGAATTCAATTAACCGCGAAAATATGTTTTTGCGGTAAAAACTGTGAATTTGCAGTGAATCATGAAACACGCCTATTCAATTGTCCATGAAAACGGATTAGCGGTAATTTCACTGCAAATTTCAATTTGCCACCTCTGAGCAGGTGATAAACTTGGGGAAATCCCTGTTTTAAGGTAAAAATGTTGGGAATTGGTACAGAACCCCTGGGGCATCCCCTGAATGACTAATTAGGCACTTAGAAGTTTTTAATTATTTTTAATTGCCCAATAATGACATGTCATCTTTGGGGTGAAAAAGTGCAAAATGCTGGAAATTGGGGTACAAGGTATGGGACAGGTATATTGGGGTGCTTTATGAGTGGGGCAAGTGTTTTTAGACTTACAGGTGTGAGTAATCGGTCTGTTTCCACTTGTTTTTTTTTAAAAGTCCCCTAAAATGACCCAAATATATACATATACCCATATTTATGTAACCCAAATTGAATTTTAGCACTTATTTTGCTGAAAAAAATAGCTTTCTATCATTTAGAAACATTAAAAAAAATGCCTATAACAGCCTTTTGACCCAATTTAAGTACCAGATATATTTTTATTATAACCAATAACAATTTTTTTGGGTGGGTATAAAAAAAAAGTTACCCATTTCTCACTTTTCACTGCCGGCAACAATTTTCGCTGTAATCCCATTTTTGCAAATTTGTAATTGAATAGGCAAATCACGGGGGCGCCCATTTTTGCAGTAAAACGCAGCGATAGCTGCAAAAACGTAAAACGCTGTAAATTACCGTGATTTCACGTCTAATTGAATACGGTCCTTAGGCTGCAAATCAAATAAAAAAAAAAAAAAACAGATTGACAGTGGGAACCTGAGGAGTGGCCCAAACAGTTTGCTACATTTTGAGAGAAAAAATTTATCGGTGAGCTCCGCAAAAGGTATGGACGTCCATGGAACACAAAAGTGGTGGAAGATAGCAGGGTTCTTGCCATTGTAAAGAAAAACACTTTGCAGCATCAAGACAAGTGAGGAACGCTCTCCAGGAGGCAGCCGTATTATTACCATAAAGAGAAGACTTCACAAAAGCAAATGTAAGAGGCTAGTGGTGGGTGTAGCTGCTGCTGTGCAGGTGTGTTGAGTACCTACCTCGGTCACTAAGTACTCCCACCTTCAGGTCGCCGCCGCAACCTTCTTCCGCGATCCTGGGACTCATGGCGTATGAAGGGGGAAGCCCTGCAGAAGAAGAGGGCGCGCTGAACTTCTGTTGTGGAATGTGAACCCTTAACCCTGGGGGAGGATGACCTTCATCGGTGTCAGTGGAGGGTCATCATTGGCACTCCTGGCCTCAGACTGGTTGCCCCATCTCGTGCGCGGCACTGGGGTGCAACCCAAGCGGAAACCGCTTGCAGGGGGGAAAGGAGAGGAGAACGCACAATTGACACAGAATATGCTCACCGGGAGTAACCTCGTCTCCTTGCTGGGCGGTTGTTCCTGCTTTCCGCACCTGTGGTGTAAACACAGACAACAGCCCTCCTGCACGGTGCTTACCTGCCGACTCACTAGTCCCTAGCGCATGCCACCCGCATGACCTGGATCTTCCCTCGGTTATGAAGCGCCCTATCTCACCCTTACCCGGGGAACACAGTAACATTAACTGGGGGGGTCATTCCGAGTTGTTCGCTCGCAAGCTGCTTTTAGCAGCTTTGCACACGCTAACCCGCCGCCTACTGGGAGTGAATCTTAGCTTATCAAAATTGCGAACGAAAGATTAGCAGAATTGCGTATAGAGACTTCTTAGCAGTTTCTGAATAGCTCCAGACTTACTCGGCATCTGCGATCAGTTCAGTCAGTTTCGTTCCTGGTTTGACGTCACAAACACACCCAGCGTTCGCCCAGACACTCCTCCGTTTCTCCAGCCACTCCCGCGTTTTTCCCAGAAACGGCAGCGTTTTTTCACACACACCCATAAAACGGCCAGCTTCCGCCCAGAAACACCCACTTCCTGTCAATCACATTACGATCACCAGAACGAAGAAAAAACCTCGTAATGCCGTGAGTAAAATACCTAACTGCATAGCAAATTTACTTGGCGCAGACGCACTGCGGACATTGCGCATGCGCATTAGCGACTAATCGCTCCGTTGCGAAAAAAAAATAACGAGCGAACAACTCGGAATGACCCCCTGGGTGTGGTGCACTTTCTAACACAGGGGCCATTCCGAGTTGATCGCTCGCTAGCTACTTTTAGCAGCCGTGCAAACGCATAGTCGCCGCCAACGGGGGAGTGTATTTTCGCTTTGCAAGTGTGCGAACGCCTGTGCAGCCGAGCTCTGCAAAAACATTTTGTGCAGTTTCAGAGTAGCTCTGAACTTACTCAGCCCTTGCGATCACTTCAGCCTGTCCGGTCCCGGAATTGACGTCAGACACCCGCCCTGCAAACGCTTGGACACGCCTGCATTTTTCCAAACACTCCCAGAAAACGGTCAGTTGACACCCATAAACGCCCTCTTCCTGTCAATCTCCTTGCGATTGGCTGTGCGAATGGATTCTTCGTTAAATCTATCGTCCAGCAACGATCCGCTTTGTACCCGTACAACGCGCCAGCGCATTGCGGTGCATACGCATGCGCAGTAGTGACCGGATCACTGCACTGCGAAAAACGACAGCGTGCGATCAGGTCGGAATGACCCCCACACTCCGGCTACACAATACCCGCACAACCCTATGAGAACAGCACTACCTAATGACACAGCACAATACAGGATAATGCAGAACAATGTGTGACCATACAGAATCTTGCAGAGCAATATATGACCATACAGAATAATGCGGAACAATGGGGGCCTAGTGCCCAATTCAGCTCAGACCTGTGGCCTGCCTATCCCGTTGGAGCAATGGGGTGCCTAGTGCCCGATGCAGCTCAGACCTGTGGCCTGCCCAACCAATGGGGACAATGGAGGTTGGGTGGGGTTAGTGCCTGATGTGGCTCAGGCCTGTGGCCTGCCTAACCAGTGGAAACAATAGGAGCCTGGCCTAGGTCCGCATGGTGGTGGTATAGTGGGGCGTGGGGGGGAACCCTCCAAGAGTGGGACCTACAGGGGGTGCATCAACAGGGCTTACCTGTACTGTCGATCCTCGCGGACTGTCTGCAGCAAGGCCTGAACTTCGCTCCGGTAGGGATCCTCCTGGACCCGAGACGCACTCCTCCTCTGACGGCTTCACAGCTAGCCACGGTGGTTTAAATAGCCCGTCGCACAGCCATCTGGGACCTGTGACGTTGTGGCCCCTGCTTTGTCCACCGCATCACCCCGTGGGCGCATCTGGCAATGCTTGGACCGGCGATGGCTACTGGGGGTGCGGGTGAGTCTTGGAGGGGTGGGGAAAACACTGGGTCACTAGTATTTATTGATGATGTGACAGAAGACAGAAGCAGCCGGATGAATTATGAAGTGTATAGAGATATACTGTCTGCTTAGAATCAATCAAAAATTCTGCATAGTTGATTGGACGGTATTCACAGAACAGATGGACGATGACCCAAAACATACTGAGAAAGCAACCCAGGAGTTTTTATTAAGGCAAAGAAGTGGAATATTCCGCATGGCCGAGTCAGTCACCTGATCTCAAGCCTATCGAGCATGTATTTCACCTGCTCAAAGACAAAACTAAAGGCAGAAAGACCCATGAACAAACAACACCCAGTGCTTGGTAATGTCCATGGGTTTCAGACTTCAGGCAGTCATTGCCTGCAAAGAATTCTTGACAAAGTATTAAAAATGAACATTTTATTTAGGATTATGTTAAATTTGTCCAATTACATCTGAGCCCCTGACACCAGGGGGGCTGCGTATAAAAATGGTTGCAATTCCTAAAACGTTTCATACAATATTTTTGTTCAACCCCTTAAAGGGGAAAGACTGCACTTCAATTACTTCTCAATTGTTTCATTTCAAATCAATTGTGGAGGCGTACAAAGCCCAAATTAGGAAAACTGTGTCAGTGTCAAAATAGATATGGACCTAACTGTATATCATACTCATTAACCGGGTGTAGTATGGTATGCCGACCAGCATACCGGCTCCGGGACCCCGACCGTCGGCATACCGACAGTGTGGCGAGTGCAAAGGAGCTCCTTGCGGGCTCGCTTCGCTCGCCACACTGCGGGCATTATTCTCCCTCCAGGGGGGTCGTGGACCCCCACGAGTGAGAATAAGTGTCGGTATGCCGGCTGTCGGGATGCCGGTTGTCGGGATTCCGGCGCCGGTAGACTGTGCGCAGGGATCCCGACAGCCGGCATACTGAAGACCACCCCATTAACCACCCATTTTTGCCACCACTAAGATTTGTCTAAAGAGCCGAAACTCTTTAGGAAGTTAATCAGTTACTCCCTGACTTATCACAACATCCAATCTAAACTTTCATTTAGGGTATCCGTTATCCAAATATTTTGGCCCTGTAGTGATGTAATGACGTCACTGGAGTCCTCGTCCAATCACAGACAGATGGGGGAGTGGCTTTGCAGCCATTCCCTCACTGTAAGTACTCCCAGGACCCACCGCCGACCTCCCAGACACCCTCATAAATGCGCCTGTACCCCCCTGCTGACCCCCACTGACACACCAGACCTGCCGCTGATCCCCCGCCGACACGTCCGGATAAAAATTATTCTGTCATCTGGAAAAATCCCATATCAACCTGTATTAAGCAAACAATGATTTGCATTAAATGAAGTATAATAATAAAAATAAGATGACATACAGAAATAAAACCAAAATTTCATATATTTTTCATGAAATAGTAAATTGATCTACAACAGCTGACTGCTTTTGTTCCAACACACTTTAGAAAGACTTTTTTTTTTTAACCTGGAACATCGTAGAAATATATTAATAATTCCATTCAACAGGATATTAAACTATTAAACATGCAACATGGCAGCACAATGATTACCTGCTGCCTCATAGCACAGCACGGAGGTCCTGCGTTTAATTCCTGTAGACTTTTACAGTGGTGAAATGCCACCAAATAATCCTCACCCCTAGAACTTCTTCCTCTCCCACACATTAAGCCTCTTCTCTCCAGCAGCTCATCACCCCTGGAACTCCATCCCTCCCACACATTAACCCTTTCTCTCCACCAGCTCCTCACCCCTGGAACTCCATCCCTCCCACACATTAACCCTTTCTCTCCAGCAGCTCCTCACCCCTAGAACTACATCCCTCCCACACATTAACCCTTTCTCTCCACCAGCTCCTCACCCCTGGATCTCCATCCCTCCCACACATTAACCCTTTCTCTCCAGCAGCTCCTCACCCCTAGAACTACATCCCTCCCACACATTAACCCTTTCTCTCCAGCAGCTCATCACCCCTAGAACTACATCCCTTCCACACATTAACCCTTTCTCTCCAGCAGCTCCTCACCCCTAGAACTACATCCCTCCCACACATTAACCCTTTCTCTCCAGCAGCTCATCACCCCTAGAACTCCATCCCTCCCACACATTAACCCTTTCTCTCCAGCAGCTCCTCACCCCTAGAACTACATCCCTCCCACACATTAACCCTTTCTCTCCAGCAGCTCATCACCCCTAGAACTCCATCCCTCCCACACATTAACCCTTTCTCTCCAGCAGCTCCTCACCCCTGGAACTCCATCCCTCCCACACATTAACCCTTTCTCTCCACCAGCTCCTCACCCCTGGAACTCCATCCCTCCCACACATTAACCCTTTCTCTCCACCAGCTCCTCACCCCTGGAACTCCATCCCTCCCACACATTAACCCTTTCTCTCCAGCAGCTCCTCACCCCTAGAACTACATCCCTCCCACACATTAACCCTTTCTCTCCAGCAGCTCCTCACCCCTAG
Organism: Pseudophryne corroboree; assembly: GCF_028390025.1. NCBI lineage: Eukaryota > Metazoa > Chordata > Amphibia > Anura > Myobatrachidae > Pseudophryne > Pseudophryne corroboree. Next base: position 1,039,969,031 of record NC_086445.1, read on the forward strand.
AACTACATCCCTCCCACACATTAACCCTTTCTCTCCAGCAGCTCCTCACCCCTAGAACTACATCCCTCCCACACATTAACCCTTTCTCTCCAGCAGCTCCTCACCCCTGGAACTCCATCCCTCCCACACATTAACCCTTTCTCTCCACCAGCTCCTCACCCCTGGAACTCCATCCCTCCCACACATTAACCCTTTCTCTCCAGCAGCTCCTCACCCCTAGAACTACATCCCTTCCACACATTAACCCTTTCTCTCCAGCAGCTCCTCACCCCTAGAACTACATCCCTCCCACACATTAACCCTTTCTCTCCAGCAGCTCCTCACCCCTGGAACTCCATCCCTCCCACACATTAACCCTTTCTCTCCACCAGCTCCTCACCCCTGGAACTACATGCCTCCCACACATTAACCCTTTCTCTCCAGCAGCTCCTCACCCCTAGAACTACATCCCTCCCACACATTAACCCTTTCTCTCCAGCAGCTCATCACCCCTGGAACTCCATCCCTCCCACACATTAACCCTTTCTCTCCACCAGCTCCTCACCCCTGGAACTCCATCCCTCCCACACATTAACCCTTTCTCTCCAGCAGCTCCTCACCCCTAGAACTACATCCCTCCCACACATTAACCCTTTCTCTCCAGCAGCTCCTCACCCCTAGAACTACATCCCTCCCACACATTAACCCTTTCTCTCCACCAGCTCCTCACCCCTGGATCTCCATCCCTCCCACACATTAACCCTTTCTCTCCAGCAGCTCCTCACCCCTAGAACTACATCCCTCCCACACATTAACCCTTTCTCTCCAGCAGCTCATCACCCCTAGAACTACATCCCTTCCACACATTAACCCTTTCTCTCCAGCAGCTCCTCACCCCTAGAACTACATCCCTCCCACACATTAACCCTTTCTCTCCAGCAGCTCATCACCCCTAGAACTCCATCCCTCCCACACATTAACCCTTTCTCTCCAGCAGCTCATCACCCCTAGAACTACATCCCTCCCACACATTAACCCTTTCTCTCCAGCAGCTCCTCACCCCTAGAACTACATCCCTCCCACACATTAACCCTTTCTCTCCAGCAGCTCATCACCCCTAGAACTCCATCCCTCCCACACATTAACCCTTTCTCTCCAGCAGCTCCTCACCCCTAGAACTCCATCCCTCCCACACATTAACCCTTTCTCTCCACCAGCTCCTCACCCCTGGAACTCCATCCCTCCCACACATTAACCCTTTCTCTCCACCAGCTCCTCACCCCTGGAACTCCATCCCTCCCACACATTAACCCTTTCTCTCCAGCAGCTCCTCACCCCTAGAACTACATCCCTCCCACACATTAACCCTTTCTCTCCAGCAGCTCCTCACCCCTAGAACTACATCCCTCCCACACATTAACCCTTTCTCTCCAGCAGCTCCTCACCCCTAGAACTACATCCCTCCCACACATTAACCCTTTCTCTCCAGCAGCTCCTCACCCCTGGAACTCCATCCCTCCCACACATTAACCCTTTCTCTCCACCAGCTCCTCACCCCTGGAACTCCATCCCTCCCACACATTAACCCTTTCTCTCCAGCAGCTCCTCACCCCTAGAACTACATCCCTCCCACACATTAACCCTTTCTCTCCAGCAGCTCCTCACCCCTAGAACTACATCCCTCCCACACATTAACCCTTTCTCTCCAGCAGCTCCTCACCCCTGGAACTCCATCCCTCCCACACATTAACCCTTTCTCTCCACCAGCTCCTCACCCCTGGAACTACATGCCTCCCACACATTAACCCTTTCTCTCCAGCAGCTCCTCACCCCTAGAACTACATCCCTCCCACACATTAACCCTTTCTCTCCAGCAGCTCATCACCCCTGGAACTCCATCCCTCCCACACATTAAACCTCACTCTCCACCAGCTCCTCACCCCTAGAACTACATCCCTCCCACACATTAAACCTCTCTCTCCACCAGCTCCTCACCCCTAGAACTACATCCCTCCCACACATTAACCCTTTCTCTCCAGCAGCTCATCACCCCTAGAACTACATCCCTCCCACACATTAACCCTTTCTCTCCAGCAGCTCATCACCCCTAGAACTACATCCCTCCCACACATTAACCCTTTCTCTCCAGCAGCTCATCACCCCTAGAACTACATCCCTCCCACACATTAACCCTTTCTCTCCAGCAGCTCATCACCCCTAGAACTACATCCCTCCCACACATTAACCCTTTCTCTCCAGCAGCTCATCACCCCTAGAACTACATCCCTCCCACACATTAACCCGTTCTCTCCAGCAGCTCATCACCCCTAGTACTACATCCCTCCCACACATTAACCCTTTCTCTCCAGCAGCTCCTCACCCTGGAACTCCATCCCCTATAACAAATGAAATCTTTCTATACAACAGCTCCTCACCCCTGGAACTCCATGCCACCCACACATTAAACGAGATATGATCAACACGCAGGCTTCAGGATCCCGGCAGTCGAAATACAGACGCTGGAACTCCAAAAGGGCCAGGAGACCGACGCCAGAATCCTGACAGCTGGCATGCCGACTGTATGTACCACCGGTAGGTTCGGTTTAGGTGCCACACGGCGGAGTTAGGGATAGGCTAAGGGGGTGGGGTAGCTTACAGCTAGGCCGAGGAGAGGGGGAAGTTGGGGGGGGGGGGGGGTTTGAAGGCGGGGATGTTAGGGTCAGGCTGCGGGGGAGGAAGGGTTAGGTTTAGACAGCGGGGAAACAGGGTTAGGTTTAGGGGTGGTTAGGGTGTCGGAACAGAGGGTTAGGGTGTTGGGTTAGATAGAGGGGAAATAACCTCTACTCACCCCTGTTGGGATTTCATTCATCGGGATCCCGGCGCCGGCATTATGAACGCCGGGATCCTGTGCGCCAGCATTACATACTGAATCCGAACCCATAGACTCCATCCTCTCCCACGAAGTAAATCTCTCTGTCCAATAGCTCCTCACACCTAGTACTCTGTCCTCTCCCACACATTAAACCATTCTATCCAACAGCTCCTCACCCATGGAACGGTCATCCCCTGCCGCACATTTGTCCTTTCTATCCAACAGCTCCTCACCCATGGAACGGTCATCCCCTGCCACACATTTGTCCTTTCTATCCAACAGCTCCTCACCCATGGAACGGTCATCCCCTGCCACACATTTGTTCTTTCTATCCAACAGTTCCTCACCCATGGAACGGTCATCCCCTGCCACACATTTGTCCTTTCTATCCAACAGCTGCTCACCCATGGAACAGTCATCCCTTGCCGCACATTTGTCATTTCTATCCAACAGCTCCTCACCCATGGAACAGTCATCCCCTGCCACACATTTGTCCTTTCTATCCAACAGCTCCTCACCTATGGAACAGTCATCCACTGCCACACATTTGTCCTTTCTATCCAACAGCTCCTCACCCATGGAACGGTCATCCCCTGCCACACATTTGTCCTTTCTATCCAACAGCTCCTCACCCATGCAATAGTCATCTCCTGCCGCACATTTGTCCTTTCTATCCAACAGCTCCTCACCTATGGAACAGTCATCCACTGCCACACATTTGTCCTTTCTATCCAACAGCTCCTCACCCATGGAACGGTCATCCCCTGCCACACATTTGTCCTTTCTATCCAACAGCTCCTCACCCATGCAATAGTCATCTCCTGCCGCACATTTGTCCTTTCTATCCAACAGCTCCTCACCCATGGAACGGTGATCCCCTGCCACACATTTGTCCTTTCTATCCAACAGCTCCTCACCCATGGAACGGTCATCCCCTGCCACACATTTGTCCTTTCTATCCAACAGCTCCTCACCCATGGAACGGTCATCCCCTGCCACACATTTGTCCTTTCTATCCAACAGCTCCTCACCCATGGAACGGTCATCCCCTGCCGCACATTTGTGCTTTCTATCCAACAGCTCCTCACCCATGGAACAGTCATCCCCTGCCGCACATTTGTCCTTTCTATCCAACAGCTCCTCACCCATGGAACGGTCATCCCCTGCCGCACATTTGTCCTTTCTATCCAACAGCTCCTCACCCATGGAACGGTCATCCCCTGCCGCACATTTGTCCTTTCTATCCAACAGCTCCTCACCCATGGAACGGTCATCCCCTGCCACACATTTGTCCTTTCTATCCAACAGCTCCTCACCAATGGAACGGTCATCCCCTACCACACATTTGTGATTTCTATCCAACAGCTCCTCACCCATGGAACGGTCATCCCCTGCCACACATTTGTCCTTTCTATCCAACAGCTCCTCACCCATGGAACGGTCATCCCCTGCCGCACATTTGTCCTTTCTATACAACAGCTCCTCACCCATGGAACGGTCATCCCCTGCCGCACATTTGAGCTTTCTATCCAACAGCTCCTCACCCATGGAACGGTCATCCCCTGCCGCACATTTGTGCTTTCCATCCAACAGCTCCTCACCCATGGAACGGTTATCCCCTGCCGCACATTTGTCCTTTCTATACAACAGCTCCTCACTCAAAAAACGGTCATCCCCTGCCGCACATTTGAGCTTTCTATCCAACAGCTCCTCACCCATGGAACGGTCATCCCCTGCCGCACATTTGTGCTTTCTATCCAACAGCTCCTCACCCATGGAACAGTCATCCCCTGCCACACATTTGTGCTTTCTATCCAACAGCTCCTCACCCATGGAACAGTCATCCCCTGCCACACATTTGTGCTTTCTATCCAACAGCTCCTCACCCATGGAACAGTCATCCCCTGCCGCACATTTGTCCTTTCTATCCAACAGCTCCTCACCCATGGAACGGTCATCCCCTGCCACACATTTGTGCTTTCTATCCAACAGCTCCTCACCCATGGAACGGTCATCCCCTGCCGCACATTTGTCCTTTCTATCCAACAGCTCCTCACTCATAGAACGGTCATCCCCTGCCGCACATTTGTGCTTTCTATCCAACAGCTCCTCACCCATGGAACGGTCATCCACTGCCGCACATTTGTGCTTTCTATCCAACAGCTCCTCACCCATGGAACGGTCATCCCCTGCCGCACATTTGTCCTTTCTATCCAACAGCTCCTCACCCATGGAACAGTCATCCCCTGCCGCACATTTGTCCTTTCTATCCAACAGCTCCTCACCCATGGAACGGTCATCCCCTGCCACACATTTGTCCTTTCTATTCAATAGCTCCTCACCCATGGAACGGTCATCCCCTGCCACACATTTGTCCTTTCTATCCAACAGCTCCACACCCATGGAACGGTCATCCCCTGCCGCACATTTGTCATTTCTATCCAACAGCTCCTCACCCATGGAACGGTCATCCCCTGCCACACATTTGTGCTTTCTATCCAACAGCTCCTCACCCATGGAACGGTCATCCCCTGCCACACATTTGTCCTTTCTATCCAACAGCTCCTCACCTATGGAACAGTCATCCCCTGCCACACATTTGTCCTTTCTATCCAACAGCTGCTCACCCATGGAACGGTCATCCCCTGCCACACATTTGTGCTTTCTATCCAACAGCTCCTCACCCATGGAACAGTCATCCCCTGCCACACAGTTGTGCTTTCTATCCAACAGCTCCTCACCCATGGAACAGTCATCCCCTGCCGCAAATTTGTCCTTTCTATCCAACAGCTCCTCACCCATGGAACAGTCATCCCCTGCCACACATGTGTGCTTTCTATCCAACAGCTCCTCACCCATGGAACAGTCATCCCCTGCCGCACATTTGTCCTTTCTATCCAACAGCTCCTCACCCATGGAACAGTCATCCCCTGCCGCACATTTGTCATTTCTATCCAACAGCTCCTCACCCATGGAACGGTCATCCCCTGCCACACATTTGTGCTTTCTATCCAACAGCTCCTCACCCATGGAACGGTCATCCCCTGCCACACATTTGTCCTTTCTATCCAACAGCTCCTCACCTATGGAACAGTCATCCCCTGCCACACATTTGTCCTTTCTATCCAACAGCTCCTCACCCATGGAACAGTCATCCCCTGACACACATTTATGCTTTCTATCCAACAGCTCCTCACCCATGGAACGGTCATCCCCTGCCACACATTTGTCCTTTCTATCCAACAGCTCCTCACCCATGGAACGGTCATCCCCGCCGCACATTTGTCCTTTCTATACAACAGCTCCTCACCAATGGAACGGTCATTCCCTGCCGCACATTTGTGCTTTCTATCCAACAGCTCCTCACCCATGGAACGGTCACCCCCTGCCGCACATTTGTGCTTTCTATCCAACAGCTCCTCACCCATGGAACAGTCATCCCCTGCCACACATTTGTGCTTTCTATCCAACAGCTCCTCACCCATGGAACAGTCATCCCCTGCCACACATTTGTGCTTTCTATCCAACAGCTCCTCACCCATGGAACAGTCATCCCCTGCCGCACATTTGTGCTTTTTATCCAACAGCTCCTCACCCATGTAACGGTCATCCCCTGCCGCACATTTGTCCTTTCTATCCAACAGCTCCTCACCCATGGAACGGTCATCCCCTGCCGCACATTTGTCATTTCTATCCAACAGCTCCTCACCCATGGAACGGTCATCCCCTGCCACACATTTGTGCTTTCTATCCAACAGCTCCTCACCCTTGGAACAGTCATCCCCTGCCACACATTTGTCCTTTCTATCCAACAGCTCCAAACCCATGGAGCAGTCATCCCCTGCCACACATTTGTGCTTTCTATCCAACAGCTCCTCACCCATGGAACAGTCATCCCCTGCCACACATTTGTCCTTTATAACCAACAGCTGCTCACCCATGGAACGGTCATCCCCTGACACACATTTGTCCTTTCTATCCAACAGCTGCTCACCCATGGAACGGTCATCCCCTGCCACACATTTGTCATTTCTATCCAACAGCTCCTCACCCATGGAACGGTCATCCCCTGCCACACATTTGTGCTTTCTATCCAACAGCTCCTCACCCATGGAACGGTCATCCCCTGCCACACATTTGTCCTTTCTATACAACAGCTCCTCACCCATGGAACGGTCATCCCCTGCCACACATTTGTCATTTCTATCCAACAGCTCCTCACCCCTGGAACAGTCATCCCCTGCCACACCTTTGTGCTTTCTATCCAACAGCTCCTGACCCATGGAACGGTCATCCCCTGCCGCACATTTGTGCTTTCTATCCAACAGCTCCTCACCCATGGAACGGAAATCCCCGCCGCACATTTGTCCTTTCTATACAACAGCTCCTCACCCATGGAACGGTCATCCCCTGCCGCACATTTGTGCTTTCTATCCAACAGCTCCTCACCCATGGAACGGTCACCCCCTGCCGCACATTTGTGCTTTCTATCCAACAGCTCCAAACCCATGGAACAGTCATCCCCTGCCACACATTTGTGCTTTCTATCCAACAGCTCCTCACCCATGGAACGGTCATCCCCTGCCACACATTTGTCCTTTCTATCCAACAGCTCCTCACCCATGGAACGGTCATCCACTGCCACACATTTGTCATTTCTATCCAACAGCTCCTCACTCCTGGAACAGTCATCCCCTGCCACACATTTGTGCTTTCTATCCAACAGCTCCTCACCTATGGAACGGTCATCCCCTGCCGCACATTTGTGCTTTCTATCCAACAGCTCCTCACCCATGGAACGGTCATCCCCTGCCACACATTTGTCCTTTCTATACAACAGCTCCTCACCCATGGAACAGTCATCCCCTGCCACACATTTGTGCTTTCTATCCAACAGCTCCTCACCCATGGAACAGTCATCCCCTGCCACACAGTTGTGCTTTTTATCCAACAGCTCCTCACCCATGGAACAGTCATTCCCTGCCGCAAATTTGTCCTTTCTATCCAACAGCTCCTCACCCATGGAACAGTCATCCCCTGCCACACATTTGTGCTTTCTATCCAACAGCTCCTCACCCATGGAACAGTCATCCCCTGCCGCACATTTGTGCTTTTTATCCAACAGCTCCTCACCCATGTAACGGTCATCCCCTGCCGCACATTTGTCCTTTCTATCCAACAGCTCCTCACCCATGGAACGGTCATCCCCTGCCGCACATTTGTCATTTCTATCCAACAGCTCCTCACCCATGGAACGGTCATCCCCTGCCACACATTTGTGCTTTCTATCCAACAGCTCCTCACCCTTGGAACGGTCATCCCCTGCCACACATTTGTCCTTTCTATCCAACAGCTCCAAACCCATGGAGCAGTCATCCCCTGCCACACATTTGTGCTTTCTATCCAACAGCTCCTCACCCATGGAACAGTCATCCCCTGCCACACATTTGTCCTTTCTATCCAACAGCTGCTCACCCATGGAACGGTCATCCCCTGCCACACATTTGTCATTTCTATCCAACAGCTCCTCACCCCTGGAACGGTCATCTCCTGCCACACATTTGTGCTTTCTATCCAACAGCTCCTCACCCATGGAACGGTCATCCCCTGCCGCACATTTGTCCTTTCTATCCAACAGCTCCTCACCCATGGAACAGTCATCCCCTGCCGCACATTTGTCATTTGAATACAACAGCTCCTCACCCATGGAACGGTCATCTCCTGCCACACATTTGTGCTTTCTATCCAACAGCTCCTCACCCATGGAACGGTCATCCCCTGCCACACATTTGTCCTTTCTATCCAACAGCTACTCACCTATGGAACAGTCATCCCCTGCCACACATTTGTCCTTTCTATCCAACAGCTGCTCACCCATGGAACGGTCATCCCCTGCCGCACATTTGTCCTTTCTATCCAACAGCTCCTCACCCATGGAACAGTCATCCCCTGACACACATTTGTCCTTTCTATCCAACAACTGCTCACCCATGGAACGGTCATCCCCTGCCACACATTTGTCATTTCAATCCAACAGCTCCTCACCCCTGGAACAGTCATCCCATGCCACACATTTGTGCTTTCTATCCAACAGCTCCTCACCCATGGAACGGTCATCCCCTGCCGCACATTTGTCCTTTCTATCCAACAGCTCCTCACCCATGGAACGGTCATCCCCTGCCGCACATTTGTGCTTTCTATCCAACAGCTCCTCACCCATGGAACGGTCATCCACTGCCGCACATTTGTGCTTTCTATCCAACAGCTCCTCACCCATGGAACGGTCATCCCCTGCCGCACATTTGTCCTTTCTATCCAACAGCTCCTCACGCATGGAACAGTCATCCCCTGCCGCATATTTGTCCTTTCTATCCAACAGCTCCTCACCCATGGAACGGTCATCCCCTGCCGCACATTTGTCCTTTCTATCCAACAGCTCCTCACCCATGGAACAGTCATCCCCTACCACACATTTGTGCTTTCTATCCAACAACTCCTCACCCATGGAACGGTCATCCCCTGCCACACATTTGTCCTTTCTATCCAACAGCTCCTCACCCATGGAACGGTCATCCCCGCCGCACATTTGTCCTTTCTATACAACAGCTCCTCACCAATGGAACGGTCATCCCCTGCCGCACATTTGTGCTTTCTATCCAACAGCTCCTCACCCATGGAGCGGTCATCCCCTGCCGCACATTTGTGCTTTCTATCCAACAGCTCCTCACCCATGGAACAGTCATCCCCTGCCACACATTTGTGCTTTCTATCCAACAGCTCCTCACCCATGGAACAGTCATCCCCTGCCACACAGTTGTGTTTTCTATCCAACAGCTCCTCACCCATGGAACAGTCATCCCCTGCCGCAAATTTGTCCTTTCTATCCAACAGCTCCTCACCCATGGAACAGTCATCCCCTGCCACACATTTGTGCTTTCTATCCAACAGCTCCTCACCCATGGAACAGTCATCCCCTGCCGCACATTTGTCCTTTCTATCCAACAGCTCCTCACCCATGGAACAGTCATCCCCTGCCGCACATTTGTCATTTCTATCCAACAGCTCCTCACCCATGGAACCGTCATCCCCTGCCACACATTTGTGCTTTCTATCCAACAGCTTCTCACCCATGGAACGGTCATCCCCTGCCACACATTTGTCCTTTCTATCCAACAGCTCCTCACCTATGGAACAGTCATCCCCTGCCACACAAGTGTCCTTTCTATCCAACAGCTGCTCACCCATGGAACGGTCATCCCCTGCCGCACATTTGTCCTTTCTATCCAACAGCTCCTCACCCATGGAACAGTCATCCCCTGACACACATTTGTCCTTTCTATCCAACAGCTCCTCACCCATGGAACGCTCATCCCCTGCCACACTTTTGTGCTTTCTATCCAACAGCTCCTCACCCATGGAACGGTCATCCCCTGCCACACATTTGTCCTTTCTATCCAACAGCTGCTCACCCATGGAACGGTCATCCCCTGCCGCACATTTGTCCTTTCTATCCAACAGCTCCTCACCCATGGAACAGTCATCCCCTGACACACATTTGTCCTTTCTATCCAACAGCTGCTCACCCATGGAACGGTCATCCCCTGCCACACATTTGTCATTTCAATCCAACAGCTCCTCACCCCTGGAACAGTCATCCCCTGCCACACATTTGTGCTTTCTATCCAACAGCTCCTCACCCATGGAACGGTCATCCCCTGCCGCACATTTGTCCTTTCTATCCAACAGCTCCTCACCCATGGAATGGTCATCCCCTGCCGCACATTTGTGCTTTCTATCCAACAGCTCCTCACCCATGGAACGGTCATCCACTGCCGCACATTTGTGCTTTCTATCCAACAGCTCCTCACCCATGGAACGGTCATCCCCTGCCGCACATTTGTCCTTTCTATCCAACAGCTCCTCACGCATGGAACAGTCATCCCCTGCCGCATATTTTTCCTTTCTATCCAACAGCTCCTCACCCATGGAACGGTCATCCCCTGCCACACATTTGTCCTTTCTATCCAACAGCTCCTCACCCATGGAACAGTCATCCCCTACCACACATTTGTGCTTTCTATCCAACAACTCCTCACCCATGGAACGGTCATCCCCTGCCACACATTTGTCCTTTCTATCCAACAGCTCCTCACCCATGGAACGGTCATCCCCGCCGCACATTTGTCCTTTCTATACAACAGCTCCTCACCAATGGAACGGTCATCCCCTGCCGCACATTTGTGCTTTCTATCCAACAGCTCCTCACCCATGGAGCGGTCATCCCCTGCCGCACATTTGTGCTTTCTATCCAACAGCTCCTCACCCATGGAACAGTCATCCCCTGCCACACATTTGTGCTTTCTATCCAACAGCTCCTCACCCATGGAACAGTCATCCCCTGCCACACATTTGTGCTTTCTATCCAACAGCTCCTCACCCATGGAACAGTCATCCCCTGCCGCACATTTGTCCTTTCTATCGAACAGCTCCTCACCCATGGAACAGTCATCCCCTGCCGCACATTTGTCATTTCTATCCAACAGCTCCTCACCCATGGAACCGTCATCCCCTGCAACACATTTGTGCTTTCTATCCAACAGCTTCTCACCCATGGAACGGTCATCCCCTGCCACACATTTGTCCTTTCTATCCAACAGCTCCTCACCTATGGAACAGTCATCCCCTGCCACACAAGTGTCCTTTCTATCCAACAGCTGCTCACCCATGGAACGGTCATCCCCTGCCGCACATTTGTCCTTTCTATCCAACAGCTCCTCACCCATGGAACAGTCATCCCCTGACACACATTTGTCCTTTCTATCCAACAGCTCCTCACCCATGGAACGGTCATCCCCTGCCACACATTTGTCATTTCTATCCAACAGCTTCTCACCCCTGGAACAGTCATCCCCTGCCACACATTTGTGCTTTCTCTCCAACAGCTCCTCACCCATGGAACGGTCATCCCCTGCCACACATTTGTCCTTTCTATCCATCAGCTCCTCACCCATGGAACGGTCATCCCTGCCGCACATTTGTCCTTTCTATACAACAGCTCCTCACCAATGGAACGGTCATCCCCTGCCGCACATTTGTGCTTTCTATCCAACAGCTCCACACCCATGGAACGGTCACCCCCTGCCGCACATTTGTGCTTTCTATCCAACAGCTCCTCACCCATGGAACAGTCATCCCCTGCCACACATTTGTCCTTTCTATCCAACAGCTCCTCACCCATGGAACGGAAATCCCCGCCGCACATTTGTCCTTTCTATACAACAGCTCCTCACCAATGGAACGGTCATCCCCTGCCGCACATTTGTGCTTTCTATCCAACAGCTCCTCACCCATGGAACGGTCACCCCCTGCCGCACATTTGTGCTTTCTATCCAACAGCTCCTCACCCATGGAACAGTCATCCCCTGCCACACATTTGTGCTTTCTATCCAACAGCTCCTCACCCATGGAACGGTCATCCCCTGCCACACATTTGTCCTTTCTATCCAACAGCTCCTCACCCATGGAACGGTCATCCCCTGCCACACATTTGTCATTTCTATCCAACAGCTCCTCACTCCTGGAACAGTCATCCCCTGCCACACATTTGTGCTTTCTATCCAACAGCTCCTCACCCATGGAACGGTCATCCCCTGCCGCACATTTGTGCTTTCTATCCAACAGCTCCTCACCCATGGAACGGTCATCCCCTGCCACACATTTGTCCTTTCTATACAACAGCTCCTCACCCATGGAACGGTCACCCCCTGCCACACATTTGTCATTTCTATCCAACAGCTCCTCACCCCTGGAACAGTCATCCCCTGCCACACATTTGTGCTTTCTATCCAACAGCTCCTGACCCATGGAACGGTCATCCCCTGCCGCACATTTGTGCTTTCTATCCAACAGCTCCTCACCCATGGAACGGAAATCCTCGCCGCACATTTGTCCTTTCTATACAACAGCTCCTCACCAATGGAACGGTCATCCCCTGCCGCACATTTGTGCTTTCTATCCAACAGCTCCTCACCCATGGAACGGTCACCCCCTGCCGCACATTTGTGCTTTCTATCCAACAGCTCCTCACCCATGGAACAGTCATCCCCTGCCACACATTTGTGCTTTCTATCCAACAGCTCCTCACCCATGGAACAGTCATCCCCTGCCACACAGTTGTGCTTTTTATCCAACAGCTCCTCACCCATGGAACAGTCATTCCCTGCCGCAAATTTGTCCTTTCTATCCAACAGCTCCTCACCCATGGAACAGTCATCCCCTGCCACACATTTGTGCTTTCTATCCAACAGCTCCTCACCCATGGAACAGTCATCCCCTGCCGCACATTTGTGCTTTTTATCCAACAGCTCCTCACCCATGTAACGGTCATCCCCTGCCGCACATTTGTCCTTTCTATCCAACAGCTCCTCACCCATGGAATGGTCATCCCCTGCCGCACATTTGTCATTTCTATCCAACAGCTCCTCACCCATGGAACGGTCATCCCCTGCCACACATTTGTGCTTTCTATCCAACAGCTCCTCACCCTTGGAACGGTCATCCCCTGCCACACATTTGTCCTTTCTATCCAACAGCTCCAAACCCATGGAACAGTCATCCCCTGCCACACATTTGTCCTTTCTATCCAACAGCTCCTCACCCATGGAACAGTCATCCCCTGCCACACATTTGTGTTTTCTATCCAACAGCTGCTCACCCATGGAACGGTCATCCCCTGCCACACATTTGTCATTTCTATCCAACAGCTCCTCACCCCTGGAACGGTCATCTCCTGCCACACATTTGTGCTTTCTATCCAACAGCTCCTCACCCATGGAACAGTCATCCCCTGCCGCACATTTGTCATTTGAATCCAACAGCTCCTCACCCATGGAACGGTCATCCCCTGCCACACATTTGTGCTTTCTATCCAACAGCTCCTCACCCATGGAACGGTCATCCCCTGCCACACATTTGTCCTTTCTATCCAACAGCTACTCACCTATGGAACAGTCATCCCCTGCCACACATTTGTCCTTTCTATCCAACAGCTGCTCACCCATGGAACGGTCATCCCCTGCCGCACATTTGTCCTTTCTATCCAACAGCTCCTCACCCATGGAACAGTCATCCCCTGACACACATTTGTCCTTTCTATCCAACAGCTGCTCACCCATGGAACGGTCATCCCCTGCCACACATTTGTCATTTCAATCCAACAGCTCCTCACCCCTGGAACAGTCATCCCCTGCCACACATTTGTGCTTTCTATCCAACAGCTCCTCACCCATGGAACGGTCATCCCCTGCCGCACATTTGTCCTTTCTATCCAACAGCTCCTCACCCATGGAACGGTCATCCCCTGCCGCACATTTGTGCTTTCTATCCAACAGCTCCTCACCCATGGAACGGTCATCCACTGCCGCACATTTGTGCTTTCTATCCAACAGCTCCTCACCCATGGAACGGTCATCCCCTGCCGCACATTTGTCCTTTCTATCCAACAGCTCCTCACGCATGGAACAGTCATCCCCTGCCGCACATTTGTCCTTTCTATCCAACAGCTCCTCACCCATGGAACGGTCATCCCCTGCCACACATTTGTCCTTTCTATCCAACAGCTCCTCACCCATGGAACAGTCATCCCCTACCACACATTTGTGCTTTCTATCCAACAACTCCTCACCCATGGAACGGTCATCCCCTGCCACACATTTGTCCTTTCTATCCAACAGCTCCTCACCCATGGAACGGTCATCCCCGCCGCACATTTGTCCTTTCTATACAACAGCTCCTCACCAATGGAACGGTCATCCCCTGCCGCACATTTGTGCTTTCTATCCAACAGCTACTCACCCATGGAACGGTCATCCCCTGCCGCACATTTGTGCTTTCTATCCAACAGCTCCTCACCCATGGAACAGTCATCCCCTGCCACACATTTGTCCTTTCTATCCAACAGCTCCTCACCCATGGAACAGTCATCCCCTGCCGCACATTTGTCATTTCTATCCAACAGCTCCTCACCCATGGAACGGTCATCCCCTGCCACACATTTGTGCTTTCTATCCAACAGCTTCTCACCCATGGAACGGTCATCCCCTGCCACACATTTGTCCTTTCTATCCAACAGCTCCTCACCTATGGAACAGTCATCCCCTGCCACACAAGTGTCCTTTCTATTCAACAGCTGCTCACCCATGGAACGGTCATCCCCTGCCGCACATTTGTCCTTTCTATCCAACAGCTCCTCACCCATGGAACAGTCATCCCCTGACACACATTTGTCCTTTCTATCCAACAGCTCCTCACCCATTGAACGGTCATCCCCTGCCACACATTTGTCAATTCTATCCAACAGCTCCTCACCCCTGGAACAGTCATCCCCTGCCACACATTTGTGCTTTCTCTCCAACAGCTCCTCACCCATGGAACGGTCATCCCCTGCCACACATTTGTTCTTTCTATCCAACAGCTCCTCACCCATGGAACGGTCATCCCCGCCGCACATTTGTCCTTTCTATACAACAGCTCCTCACCAATGGAACGGTCATCCCCTGCCGCACATTTGTGCTTTCTATCCAACAGCTCCTCACCCATGGAACGGTCACCCCCTGCCGCACATTTGTGCTTTCTATCCAACAGCTCCTCACCCATGGAACAGTCATCCCCTGCCACACATTTGTCCTTTCTATCCAACAGCTCCTCACCCATGGAACAGTCACCCCCTGCCGCACATTTGTGCTTTTTATCCAACAGCTCCTCACCCATGTAACGGTCATCCCCTGCCGCACATTTGTCCTTTCTATCCAACAGCTCCTCACCCATGGAACGGTCATCCCCTGCCGCACATTTGTCATTTCTATCCAACAGCTCCTCTCCCATGGAACGGTCATCCCCTGCCACACATTTGTGCTTTCTATCCAACAGCTCCTCACCCTTGGAACGGTCATCCCCTGCCACACATTTGTCCTTTCTATCCAACAGCTCCAAACCCATGGAGCAGTCATCCCCTGCCACACATTTGTGCTTTCTATCGAACAGCTCCTCACCCATGGAACAGTCATCCCCTGCCACACATTTGTGCTTTCTATCCAACAGCTCCTCACCCATGGAACGGTCATCCCCTGCCACACATTTGTCCTTTCTATCCAACAGCTCCTCACCCATGGAACGGTCATCCCCTGCCGCACATTTGTCATTTCTATCCAACAGCTCCTCACCTATGGAACAGTCATCCCCTGCCACACATTTGTCCTTTCTATCCAACAGCTGATCACCCATGGAACGGTCATCCCCTGCCGCACATTTGTCCTTTCTATCCAACAGCTCCTCACCCATGGAACAGTCATCCCCTGACACACATTTGTCCTTTCTATCCAACAGCTGCTCACCCATGGAACGGTCATCCCCTGCCACACATTTGTCATTTCTATCCAACAGCTCCTTAGCCCTGGAACAGTCATCCCCTGCCACACATTTGTGCTTTCTATCCAACAGCTCCTCACCCATGGAACGGTCATCCCCTGCCACACATTTGTCCTTTCTATCCAACAGCTCCTCACCCATGGAACGGTCATCCCCTGCCACACATTTGTCATTTCTATCCAACAGCTCCTCACCCCTGGAACAGTCATCCCCTGCCACACATTTGTGCTTTCTATCCAACAGCTCCTCACCCATGGAACGGTCATCCCCTGCCGCACATTTGTGCTTTCTATCCAACAGCTCCTCACCCATGGAACGGAAATCCCCGCCGCACATTTGCCCTTTCTATACAACAGCTCCTCACCAATGGAACGGTCATCCGCTGCCGCACATTTGTGCTTTCTATCCAACAGCTCCTCACCCATGGAACGGTCACCCCCTGCCGCACATTTGTGCTTTCTATCCAACAGCTCCTCACCCATGGAACAGTCATCCCCTGCCACACATTTGTGCTTTCTATCCAACAGCTCCTCTCCCATGGAACAGTCATCCCCTGCCACACAGTTGTGCTTTCTATCCAACAGCTTCTCACCCATGGAACAGTCATTCCCTGCCGCAAATTTGTCCTTTCTATCCAACAGCTCCTCACCCATGGAACAGTCATCCCCTGCCACACATTTGTGCTTTCTATCCAACAGCTCCTCACCCATGGAACAGTCATCCCCTGCCGCACATTTGTGCTTTTTATCCAACAGCTCCTCACCCATGTAACGGTCATCCCCTGCTGCACATTTGTCCTTTCTATCCAACAGCTCCTCACCCATGGAACGGTCATCCCCTGCCACACATTTTTCCTTTCTATCCAACAGCTCCAAACCCATGGAGCAGTCATCCCCTGCCACACATTTGTGCTTTCTATCGAACAGCTCCTCACCCATGGAACAGTCATCCCCTGCCACACATTTGTGCTTTCTATCCAACAGCTCCTCACCCATGGAACGGTCATCCCCTGCCGCACATTTGTCCTTTCTATCCAACAGCTCCTCACCCATGGAACGGTCATCCCCTGCCGCACATTTGTCATTTCTATCCAACAGCTCCTCACCTATGGAACAGTCATCCCCTGCCACACATTTGTCCTTTCTATCCAACAGCTGCTCACCCATGTAACGGTCATCCCCTGCCGCACATTTGTCCTTTCTATCCAACAGCTCCTCACCCATGGAACAGTCATCCCCTGACACACATTTGTCCTTTCTATCCAACAGCTGCTCACCCATGGAACGGTCATCCCCTGCCACACATTTGTCATTTCTATCCAACAGCTCCTTACCCCTGGAACAGTCATCCCCTGCCACACATTTGTGCTTTCTATCCAACAGCTCCTCACCCATGGAACGGTCATCCCCTGCCACACATTTGTCCTTTCTATCCAACAGCTCCTCACCCATGGAACGGTCATCCCCTGCCACACATTTGTCATTTCTATCCAACAGCTCCTCACCCCTGGAACAGTCATCCCCTGCCACACATTTGTGCTTTCTATCCAACAGCTCCTCACCCATGGAACGGTCATCCCCTGCCGCACATTTGTGCTTTCTATCAAACAGCTCCTCACCCATGGAATGGTCATCCCCTGCCACACATTTGTCCTTTCTATCCAACAGCTCCTCACCCATGGAACGGTCATCCCCTGCCACACATTTGTCATTTCTATCCAACAGCTCCTCACCCCTGGAACAGTCATCCCCTGCCACACATTTGTGCTTTCTATCTAACAGCTCCTCACCCATGGAACGGTCATCCCCTGCCGCACATTTGTGCTTTCTATCCAACAGCTCCTCACCCATGGAACGGAAATCCCCGCCGCACATTTGTCCTTTCTATACAACAGCTCCTCACCAATGGAACGGTCATCCGCTGCCGCACATTTGTGCTTTCTATCCAACAGCTCCTCACCCATGGAACGGTCAACCCCTGCCGCACATTTGTGCTTTCTATCCAACAGCTCCTCACCCATGGAACAGTCATCCCCTGCCACACATTTGTGCTTTCTATCCAACAGCTCCTCACCCATGGAACAGTCATCCCCTGCCACACAGTTGTGCTTTCTATCCAACAGCTTCTCACCCATGGAACAGTCATTCCCTGCCGCAAATTTGTCCTTTCTATCCAACAGCTCCTCACCCATGGAACAGTCATCCCCTGCCACACATTTGTGCTTTCTATCCAACAGCTCCTCACCCATGGAACAGTCATCCCCTGCCGCACATTTGTGCTTTTTATCCAACAGCTCCTCACCCATGTAACGGTCATCCCCTGCCGCACATTTGTCCTTTCTATCCAACAGCTCCTCACCCATGGAACGGTCATCCCCTGCCGCACATTTGTCATTTCTATCCAACAGCTCCTCACCCATGGAACGGTCATCCCCTGCCACACATTTGTCCTTTCTATCCAACAACTCCAAACCCATGGAGCAGTCATCCCCTGCCACACATTTGTGCTTTCTATCCAACAGCTCCTCACCCATGGAACAGTCATCCCCTGCCACACATTTGTCCTTTCTATCCAACAGCTGCTCACCCATGGAACGGTCATCCCCTGCCACACATTTGTCATTTCTATCCAACAGCTCCTCACCCCTGGAACGGTCATCCCCTGCCACACATTTGTGCTTTCTATCCAACAGCTCCTCACCCATGGAACGGTCATCCCCTGCCGCACATTTGTCCTTTCTATCCAACAGCTCCTCACCCATGGAACAGTCATCCCCTGCCGCACATTTGTCATTTCTATCCAACAGCTCCTCACCCATGGAACGGTCATCCCCTGCCACACATTTGTGCTTTCTATCCAATAGCTCCTCACCCATGGAACGGTCATCCCCTGCCACACATTTGTCCTTTCTATCCAACAGCTCCTCACCTATGGAACAGTCATCCCCTGCCACACATTTGTCCTTTCTATCCAACAGCTGCTCACCCATGGAACGGTCATCCCCTGCCGCACATTTGTCCTTTCTATCCAACAGCTCCTCACCCATGGAACAGTCATCCCCTGACACACATTTGTCCTTTCTATCCAACAGCTGCTCACCCATGGAACGGTCATCCCCTGCCACACATTTGTCATTTCTATCCAACAGCTCCTCACCCCTGGAACAGTCATCCCCTGCCACACATTTGTGCTTTCTATCCAACAGCTCCTCACCCATGGAACGGTCATCCCCTGCCGCACATTTGTCATTTCTATCCAACAGCTCCTCACCCATGGAACAGTCATCCCCTGCCACACATTTGTGCTTTCTATCCAACAGCTCCTCACCCATGGAACGGTCATCCCCTGCCGCACATTTGTCCTTTCTATCCAACAGCTCCTCACCCATGGAACGGTCATCCCCTGCCGCACATTTGTGCTTTCTATCCAACAGCTCCTCACCCATGGAACGGTCATCCACTGCCGCACATTTGTGCTTTCTATCCAACAGCTCCTCACCCATGGAACGGTCATCCCCTGCCGCACATTTGTCCTTTCTATCCAACAGCTCCTCACCCATGGAACAGTCATCCCCTGCCGCACATTTGTCCTTTCTATCCAACAGCTCCTCACCCATGGAACGGTCATCCCCTGCCACACATTTGTCCTTTCTATCCAACAGCTCCTCACCCATGGAACGGTCATCCTCTGCCACACATTTGTCCTTTCTATCCAACAGCTCCTCACCCATGGAACAGTCATCCCCTACCACACATTTGTGCTTTCTATCCAACAGCTCCTCACCCATGGAACGGTTATCCCCTGCCACACATTTGTCCTTTCTATCCAACAGCTCCTCACCCATGGAACGGTCATCCCCTGCCGCACATTTGTGCTTTCTATCCAACAGCTCCTCACCCATGGAACGGTCATCCACTGCCGCACATTTGTGCTTTCTATCCAACAGCTCCTCACCCATGGAACGGTCATCCCCTGCCGCACATTTGTGCTTTCTATCCAACAGCTCCTCACCCATGGAACGGTCATCCACTGCCGCACATTTGTGCTTTCTATCCAACAGCTCCTCACCCATGGAACGGTCATCCCCTGCCACACAGTTGTGCTTTCTATCCAACAGCTCCTCACCCATGGAACAGTCATCCCCTGACACACAGTTGTGCTTTCTATCCAACAGCTCCTCACCCATGGAACAGTCATCCCCTGCCGCAAATTTGTCCTTTCTATCCAACAGCTCCTCACCCATGGAACAGTCATCCCCTGCCACACATTTGTGCTTTCTATCCAACAGCTCCTCACCCATGGAACAGTGATCCCCTGCCGCACATTTGTCCTTTCTATCCAACAGCTCCTCACCCATGGAACAGTCATCCCCTGCCGCACATTTGTCATTTCTATCCAACAGCTCCTCACCCATGGAACGGTCATCCCCTATCACACATTTGTCCTTTCTATCCAACAGCTCCTCACCTATGGAACAGTCATCCCCTGCCACACATTTGTCCTTTCTATCCAACAGCTGCTCACCCATGGAACGGTCATCCCCTGCCACACATTTGTGCTTTCTATCCAACAGCTCCTCACCCATGGAACAGTCATCCCCTGCCACACAGTTGTGCTTTCTATCCAACAGCTCCTCACCCATGGAACAGTCATCCCCTGCCACACATTTGTCCTTTCTATCCAACAGCTCCTCAGCCATGGAACGGTCATCCCCGCCGCACATTTGTCCTTTCTATACAACAGCTCCTCACCAATGGAACGGTCATCCCCTGCCGCACATTTGTGCTTTCTGTCCAACAGCTCCTCACCCATGGAACGGTCACCCCCTGCCGCACATTTGTGCTTTCTATCCAACAGCTCCTCACCCATGGAACAGTCATCCCCTGCCACATAGTTGTGCTTTCTATCCAACAGCTCCTCACCCATGGAACAGTCATCCCCTGCCGCAAATTTGTCCTTTCTATCCAACAGCTCCTCACCCATGGAACAGTCATACCCTGCCACACATTTGTGCTTTCTATCCAACAGCTCCTCACCCATGGAACAGTCATCCCCTGCCGCACATTTGTGCTGTTTATCCAACAGCTCCTCACCCATGTAACGGTCATCCCCTGACGCACATTTGTCCTTTCTATCCAACAGCTCCTCACCCATGGAACGGTCATCCCCTGCCGCACATTTGTGCTTTCTATCACACAGCTCCTCACCCATGGAACGGTCATCCCCTGCCACACATTTGTCCTTTCTATCCAACAGCTCCTCACCCTTGGAACGGCCATCCCCTGCCACACATTTGTCCTTTCTATCCAACAGCTCCAAACCCATGGAGCAGTCATCCCCTGCCACACATTTGTGCTTTCTATCCAACAGCTCCTCACCCATGGAACAGTCATCCCCTGCCACACATTTGTCCTTTCTATCCAACAGCTGCTCACCCATGGAACGGTCATCCCCTGCCACACATTTGTCATTTCTATCCAACAGCTCCTCACCCCTGGAACAGTCATCCCCTGCCACACATTTGTGCTTTCTATCCAACAGCTCCTCACCCATGGAACGGTCATCCCCTGCCGCACATTTGTCCTTTCTATCCAACAGCTCCTCACCCATGGAACAGTCATCCCCTGCCGCACATTTGTCATTTCTATCCAACAGCTCCTCACCTATGGAACAGTCATCCCCTGCCACACATTTGTGCTTTCTATCCAACAGCTGCTCACCCATGGAACGGTCATCCCCTGCCGCACATTTGTCCTTTCTATCCAACAGCTCCTCACCCATGGAACAGTCATCCCCTGACACACATTTGTTCTTTCTATCCAACAGCTGCTCACCCATGGAACGGTCATCCCCTGCCACACATTTGTCATTTCTATCCAACAGCTCCTCACCCCTGGAACAGTCATCCCCTGCCACACATTTGTGCTTTCTATCCAACAGCTCCTCACCCATGGAACTGTCATCCCCTGCCGCACATTTGTCCTTTCTATCCAACAGCTCCTCACCCATGGAACGGTCATCCCCTGCCACACATTTGTCCTTTCTATCCAACAGCTCCTCACCCATGGAACGGTTATCCCCTGCCACATATTTGTCATTTCTATCCAACAGCTCCTCACCCCTGGAACAGTCATCCCCTGCCACACATTTGTGCTTTCTATCCAACAGCTCCTCACCCTTGGAACGGTCATCCCCTGCCACACATTTGTCCTTTCTATCCAACAGCTCCAAACCAATGGAGCAGTAATCCCCTGCCACACATTTGTGCTTTCTATCCAACAGCTCCTCACCCCTGGAACAGTCATCCCCTGCCACACATTTGTGCTTTCTATCCAACAGCTACTCACCCATGGAACGGTCATCCCCTACCGCACATTTGTCATTTCTATCCAACAGCTCCTCACCCATGGAACAGTCATCCCCTGCCACACATTTGTGCTTTCTATCCAACAGCTCCTCACCCATGGAACGGTCATCCCCTGCCGCACATTTGTCCTTTCTATCCAACAGCTCCTCACCCATGGAACGGTCATCCCCTGCCGCACATTTGTGCTTTCTATCCAACAGCTCCTCACCCATGGAACGGTCATCCACTGCCGCACATTTGTGCTTTCTATCCAACAGCTCCTCACCCATGGAACGGTAATCCCCTGCCGCACATTTGTCCTTTCTAGCCAACAGCTCCTCACCCATGGAACAGTCATCCCCTGCCGCACATTTGTCCTTTCTATCCAACAGCTCCTCACCCATGGAACGGTCATCCCCTGCCACACATTTGTCCTTTCTATCCAACAGCTCCTCACCAATGGAACGGTCATCCCCTGCCACACATTTGTCCTTTCTATCCAACAGCTCCTCACCCATGGAACAGTCATCCCCTACCACACATTTGTGCTTTCTATCCAACAGCTCCTCACCCATGGAACGGTTATCCCCTGCCACACATTTGTCCTTTCTATCCAACAGCTCCTCACCCATGGAACGGTCATCCCCGCCGCACATTTGTCCTTTCTATACAACAGCTCCTCACCAATGGAACGGTCATCCCCTGCCGCACATTTGTGCTTTCTATCCAACAGCTCCTCACCCATGGAACGGTCATCCCCTGCCGCACATTTGTGCTTTCTATCCAACAGCTCCTCACCCATGGAACAGTCATCCCCTGCCACACAGTTGTGCTTTCTATCCAACAGCTCCTCACCCATGGAACAGTCATCCCCTGACACACAGTTGTGCTTTCTATCCAACAGCTCCTCACCCATGGAACAGTCATCCCCTGCCGCAAATTTGTCCTTTCTATCCAACAGCTCCTCACCCATGGAACAGTCATCCCCTGCCACACATTTGTGCTTTCTATCCAACAGCTCCTCACCCATGGAACAGTCATCCCCTGCCGCACATTTGTCCTTTCTATCCAACAGCTCCTCACCCATGGAACAGTCATCCCCTGCTGCACATTTGTCATTTCTATCCAACAGCTCCTCACCCATGGAACGGTCATCCCCTGCCACACATTTGTGCTTTCTATCCAACAGCTCCTCACCCATGGAACGGTCATCCCCTGTCACACATTTGTCCTTTCTATCCAACAGCTCCTCACCTATGGAACAGTCATCCCCTGCCACACATTTGTCCTTTCTATCCAACAGCTGCTCACCCATGGAACGGTCATCCCCTGCCACACATTTGTGCTTTCTATCCAACAGCTCCTCACCCACGGAACAATCATCCCCTGCCACACAGTTGTGCTTTCTATCCAACAGCTCCTCACCCATGGAACAGTCATCCCCTGCCACACATTTGTCCTTTCTATCCAACAGCTCCTCACCCATGGAACGGTCATCCCCGACGCACATTTGTCCTTTCTATACAACAGCTCCTCACCAATGGAACGGTCATCCCCTGCCGCACTTTGTCATTTCTATCCAACAGCTCCTCACCCATGGAACAGTCATCCCCTGCCACACATTTGTGCTTTCTATCCAACAGCTCCTCACCCATGGAACAGTCATCCCCTGCCACACATTTGTGCTTTCTATCCAACAGCTCCTCACCCATGGAACAGTCATCCCCTGCCGCAAATTTGTCCTTTCTATCCAACAGCTCCTCACCCATGGAAGAGTCTTCCCCTGCCACACATTTGTGCTTTCTATCCAACAGCTCCTCACCCATGGAACAGTCATCCCCTGCCGCACATTTGTGCTTTTTATCCAACAGCTCCTCACCCATGTAACGGTCATCCCCTGCCACACATTTGTGCTTTCTATCCAACAGCTCCTCACCAATGGAACTGTCATCCCCTGCCGCACATTTGTGCTTTCTATCCAACAGCTCCTCACCCATGGAACGGTCATCCCCTGCCACACATTTGTCCTTTCTATCCAACAGCTCCTCACCCATGGAACGGTTATCCCCTGCCACACATTTGTCATTTCTATCCAACAGCTCCTCACCCCTGGAACAGTCATCCCCTGCCACACATTTGTGATTTCTATCCAACAGCTCCTCACCCATGGAACGGTCATCCCCTGCCGCACATTTGTGCTTTCTATCCAACAGCTCCTCATCCATGGAACGGAAATCCCCGCCGCACATTTGTCCTTTCTATACAACAGCTCCTCACCAATGGAACGGTCATCACCTGCCGCACATTTGTGCTTTCTATCCAACAGCTCCTCACCCATGCAACGGTCACCCCCTGCCGCACATTTGTCATTTCTATCCAACAGCTCCTCACCCATGGAACGGTCATCCCCTGCCACACATTTGTGCTTTCTATCCAATAGCTCCTCACCCATGGAACGGTCATCCCCTGCCACACATTTGTCCTTTCTATCCAACAGCTCCTCACCTATGGAACAGTCATCCCCTGCCACACATTTGTCCTTTCTATCCAACAGCTGCTCACCCATGGAACGGTCATCCCCTGCCGCACATTTGTCCTTTCTATCCAACAGCTCCTCACCCATGGAACAGTCATCCCCTGACACACATTTGTCCTTTCTATCCAACAGCTGCTCACCCATGGAACGGTCATCCCCTGCCACACATTTGTCATTTCTATCCAACAGCTCCTCACCCCTGGAACAGTCATCCCCTGCCACACATTTGTGCTTTCTATCCAACAGCTCCTCACCCATGGAACGGTCATCCCCTGCCGCACATTTGTCATTTCTATCCAACAGCTCCTCACCCATGGAACAGTCATCCCCTGCCACACATTTGTGCTTTCTATCCAACAGCTCCTCACCCATGGAACGGTCATCCCCTGCCGCACATTTGTCCTTTCTATCCAACAGCTCCTCACCCATGGAACGGTCATCCCCTGCCGCACATTTGTGCTTTCTATCCAACAGCTCCTCACCCATGGAACGGTCATCCACTGCCGCACATTTGTGCTTTCTATCCAACAGCTCCTCACCCATGGAACGGTCATCCCCTGCCGCACATTTGTCCTTTCTATCCAACAGCTCCTCACCCATGGAACAGTCATCCCCTGCCGCACATTTGTCCTTTCTATCCAACAGCTCCTCACCCATGGAACGGTCATCCCCTGCCACACATTTGTCCTTTCTATCCAACAGCTCCTCACCCATGGAACGGTCATCCTCTGCCACACATTTGTCCTTTCTATCCAACAGCTCCTCACCCATGGAACAGTCATCCCCTACCACACATTTGTGCTTTCTATCCAACAGCTCCTCACCCATGGAACGGTTATCCCCTGCCACACATTTGTCCTTTCTATCCAACAGCTCCTCACCCATGGAACGGTCATCCCCTGCCGCACATTTGTGCTTTCTATCCAACAGCTCCTCACCCATGGAACGGTCATCCACTGCCGCACATTTGTGCTTTCTATCCAACAGCTCCTCACCCATGGAACGGTCATCCCCTGCCGCACATTTGTGCTTTCTATCCAACAGCTCCTCACCCATGGAACGGTCATCCACTGCCGCACATTTGTGCTTTCTATCCAACAGCTCCTCACCCATGGAACGGTCATCCCCTGCCACACAGTTGTGCTTTCTATCCAACAGCTCCTCACCCATGGAACAGTCATCCCCTGACACACAGTTGTGCTTTCTATCCAACAGCTCCTCACCCATGGAACAGTCATCCCCTGCCGCAAATTTGTCCTTTCTATCCAACAGCTCCTCACCCATGGAACAGTCATCCCCTGCCACACATTTGTGCTTTCTATCCAACAGCTCCTCACCCATGGAACAGTGATCCCCTGCCGCACATTTGTCCTTTCTATCCAACAGCTCCTCACCCATGGAACAGTCATCCCCTGCCGCACATTTGTCATTTCTATCCAACAGCTCCTCACCCATGGAACGGTCATCCCCTATCACACATTTGTCCTTTCTATCCAACAGCTCCTCACCTATGGAACAGTCATCCCCTGCCACACATTTGTCCTTTCTATCCAACAGCTGCTCACCCATGGAACGGTCATCCCCTGCCACACATTTGTGCTTTCTATCCAACAGCTCCTCACCCATGGAACAGTCATCCCCTGCCACACAGTTGTGCTTTCTATCCAACAGCTCCTCACCCATGGAACAGTCATCCCCTGCCACACATTTGTCCTTTCTATCCAACAGCTCCTCAGCCATGGAACGGTCATCCCCGCCGCACATTTGTCCTTTCTATACAACAGCTCCTCACCAATGGAACGGTCATCCCCTGCCGCACATTTGTGCTTTCTGTCCAACAGCTCCTCACCCATGGAACGGTCACCCCCTGCCGCACATTTGTGCTTTCTATCCAACAGCTCCTCACCCATGGAACAGTCATCCCCTGCCACATAGTTGTGCTTTCTATCCAACAGCTCCTCACCCATGGAACAGTCATCCCCTGCCGCAAATTTGTCCTTTCTATCCAACAGCTCCTCACCCATGGAACAGTCATACCCTGCCACACATTTGTGCTTTCTATCCAACAGCTCCTCACCCATGGAACAGTCATCCCCTGCCGCACATTTGTGCTGTTTATCCAACAGCTCCTCACCCATGTAACGGTCATCCCCTGACGCACATTTGTCCTTTCTATCCAACAGCTCCTCACCCATGGAACGGTCATCCCCTGCCGCACATTTGTGCTTTCTATCACACAGCTCCTCACCCATGGAACGGTCATCCCCTGCCACACATTTGTCCTTTCTATCCAACAGCTCCTCACCCTTGGAACGGCCATCCCCTGCCACACATTTGTCCTTTCTATCCAACAGCTCCAAACCCATGGAGCAGTCATCCCCTGCCACACATTTGTGCTTTCTATCCAACAGCTCCTCACCCATGGAACAGTCATCCCCTGCCACACATTTGTCCTTTCTATCCAACAGCTGCTCACCCATGGAACGGTCATCCCCTGCCACACATTTGTCATTTCTATCCAACAGCTCCTCACCCCTGGAACAGTCATCCCCTGCCACACATTTGTGCTTTCTATCCAACAGCTCCTCACCCATGGAACGGTCATCCCCTGCCGCACATTTGTCCTTTCTATCCAACAGCTCCTCACCCATGGAACAGTCATCCCCTTCCGCACATTTGTCATTTCTATCCAACAGCTCCTCACCTATGGAACAGTCATCCCCTGCCACACATTTGTGCTTTCTATCCAACAGCTGCTCACCCATGGAACGGTCATCCCCTGCCGCACATTTGTCCTTTCTATCCAACAGCTCCTCACCCATGGAACAGTCATCCCCTGACACACATTTGTTCTTTCTATCCAACAGCTGCTCACCCATGGAACGGTCATCCCCTGCCACACATTTGTAATTTCTATCCAACAGCTCCTCACCCCTGGAACAGTCATCCCCTGCCACACATTTGTGCTTTCTATCCAACAGCTCCTCACCCATGGAACTGTCATCCCCTGCCGCACATTTGTCCTTTCTATCCAACAGCTCCTCACCCATGGAACGGTCATCCCCTGCCACACATTTGTCCTTTCTATCCAACAGCTCCTCACCCATGGAACGGTTATCCCCTGCCACATATTTGTCATTTCTATCCAACAGCTCCTCACCCCTGGAACAGTCATCCCCTGCCACACATTTGTGCTTTCTATCCAACAGCTCCTCACCCTTGGAACGGTCATCCCCTGCCACACATTTGTCCTTTCTATCCAACAGCTCCAAACCAATGGAGCAGTAATCCCCTGCCACACATTTGTGCTTTCTATCCAACAGCTCCTCACCCCTGGAACAGTCATCCCCTGCCACACATTTGTGCTTTCTATCCAACAGCTACTCACCCATGGAACGGTCATCCCCTACCGCACATTTGTCATTTCTATCCAACAGCTCCTCACCCATGGAACAGTCATCCCCTGCCACACATTTGTGCTTTCTATCCAACAGCTCCTCACCCATGGAACGGTCATCCCCTGCCGCACATTTGTCCTTTCTATCCAACAGCTCCTCACCCATGGAACGGTCATCCCCTGCCGCACATTTGTGCTTTCTATCCAACAGCTCCTCACCCATGGAACGGTCATCCACTGCCGCACATTTGTGCTTTCTATCCAACAGCTCCTCACCCATGGAACGGTCATCCCCTGCCGCACATTTGTCCTTTCTATCCAACAGCTCCTCACCCATGGAACGGTCATCCCCTGCCACACATTTGTCCTTTCTATCCAACAGCTCCTCACCAATGGAACGGTCATCCCCTGCCACACATTTGTCCTTTCTATCCAACAGCTCCTCACCCATGGAACAGTCATCCCCTACCACACATTTGTGCTTTCTATCCAACAGCTCCTCACCCATGGAACGGTTATCCCCTGCCACACATTTGTCCTTTCTATCCAACAGCTCCTCACCCATGGAACGGTCATCCCCGCCGCACATTTGTCCTTTCTATACAACAGCTCCTCACCAATGGAACGGTCATCCCCTGCCGCACATTTGTGCTTTCTATCCAACAGCTCCTCACCCATGGAACGGTCATCCCCTGCCGCACATTTGTGCTTTCTATCCAACAGCTCCTCACCCATGGAACAGTCATCCCCTGCCACACAGTTGTGCTTTCTATCCAACAGCTCCTCACCCATGGAACAGTCATCCCCTGACACACAGTTGTGCTTTCTATCCAACAGCTCCTCACCCATGGAACAGTCATCCCCTGCCGCAAATTTGTCCTTTCTATCCAACAGCTCCTCACCCATGGAACAGTCATCCCCTGCCACACATTTGTGCTTTCTATCCAACAGCTCCTCACCCATGGAACAGTCATCCCCTGCCGCACATTTGTCCTTTCTATCCAACAGCTCCTCACCCATGGAACAGTCATCCCCTGCTGCACATTTGTCATTTCTATCCAACAGCTCCTCACCCATGGAACGGTCATCCCCTGCCACACATTTGTGCTTTCTATCCAACAGCTCCTCACCCATGGAACGGTCATCCCCTGTCACACATTTGTCCTTTCTATCCAACAGCTCCTCACCTATGGAACAGTCATCCCCTGCCACACATTTGTCCTTTCTATCCAACAGCTGCTCACCCATGGAACGGTCATCCCCTGCCACACATTTGTGCTTTCTATCCAACAGCTCCTCACCCACGGAACAATCATCCCCTGCCACACAGTTGTGCTTTCTATCCAACAGCTCCTCACCCATGGAACAGTCATCCCCTGCCACACATTTGTCCTTTCTATCCAACAGCTCCTCACCCATGGAACGGTCATCCCCGACGCACATTTGTCCTTTCTATACAACAGCTCCTCACCAATGGAACGGTCATCCCCTGCCGCACTTTGTCATTTCTATCCAACAGCTCCTCACCCATGGAACAGTCATCCCCTGCCACACATTTGTGCTTTCTATCCAACAGCTCCTCACCCATGGAACAGTCATCCCCTGCCACACATTTGTGCTTTCTATCCAACAGCTCCTCACCCATGGAACAGTCATCCCCTGCCACATAGTTGTGTTTTCTATCCAACAGCTCCTCACCCATGGAACAGTCATCCCCTGCCGCAAATTTGTCCTTTCTATCCAACAGCTCCTCACCCATGGAAGAGTCTTCCCCTGCCACACATTTGTGCTTTCTATCCAACAGCTCCTCACCCATGGAACAGTCATCCCCTGCCGCACATTTGTGCTTTTTATCCAACAGCTCCTCACCCATGTAACGGTCATCCCCTGCCACACATTTGTGCTTTCTATCCAACAGCTCCTCACCAATGGAACTGTCATCCCCTGCCGCACATTTGTGCTTTCTATCCAACAGCTCCTCACCCATGGAACGGTCATCCCCTGCCACACATTTGTCCTTTCTATCCAACAGCTCCTCACCCATGGAACGGTTATCCCCTGCCACACATTTGTCATTTCTATCCAACAGCTCCTCACCCCTGGAACAGTCATCCCCTGCCACACATTTGTGATTTCTATCCAACAGCTCCTCACCCATGGAACGGTCATCCCCTGCCGCACATTTGTGCTTTCTATCCAACAGCTCCTCATCCATGGAACGGAAATCCCCGCCGCACATTTGTCCTTTCTATACAACAGCTCCTCACCAATGGAACGGTCATCACCTGCCGCACATTTGTGCTTTCTATCCAACAGCTCCTCACCCATGCAACGGTCACCCCCTGCCGCACATTTGTGCTTTCTATCCAACAGCTCCTCACCCATGGAACAGTCATCCCCTGCCACACATTTGTGCTTTCTATCCAGCAGCTCCTCACCCATGGAACAGTCATCCCCTGCCACATAGTTGTGCTTTCTATCCAACAGCTCCTCACCCATGGAACAGTCATCCCTTGCCGCAAATTTGTCCTTTCTATCCAACAGCTCCTCACCCATGGAACAGTCATCCCCTGCCACACATTTGTGCTTTCTATCCAACAGCTCCTCACCCATGGAACAGTCATCCCCTGCCGCACATTTGTGCTTTTTATCCAACAGTTCCTCACCCATGTAACGGTCATCCCCTGTCGCACATTTGTCTTTTCTATCCAACAACTCCTCACACATGGAACGGTCATCCCCTGCCGCACATTTGTCATTTCTATCCAACAGCTCCTCACCCATGGAACGGTCATCCCCTGCCGCACATTTGTGCTTTCTATCCAACAGCTCCTCACCCATGGAACGGTCATCCACTGCCGCACATTTGTGCTTTCTATCCAACAGCTCCTCACCCATGGAACGGTCATCCCCTGCCGCACATTTGTCCTTTCTATCCAACAGCTCCTCACCCATGGAACAGTCATCCCCTGCCGCACATTTGTCCTTTCTATCCAACAGCTCCTCACCCATGAAACGGTCATCCCCTGCCACACATTTGTCCTTTCTATCCAACAGCTCCTCACCCATGGAACGGTCATCCCCTGCCACACATTTGTCCTTTCTATCCAACAGCTCCTCACCCATTGAACAGTCATCCCCTACCACACATTTGTGCTTTCTATCCAACAGCTCCTCACCCATGGAACGGTTATCCCCTGCCACACATTTGTCCTTTCTATCCAACAGCTCCTCACCCATGGAACGGTCATCCCCGCCGCACATTTGTCCTTTCTATACAACAGCTCCTCACCAATGGAACGGTCATCCCCTGCCGCACATTTGTGCTTTCTATCCAACAGCTCCTCACCCATGGAACGGTCATCACCTGCCGCACATTTGTGCTTTCTATCCAACAGCTCCTCACCCATGGAACAGTCATCCCCTGCCACACAGTTGTGCTTTCTATCCAACAGCTCCTCACCCATGGAACAGTCATCCCCTGACACACAGTTGTGCTTTCTATCCAACAGCTCCTCACCCATGGAACAGTCATCCCCTGCCGCAAATTTGTCCTTTCTATCCAACAGCTCCTCACCCATGGAACAGTCATCCCCTGCCACACATTTGTGCTTTCTATCCAACAGCTCCTCACCCATGGAACAGTCATCCCCTGCCGCACATTTGTCCTTTCTATCCAACAGCTCCTCACCCATGGAACAGTCATCCCCTGCCGCACATTTGTCATTTCTATCCAACAGCTCCTCACCCATGGAACGGTCATCCCCTGCCACACATTTGTGCTTTCTATCCAACAGCTCCTCACCCATGGAACGGTCATCCCCTGTCGCACATTTGTCATTTCTATCCAACAGCTCCTCACCCATGGAACGGTCATCCCCTGCCACACATTTGTCCTTTCTATCCAACAACTCCAAACCCATGGAGCAGTCATCCCCTGCCACACATTTGTGCTTTCTATCCAACAGCTCCTCACCCATGGAACAGTCATCCCCTGCCACACATTTGTCCTTTCTATCCAACAGCTGCTCACCCATGGAACGGTCATCCCCTGCCACACATTTGTCATTTCTATCCAACAGCTCCTCACCCCTGGAACGGTCATCCCCTGCCACACATTTGTGCTTTCTATCCAACAGCTCCTCACCCATGGAACGGTCATCCCCTGCCGCACATTTGTCCTTTCTATCCAACAGCTCCTCACCCATGGAACAGTCATCCCCTGCCGCACATTTGTCATTTCTATCCAACAGCTCCTCACCCATGGAACGGTCATCCCCTGCCACACATTTGTGCTTTCTATCCAATAGCTCCTCACCCATGGAACGGTCATCCCCTGCCACACATTTGTCCTTTCTATCCAACAGCTCCTCACCTATGGAACAGTCATCCCCTGCCACACATTTGTCCTTTCTATCCAACAGCTGCTCACCCATGGAACGGTCATCCCCTGCCGCACATTTGTCCTTTCTATCCAACAGCTCCTCACCCATGGAACAGTCATCCCCTGACACACATTTGTCCTTTCTATCCAACAGCTGCTCACCCATGGAACGGTCATCCCCTGCCACACATTTGTCATTTCTATCCAACAGCTCCTCACCCCTGGAACAGTCATCCCCTGCCACACATTTGTGCTTTCTATCCAACAGCTCCTCACCCATGGAACGGTCATCCCCTGCCGCACATTTGTCATTTCTATCCAACAGCTCCTCACCCATGGAACAGTCATCCCCTGCCACACATTTGTGCTTTCTATCCAACAGCTCCTCACCCATGGAACGGTCATCCCCTGCCGCACATTTGTCCTTTCTATCCAACAGCTCCTCACCCATGGAACGGTCATCCCCTGCCGCACATTTGTGCTTTCTATCCAACAGCTCCTCACCCATGGAACGGTCATCCACTGCCGCACATTTGTGCTTTCTATCCAACAGCTCCTCACCCATGGAACGGTCATCCCCTGCCGCACATTTGTCCTTTCTATCCAACAGCTCCTCACCCATGGAACAGTCATCCCCTGCCGCACATTTGTCCTTTCTATCCAACAGCTCCTCACCCATGGAACGGTCATCCCCTGCCACACATTTGTCCTTTCTATCCAACAGCTCCTCACCCATGGAACGGTCATCCTCTGCCACACATTTGTCCTTTCTATCCAACAGCTCCTCACCCATGGAACAGTCATCCCCTACCACACATTTGTGCTTTCTATCCAACAGCTCCTCACCCATGGAACGGTTATCCCCTGCCACACATTTGTCCTTTCTATCCAACAGCTCCTCACCCATGGAACGGTCATCCCCTGCCGCACATTTGTGCTTTCTATCCAACAGCTCCTCACCCATGGAACGGTCATCCACTGCCGCACATTTGTGCTTTCTATCCAACAGCTCCTCACCCATGGAACGGTCATCCCCTGCCGCACATTTGTGCTTTCTATCCAACAGCTCCTCACCCATGGAACGGTCATCCACTGCCGCACATTTGTGCTTTCTATCCAACAGCTCCTCACCCATGGAACGGTCATCCCCTGCCACACAGTTGTGCTTTCTATCCAACAGCTCCTCACCCATGGAACAGTCATCCCCTGACACACAGTTGTGCTTTCTATCCAACAGCTCCTCACCCATGGAACAGTCATCCCCTGCCGCAAATTTGTCCTTTCTATCCAACAGCTCCTCACCCATGGAACAGTCATCCCCTGCCACACATTTGTGCTTTCTATCCAACAGCTCCTCACCCATGGAACAGTGATCCCCTGCCGCACATTTGTCCTTTCTATCCAACAGCTCCTCACCCATGGAACAGTCATCCCCTGCCGCACATTTGTCATTTCTATCCAACAGCTCCTCACCCATGGAACGGTCATCCCCTATCACACATTTGTCCTTTCTATCCAACAGCTCCTCACCTATGGAACAGTCATCCCCTGCCACACATTTGTCCTTTCTATCCAACAGCTGCTCACCCATGGAACGGTCATCCCCTGCCACACATTTGTGCTTTCTATCCAACAGCTCCTCACCCATGGAACAGTCATCCCCTGCCACACAGTTGTGCTTTCTATCCAACAGCTCCTCACCCATGGAACAGTCATCCCCTGCCACACATTTGTCCTTTCTATCCAACAGCTCCTCAGCCATGGAACGGTCATCCCCGCCGCACATTTGTCCTTTCTATACAACAGCTCCTCACCAATGGAACGGTCATCCCCTGCCGCACATTTGTGCTTTCTGTCCAACAGCTCCTCACCCATGGAACGGTCACCCCCTGCCGCACATTTGTGCTTTCTATCCAACAGCTCCTCACCCATGGAACAGTCATCCCCTGCCACATAGTTGTGCTTTCTATCCAACAGCTCCTCACCCATGGAACAGTCATCCCCTGCCGCAAATTTGTCCTTTCTATCCAACAGCTCCTCACCCATGTAACGGTCATCCCCTGCCGCACATTTGTGCTGTTTATCCAACAGCTCCTCACCCATGTAACGGTCATCCCCTGACGCACATTTGTCCTTTCTATCCAACAGCTCCTCACCCATGGAACGGTCATCCCCTGCCGCACATTTGTGCTTTCTATCACACAGCTCCTCACCCATGGAACGGTCATCCCCTGCCACACATTTGTCCTTTCTATCCAACAGCTCCTCACCCTTGGAACGGCCATCCCCTGCCACACATTTGTCCTTTCTATCCAACAGCTCCAAACCCATGGAGCAGTCATCCCCTGCCACACATTTGTGCTTTCTATCCAACAGCTCCTCACCCATGGAACAGTCATCCCCTGCCACACATTTGTCCTTTCTATCCAACAGCTGCTCACCCATGGAACGGTCATCCCCTGCCACACATTTGTCATTTCTATCCAACAGCTCCTCACCCCTGGAACAGTCATCCCCTGCCACACATTTGTGCTTTCTATCCAACAGCTCCTCACCCATGGAACGGTCATCCCCTGCCGCACATTTGTCCTTTCTATCCAACAGCTCCTCACCCATGGAACAGTCATCCCCTGCCGCACATTTGTCATTTCTATCCAACAGCTCCTCACCTATGGAACAGTCATCCCCTGCCACACATTTGTGCTTTCTATCCAACAGCTGCTCACCCATGGAACGGTCATCCCCTGCCGCACATTTGTCCTTTCTATCCAACAGCTCCTCACCCATGGAACAGTCATCCCCTGACACACATTTGTTCTTTCTATCCAACAGCTGCTCACCCATGGAACGGTCATCCCCTGCCACACATTTGTCATTTCTATCCAACAGCTCCTCACCCCTGGAACAGTCATCCCCTGCCACACATTTGTGCTTTCTATCCAACAGCTCCTCACCCATGGAACTGTCATCCCCTGCCGCACATTTGTCCTTTCTATCCAACAGCTCCTCACCCATGGAACGGTCATCCCCTGCCACACATTTGTCCTTTCTATCCAACAGCTCCTCACCCATGGAACGGTTATCCCCTGCCACATATTTGTCCTTTCTATCCAACAGCTCCTCACCCATGGAACAGTCATCCCCTGACACACATTTGTTCTTTCTATCCAACAGCTGCTCACCCATGGAACGGTCATCCCCTGCCACACATTTGTCATTTCTATCCAACAGCTCCTCACCCATGGAACAGTCATCCCCTACCACACATTTGTGCTTTCTATCCAACAGCTGCTCACCCATGGAACGGTCATCCCCTGCCACACATTTGTCATTTCTATCCAACAGCTCCTCACCCCTGGAACAGTCATCCCCTGCCACACATTTGTGCTTTCTATCCAACAGCTCCTCACCCCTGGAACAGTCATCCCCTGCCACACATTTGTGCTTTCTATCCAACAGCTCCTCACCCTTGGAACGGTCATCCCCTGCCACACATTTGTCCTTTCTATCCAACAGCTCCAAACCAATGGAGCAGTAATCCCCTGCCACACATTTGTGCTTTCTATCCAACAGCTCCTCACCCCTGGAACAGTCATCCCCTGCCACACATTTGTGCTTTCTATCCAACAGCTACTCACCCATGGAACGGTCATCCCCTACCGCACATTTGTCATTTCTATCCAACAGCTCCTCACCCATGGAACAGTCATCCCCTGCCACACATTTGTGCTTTCTATCCAACAGCTCCTCACCCATGGAACGGTCATCCCCTGCCGCACATTTGTCCTTTCTATCCAACAGCTCCTCACCCATGGAACGGTCATCCCCTGCCGCACATTTGTGCTTTCTATCCAACAGCTCCTCACCCATGGAACGGTCATCCCCTGCCGCACATTTGTCCTTTCTATCCAACAGCTCCTCACCCATGGAACGGTCATCCCCTGCCGCACATTTGTGCTTTCTATCCAACAGCTCCTCACCCATGGAACGGTCATCCACTGCCGCACATTTGTCCTTTCTATCCAACAGCTCCTCACCCATGGAACAGTCATCCCCTACCACACATTTGTGCTTTCTATCCAACAGCTCCTCACCCATGGAACGGTTATCCCCTGCCACACATTTGTCCTTTCTATCCAACAGCTCCTCACCCATGGAACGGTCATCCCCGCCGCACATTTGTCCTTTCTATACAACAGCTCCTCACCAATGGAACGGTCATCCCCTGCCGCACATTTGTGCTTTCTATCCAACAGCTCCTCACCCATGGAACGGTCATCCCCTGCCGCACATTTGTGCTTTCTATCCAACAGCTCCTCACCCATGGAACAGTCATCCCCTGCCACACAGTTGTGCTTTCTATCCAACAGCTCCTCACCCATGGAACAGTCATCCCCTGACACACAGTTGTGCTTTCTATCCAACAGCTCCTCACCCATGGAACAGTCATCCCCTGCCGCAAATTTGTCCTTTCTATCCAACAGCTCCTCACCCATGGAACAGTCATCCCCTGCCACACATTTGTGCTTTCTATCCAACAGCTCCTCACCCATGGAACAGTCATCCCCTGCCGCACATTTGTCCTTTCTATCCAACAGCTCCTCACCCATGGAACAGTCATCCCCTGCTGCACATTTGTCATTTCTATCCAACAGCTCCTCACCCATGGAACGGTCATCCCCTGCCACACATTTGTGCTTTCTATCCAACAGCTCCTCACCCATGGAACGGTCATCCCCTGTCACACATTTGTCCTTTCTATCCAACAGCTCCTCACCTATGGAACAGTCATCCCCTGCCACACATTTGTCCTTTCTATCCAACAGCTGCTCACCCATGGAACGGTCATCCCCTGCCACACGTTTGTGCTTTCTATCCAACAGCTCCTCACCCACGGAACAATCATCCCCTGCCACACAGTTGTGCTTTCTATCCAACAGCTCCTCACCCATGGAACAGTCATCCCCTGCCACACATTTGTGCTTTTTATCCAACAGCTCCTCACCCATGTAACGGTCATCCCCTGCCACACATTTGTGCTTTCTATCCAACAGCTCCTCACCAATGGAACTGTCATCCCCTGCCGCACATTTGTGCTTTCTATCCAACAGCTCCTCACCCATGGAACGGTCATCCCCTGCCACACATTTGTCCTTTCTATCCAACAGCTCCTCACCCATGGAACGGTTATCCCCTGCCACACATTTGTCATTTCTATCCAACAGCTCCTCACCCCTGGAACAGTCATCCCCTGCCACACATTTGTGATTTCTATCCAACAGCTCCTCACCCATGGAACGGTCATCCCCTGCCGCACATTTGTGCTTTCTATCCAACAGCTCCTCATCCATGGAACGGAAATCCCCGCCGCACATTTGTCCTTTCTATACAACAGCTCCTCACCAATGGAACGGTCATCACCTGCCGCACATTTGTGCTTTCTATCCAACAGCTCCTCACCCATGCAACGGTCACCCCCTGCCGCACATTTGTGCTTTCTATCCAACAGCTCCTCACCCATGGAACAGTCATCCCCTGCCACACATTTGTGCTTTCTATCCAGCAGCTCCTCACCCATGGAACAGTCATCCCCTGCCACATAGTTGTGCTTTCTATCCAACAGCTCCTCACCCATGGAACAGTCATCCCCTGCCGCAAATTTGTCCTTTCTATCCAACAGCTCCTCACCCATGGAACAGTCATCCCCTGCCACACATTTGTGCTTTCTATCCAACAGCTCCTCACCCATGGAACAGTCATCCCCTGCCGCACATTTGTGCTTTTTATCCAACAGTTCCTCACCCATGTAACGGTCATCCCCTGTCGCACATTTGTCTTTTCTATCCAACAACTCCTCACACATGGAACGGTCATCCCCTGCCGCACATTTGTCATTTCTATCCAACAGCTCCTCACCCATGGAACGGTCATCCCCTGCCGCACATTTGTGCTTTCTATCCAACAGCTCCTCACCCATGGAACGGTCATCCACTGCCGCACATTTGTGCTTTCTATCCAACAGCTCCTAACCCATGGAACGGTCATCCCCTGCCGCACATTTGTCCTTTCTATCCAACAGCTCCTCACCCATGGAACAGTCATCCCCTGCCGCACATTTGTCCTTTCTATCCAACAGCTCCTCACCCATGGAACGGTCATCCCCTGCCACACATTTGTCCTTTCTATCCAACAGCTCCTCACCCATGGAACGGTCATCCCCTGCCACACATTTGTCCTTTCTATCCAACAGCTCCTCACCCATTGAACAGTCATCCCCTACCACACATTTGTGCTTTCTATCCAACAGCTCCTCACCCATGGAACGGTTATCCCCTGCCACACATTTGTCCTTTCTATCCAACAGCTCCTCACCCATGGAACGGTCATCCCCGCCGCACATTTGTCCTTTCTATACAACAGCTCCTCACCAATGGAACGGTCATCCCCTGCCGCACATTTGTGCTTTCTATCCAACAGCTCCTCACCCATGGAACGGTCATCACCTGCCGCACATTTGTGCTTTCTATCCAACAGCTCCTCACCCATGGAACAGTCATCCCCTGCCACACAGTTGTGCTTTCTATCCAACAGCTCCTCACCCATGGAACAGTCATCCCCTGACACACAGTTGTGCTTTCTATCCAACAGCTCCTCACCCATGGAACAGTCATCCCCTGCCGCAAATTTGTCCTTTCTATCCAACAGCTCCTCACCCATGGAACAGTCATCCCCTGCCACACATTTGTGCTTTCTATCCAACAGCTCCTCACCCATGGAACAGTCATCCCCTGCCGCACATTTGTCCTTTCTATCCAACAGCTCCTCACCCATGGAACAGTCATCCCCTGCCGCACATTTGTCATTTCTATCCAACAGCTCCTCACCCATGGAACGGTCATCCCCTGCCACACATTTGTGCTTTCTATCCAACAGCTCCTCACCCATGGAACGGTCATCCCCTGTCACACATTTGTCCTTTCTATCCAACAGCTCCTCACCCATGGAACAGTCATCCCCTGCCACACATTTGTCCTTTCTATCCAACAGCTCCTCACCCATGGAACGGTCATCCCCTGCCACACATTTGTCCTTTCTATCCAACAGCTCCTCACCCATGGAACGGTCATCCCCGCCGCACATTTATCATTTCTATCCAACAGCTCCTCACCCATGGAACAGTCATCCCCTGCCACACATTTGTGCT
This sequence comes from Pseudophryne corroboree, assembly GCF_028390025.1. Taxonomy (NCBI): domain Eukaryota; kingdom Metazoa; phylum Chordata; class Amphibia; order Anura; family Myobatrachidae; genus Pseudophryne; species Pseudophryne corroboree. Next base: position 1,040,009,174 of record NC_086445.1, read on the forward strand.
TTCTATCCAACAGCTCCTCACCCATGGAACAGTCATCCCCTGCCACATAGTTGTGCTTTCTATCCAACAGCTCCTCACCCATGGAACAGTCATCCCCTGCCGCAAATTTGTCCTTTCTATCCAACAGCTCCTCACCCATGGAACAGTCATCCCCTGCCACACATTTGTGCTTTCTATCCAACAGCTCCTCACCCATGGAACAGTCATCCCCTGCCGCACATTTGTCATTTCTATCCAACAGCTTCTCACCAATGGAACGGTCATCCCCTGCCGCACATTTGTGCTTTCTATCCAACAACTCCTCACCCATGGAACGGTCACCCCCTGCCGCACATTTGTGCTTTCTATCCAACAGCTCCTCACCCATGGAACAGTCATCCCCTGCCGCACATTTGTGCTTTTTATCCAACAGCTCCTCACCCATGTAACGGTCATCCCCTGACGCACATTTGTCCTTTCTATCCAACAGCTCCTCACCCATGGAACGGTCATCCCCTGCCGCACATTTGTGCTTTCTATCCAACAGCTCCTCACCCATGGAACGGTCATCCCCTGCCACACATTTGTCCTTTCTATCCAACAGCTCCTCACCCTTGGAACGGCCATCCCCTGCCACACATTTGTCCTTTCTATCCAACAGCTCCAAACCCATGGAGCAGTCATCCCCTGCCACACATTTGTGCTTTCTATCCAACAGCTCCTCACCCATGGAACAGTCATCCCCTGCCACACATTTGTCCTTTCTATCCAACAGCTGCTCACCCATGGAACTGTCATCCCCTGCCACACATTTGTCATTTCTATCCAACAGCTCCTCACCCCTGGAACAGTCATCCCCTGCCACACATTTGTGCTTTCTATCCAACAGCTCCTCACCCATGGAACGGTCATCCCCTGCCGCACATTTGTCCTTTCTATCCAACAGCTCCTCACCCATGGAACAGTCATCCCCTGCCGCACATTTGTCATTTCTATCCAACAGCTCCTCACCTATGGAACAGTCATCCCCTGCCACACATTTGTCCTTTCTATCCAACAGCTGCTCACCCATGGAACGGTCATCCCCTGCCGCACATTTGTCCTTTCTATCCAACAGCTCCTCACCCATGGAACAGTCATCCCCTGACACACATTTGTCCTTTCTATCCAACAGCTGCTCACCCATGGAACGGTCATCCCCTGCCACACATTTGTCATTTCTATCCAACAGCTCCTCACCCCTGGAACAGTCATCTTCTGCCACACATTTGTGCTTTCTATCCAACAGCTCCTCACCCATGGAACGGTCATCCCCTGCCACACATTTGTCCTTTCTATCCAACAGCTCCTCACCCATGGAACGGTCATCCCCTGCCACACATTTGTCATTTCTATCCAACAGCTCCTCACCCCTGGAACAGTCATCCCCTGCCACACATTTGTGCTTTCTATCCAACAGCTCCTCACCCATGGAACTGTCATCCCCTGCCGCACATTTGTGCTTTCTATCCAACAGCTCCTCACCCATGGAACGGTCATCCCCTGCCACACATTTGTCCTTTTTATCCAACAGCTCCTCACCCATGGAACGGTTATCCCCTGCCACACATTTGTCATTTCTATCCAACAGCTCCTCACCCCTGGAACAGTCATCCCCTGCCACACATTTGTGATTTCTATCCAACAGCTCCTCACCCATGGAACGGAAATCCCCGCCGCACATTTGTCCTTTCTATACAACAGCTTCTCACCAATGGAACGGTCATCCCCTGCCGCACATTTGTGCTTTCTATCCAACAACTCCTCACCCATGGAACGGTCACCCCCTGCCGCACATATGTGCTTTCTATCCAACAGCTCCTCACCCATGGAACAGTCATCCCCTGCCACACATTTGTGCTTTCTATCCAACAGCTCCTCACCCATGGAACAGTCATCCCCTGCCACACAGTTGTGCTTTCTATCCAACAGCTCCTCACCCATGGAACAGTCATTCCCTGCCGCAAATTTGTCCTTTCTATCCAACAGCTCCTCACCCATGGAACAGTCATCCCCTGCCACACATTTGTGCTTTCTATCCAACAGCTCCTCACCCATGGAACAGTCATCCCCTGCCGCACATTTGTGCTTTTTATCCAACAGCTCCTCACCCATGTAACGGTCATCCCCTGCCGCACATTTGTCCTTTCTATCCAACAGCTCCTCACCCATGGAACGGTCATCCCCTGCCGCACATTTGTCATTTCTATCCAACAGCTCCTCACCCATGGAACGGTCATCCCCGCCGCACATTTGTCCTTTCTATACAACAGCTCCTCATCAATGGAACGGTCATCCCCTGCCGCACATTTGTGCTTTCTATCCAACAGCTCCTCACCCTTGGAACAGTCATCCCCTGCCACACATTTGTGCTTTCTATCCAGCAGCTCCTCACCCATGGAACAGTCATCCCCTGCCACATAGTTGTGCTTTCTATCCAACAGCTCCTCACCCATGGAACTGTCATCACCTGCCGCAAATTTGTCCTTTATATCCAACAGCTCCTCACCCATGGAACAGTCATCCCCTGCCACACATTTGTGCTTTCTATCCAACAGCTCCTCACCCATGGAACAGTCATCCCCTGCCGCACATTTGTGCTTTTTATCCAACAGCTCCTCACCCATGTAACGGTCATCCCCTGTCGCACATTTGTCCTTTCTATCCAACAACTCCTCACACATGGAACGGTCATCCCCTGCCGCACATTTGTCATTTCTATCCAACAGCTCCTCACCCATGGAACTGTCATCCCCTGCCGCACATTTGTGCTTTCTATCCAACAGCTCCTCACCCTTGGAACGGTCATCCCCTGCCACACATTTGTCCTTTCTATCCAACAGCTCCTCACCCATGGAACAGTCATCCCCTGCCACACATTTGTCCTTTCTATTCAACAGCTGCTCACCCATGGAACGGTCATCCCCTGCCACACATTTGTCATTTCTATCCAATAGCTCCTCACCTATGGAACTGATAAAGCTGAATATTTATCTTACTTTAAACCCTCTAAAAGGTGAAAGAACACAGTACGCTATTGACGTATGGTATACCGTAAGGGTACGCACGTTGCGTAACAATCGCTTAGCCGTAGTCGAGACGCTCGAGCGTCACGTTCGCTCACGGCCAAGAGATCACAGGCAGGCACGCTATAGGCTGCCGACTAACGTAATGATATGCTACTAGCGTAGCGGACGCTTGGGACCACGAGGAGATCACAAGCGGCGCTGATGCTCACAATATTAAACCTTTATAACTATACCATAAACAATGTATTTATGCAATAAACTTTGGTGCAGTGATAGGGTGTAAATGTAACACAGTGTAACCTTGTTAGTATGAGCGTATGTGATGCCCAGAGAACCCCTTAGCAATATAATAAACAGTCAAATACCGGTCTAAGGGTCTAACGCCTTTTAAGGAAATGAATGAACGTTTAAAAAGAATAATACAATACAAGTCATACACTACCAAAATAACATAGAATATCTAACCAAGTGACTACACATAAAATACAATAAAGGTACAATTACTATTAAAGGGGAAAGGAGAGAGAGAGCGAGAGAGAACGAGAGAGAATGGCTTATAACAATAAAGACAATATGGTTGCGGAGAAACTTACGCTCAAGGGAAACAATCGCATGCGCCTCTGGATATCCAGCTCCCGATTATCAGTGGTGAGAACCGTTGAAGAGAATAGAGAGCTGGCCCAGATCGGCTTGTCCTTTTATACCCTACACATAATACAGTACAATGGTCCCTATATTCTTATTGTTCATTGGACACAGGAATTCGTCTTCGCATTATAACAAAAGGTCATAGGTTGATTCATACAGGTGGGCTGTGACTATTTCCAACTGCTCAGGTGGGTGGAAAACTAGGTTTCCCGCCGCATGGATAATAAAGTGCAAATAATAGCAAATGTCCATAAACTTCTTATGTCCATAACTATTCGCACGAGCGATTAATCTGCTTCAAACCAACACCGGAATATTGCTAATTAAATACTCTTCCGATGGATACTAAACACCACTGTATAACCTCTGTCTGACCCTTCGTATCAAACAAAGAGGGATCTCTTTGTCTATGAACATGCTACATTAACTAAACTTTCAGATTCTATCAAAGGGACCATAATCTACAAAATACATTATATAGTTAAAATATGTTACGAACGAGTCGCCCGCTAGACGCACATAAACTTTACCGTAAATGCGCACACCGTGCGCCTGCGGGTGCCCGCAGCGGCGAGTATGCGCACGTACGGCAGGGCTCATGAACGTGCAACAGGCACTCGCATGAGGTGCAAATATGGCAGTGTGTAGCGTGATATTTTTCTGACTTTGACAGTCCACCCTTTGGCAGTCACCAATAACTGCCACTTTCTAAAACATTTCAAAAAGAGAAAAATATATGTCATGTGTAAATATTTCTATGGTTGGGTAGGGGAGGAGAGGAGAAGGTGAGAAAAGGGTATGACCTAGTGAGATAGCAGAAGCATGTGTGTATGAATCCATGTTTGGGGGGGTCATGTATCATCGTGCCGTACGTGTCTTAAATCAAGCTTCGAGGTATTGCGAAGTATACATTTGAATTCCTTCTTATCCCGTGGTACGGGTCTGTGGATGGGCTGTCAAACTTTACCGAGCTCTTTTCGGCTTTTAGTTGCAACGAAATGGGGGAGCACATTTTAGTTGATGATACATGAATGGGTGAATATGTGAATGCTGATATCTGTGCCTATATTCCCTATCGACTATGTGTGTCATTACCTGAGGGTTGTAGAGATGAAGATAAAGAACACTTATGGTAAATGCATTGATAAACTATGTGAGTTTAATATACATTTGCCGATTGAGGTCTTGTCTTGTCTTGTCTTGATGTACATGTTGACTGTAGTCTCTTTGTGCTTTTGCTAATAAACGTAAGCAAAGCTTTATCAATGTCCATAGACTTACAAAAAGTGTTGGGCTAGCGTAAAATTAAAAGTACTAGGGACATGGGGGGTCTATGGCATAGTCCATCAGTTGTCTGTGTAAAAGGTTGTCAAACTTCTTCTTTAGTCCATCTGTTGTCTGCATACAAGGTCGTCAAATTCCTCTTCCAAGCGGGTCTTTTTACCTTGGAGAAAAACGAGAAACAGGTGAAAGAAACGGACCGTGGAATCACATTTTCATCACAACATTGTCTCTATCGTTGGGTCATAAATCACATCAGTCGTTGTTATTACAGTATCTTCACTCCTTAAACTCATCACTCAGGCGCTAAGTTTACACTTTGTTAAAACCCGAACGCATCTAAATATCAGACCGACCAATATGATGACACCCAGAACACACAAAAGGAATTTCCCTACATCCATAATAATACCTTGGGTCCATTCTCCTAAACCAGAGAACCAATTTCGCGGGTTCAACCATGACACCCAACTGGTCAGCTCATTACCCACAGCGGCAAGGGTGAGATTGTGTTTCCTTCGGAACTCCCATTTTAATTGGAGAATGTCGTCCATCTTTTGGTCTATGACCTCGACCGGGTCCTCGGTGCTGTTTGTGATATACGTGCAGCACTTTATTCCATACTGAGTTGCTAGGGTGACACAATACCCACCCGTCACAGCTGTGAGATAATTGAGAATCATCCTATGCTGAACCAGTTCTGTTTTATAAGCTTGGAGCTCCCTTCCAGTATACCTGAATGTGTCATCATACATTTCAGTGATATTGTCTAATAAATTTGCAAGCGCAGATATATATTTATAATTTATCACTCCTCTGGCGGTACGAGTGATATCTAACGCGATTAGGAATTGAATCCCGGTGGATTCACTGATCAGGTCAGAGGCCGGATGCTCTGTTCTCTCTATCAGGTGCCATTTAACGATGTGCTCGTAATGAGTGTGAGTATAAGGAGCTTGGGCACTGCGGTGAATATCCTTCATTTTAGTATGTGATAGTCATTACTTCAGGCAGTACTTTTCCAATATAACACAACCCTTCTAAGTTTGGGGCAAGCCACTTATACGCCTTTCTCCCGCATATGAAATATGCATCATCGGGGAGAACATATGGGACGGAGTAGGACATAACCATATTACACATTTTCCATATGAAATTTCCTAACCCTAATTCTCCCATCTGTTTAATACACGTATCAGTTTGTATGATATGTGCACAGTATCCTGGTGATACCTCTCCAACTCTCATGGTCCTACTTCCTAGGGTATACCTATATCGGAAATATTTTCCACTACCGGCTATGTGGCGTATAAGTTCTGTATCTGTTGGCATTCTATCGGCTCTGTATGAAAAGGTCATGGTTTGGTTATTCCATGACACTTCCCAATTTCCCGGCTTTCGGGGATTGGAAATGTTAAAACATACTAGGGATCTATCCACATGATATTGGTGGAGCTTCAAACTAGGAGGACTGGAGATATTAAACCTCCTGTCCACCGGCCTCCCACCACTTAGCTCAAGTACCTCCCCTATAGTTAAAGGGAAGGGCACTAATCCTGATTTGCTATGGTCTTGAGGTACTTGAGAGCATACCCAACAATCTGTCTGATTTAACACTTTACCCACTAAGGAGTGATAGTCACTCAATGGATGCCGGTCCATGTGGATATTAAAACTAGATTGGCATTTCTTGATACACCCATCCTCAACTACACTGTCACAGAGTCTACAGATACAGTTCTCTTCAGCTAACAATCCTTCACAATTTCTTCTATTGTCAATGCTACCAGATCGTTTTCTGATACTCGCCTTTACTCGGTGATTATGTTGTTCTTGGAAATCTACGCCTCCATCTCTGTCATCAGAACCCATTCCAGAACCTCTCTCGACCTCCATGGTACTCTCGCCGGAACAGACTGCTCTGGTCAACATCATGGTCAACAGGAAAATCCGGATCACAGTCTCTTGGGGCAAGTCCATCTTATAGGAGGAAATGGAGAAGAATGAGAAGGGGGAAAGAAATAATTGAGGGAGATGGGATGGGAAGTGGAGAAAAACAATAAAAGGGAACAGGGGATCGACAACTGCCTCTGATCTTATTATTTTCAATGCTCAGGTGCCGTCTCAGTCCTCCTGAAACAGACACTCCAGTGATACAACTTCCTCCACCGTCTGTTCTTTATCACGGGACCTCTCTGGATCAGCAACCTTCTTACAATGGGACGAATGAACCCAAGTCTCTCTCTCGGCAACCTTCAATGCTGTCGTGCTAATCAATAAGACTTGGTATGGTCCTTCCCATCTGTCAATAAGGCAACCCGTTGATACGACCTCACCTGTCCCTCCGCTAGGGGCTTTTGATACTAATCTCGGGGGTTGGGACGTGCCTACTGCTGTTTCTGATATGGTGGCTGCTAGAGAGAGCGCCGATATTGTTGCCGATTCGTCCTCTTGATCACACTCCTGGGGAAAGTTTAAAACAGGGTACAACTTGCACGGGTTAATACTTGCATTACTCATCTTATTCATATTATCCTTAACATTTATACAGTTACTAAGTGCCTGTTTATTACACATTAGTGTGTCATTCTCCGCAACCAACTTCTCTCCCGTTATGTAAGGTGGCGGTGGTGCCGTAGCTATCAGTTTCCTGATAGGGTTAGATCCCGCCGCCTGAGCCAATCCTCTCTGTATTTCACCCTCCTGTTGCCATAACTGTAAATAATCATAATGTTTGATCCGTCTCTTTGCTGATTTAATGAGACATATCCTTCTCCTTAGATTTAGTAACACATCTGGGCTAAAGCTGCCTACTCTTGGGAACTTCTCCCCGTCATGTACAGTCATTCTTTCCCATTCATCACATAAAACCTCTGTGTGTGAACCGTATTTTTCACACATTACATACCTTGCCGACCCGATTGGTCGGTTTACTGAATCAACCCGAACCGAGGTTGATCGCCCCCTACCTGAACAACTGGCCCCCATAACTTGCAGGTGTTGCTTTCACTACCTCTGACCTTCAATCAGGGTCTTCAGCGAACCCTTACAAAAACCAAGATGTCCGGGGCAGGCCGGCGGTGGCGGTTTACCGAGTACCCCACTCACTCCTCGCCCACGTTGGCCAGTACTGCAATCACTGTATCCAGAGCTGTTGTACCCAACCTAGGGCCCCTATAAGCCTTTATTTACTGGGGCGTGTTGGACCTACCAGTCCCCAGCAAGTATCGGTTGTTGGATAGTCCCTGAGTGACCAGCGAACCTCCCTTAAAATAAAAAAATTTCACAAATCACGTTAAAATGTACAAATAGCGTTTATGACCCCTCTAGCGTACGCAAAATGGTACTGGGTCAAATTACTAACTAATGCACACAATTACGTGCGGTACAATCGTTCGGCACATAAGCAACTAATCTTATGTGCGGAGCGATCAGTGGAATCGAAAATTGCGGCTGCGAATTCCTTCAGCCAGAGCTTTAATGGCCTATATGGGTTCTGCACCAACCCCCTGGGTTGTGCTCTTTTCTCTATAGCGGACTTCTTAGTCTGCTGTACCTGGACCTCCTGGTCTGTTCCGGACCTCCTGGTCTGTGCTACAGTAGACCTCCTGGTCTGCTATACTCTAATGCTCAAATTTATGTTTAACAAGGGATGCCTCCCCAGCCACCATGCACGTCACTTACATGTATGTACCTCACGAGAACTCGACTTCTTGTGGTTCAATCCAAAAATTGTAAAAACATATATATACAAACACTCACTCACCACATGTACACTTTACTTTTGTTTCTATTTCTGCGCAGAAATTTCTTTCCTTTAGACCAGATGAGTCGTAAATTTAGAGAAGGATCTATTAGTTTAAAATTTCGGACACTAAAATTGACTTGCGCTATTTATCGCGTTGCCACCTTTTCGCCTGTTAAAATAATACTAGTGTGATTTGAATTATGTGGGCGTACCCGGACGCTCCGTTGCGTAATATACGCTGCGTGCGTCGGCCTTTGCGTTGCGTACACTAGTCTAACCCTTTTGTTAGAAACACGTGTATGCCAGCCAGATATGTCCACAGAAATACAATTAACACGTTTATCAATGTAGATGGTCTTCAATCATCTACCGAGCACCACCCAGGTCTTTCCTTGTATCTTAGGCAAAGCTGTGTGCGTGCTTTACAAATTACCCCTTAATGTATTATTTTTACTCTTTAACTACTAATGGCAACAAATCTTTCTTAGCACGTTATCAATTGTGGAAATGGCAAACAGGAGAGTGATATGTGAAAATACATGAATGAAAAGAAATGCAGATATATGCGTGCGTACGCAAGACAGAAATAAACAGTTTTAAAAAGACACTAGCGTGTTGTTCTTACCTCCGGTTCCGGATTCCTTCAGCACCCTTTACTAAGCGAAGCAGACGCTTATCCAGTCAGCACTACGAGGAATATGACCTCCCGCCCTTTGCTGATGGATAATGTCTGCTGAAATTACCTAGTGCAGATATGTGAAGGACGGACGAGCCGCCAATTGATAAAGCTGAATATTTATCTTACTTAAAACCCTCTAAAAGGTGAAAGAACACAGTACGCTATTGACGTATGGTATACCGTAAGGGTACGCACGTTGCGTAACAATCGCTTATCCGTAGTCGAGACGCTCGAGCGTCACGTTCGCTCACGGCCAAGAGATCACAGGCAGGCACGCTATAGGCTGCCGACTAACGTAATGATATGCTACTAGCGTAGCGGACGCTTGGGACCACGAGGAGATCACAAGCGGCGCTGATGCTCACAATATTAAACCTTTATAACTATACCATAAACAATGTATTTATGCAATAAACTTTGGTGCAGTGATAGGGTGTAAATGTAACACAGTGTAACCTTGTTAGTATGAGCGTATGTGACGCTCAGAGAACCCCTTAGCAATATAATAAACAGTCAAATACCGGTCTAAGGGTCTAACGCCTTTTAAGGAAATGAATGAACGTTCAAAAAGAATAATACAATACAAGTCATACACTACCAAAATAACATAGAATATCTAACCAAGTGACTACACATAAAATACAATAAAGGTACAATTACTATTAAAGGGGAAAGGAGAGAGAGAGAGAGAGAGAGAGAGAGAGAGAGTGAGAACGAGAGAGAATGGCTTATAACAATAAAGACAATATGGTTGCGGAGAAACTTACGCTCAAGGGAAACAATCGCATGCGCCTCTGGATATCCAGCTCCCGATTATCAGTGGTGAGAACCGTTGAAGAGAATAGAGAGCTGGCCCAGATCGGCTTGTCCTTTTATACCCTACACATAATACAGTACAATGGTCCCTATATTCTTATTGTTCATTGGACACAGGAATTCGTCTTCGCATTATAACAAAAGGTCATAGGTTGATTCATACAGGTGGGCTGTGACTATTTCCAACAGCTCAGGTGGGTGGAAAACTAGGTTTCCCGCCGCATGGATAATAAAGTGCAAATAATAGCAAATGTCCATAAACTTCTTATGTCCATAACTATTCGCACGAGCGATTAATCTGCTTCAAACCAACACCGGAATATTGCTAATTAAATACTCTTCCGATGGATACTAAACACCACTGTATAACCTCTGTCTGACCCTTCGTATCAAACAAAGAGGGATCTCTTTGTCTATGAACATGCTACATTAACTACACTTTCAGATTCTATCAAAGGGACCATAATCTACAAAATACATTATATAGTTAAAATATGTTACGAACGAGTCGCCCGCAAGACGCACATAAACTTTACCGTAAATGCGCACACCGTGCGCCTGCGGGTGCCCGCAGCGGCGAGTATGCGCACGCACGGCAGGCCTCATGAACGTGCATCAGGCACTCGCATGAGGTGCAAATATGGCAGTGTGTAGCGTGATATTTTTCTGACTTTGACAGAACAGTCATCCCCTGCCACACATTTGTCCTTTCTATCCAACAGCTCCTCACCAATGGAACGGTCATCCCCTGCCGCACATTTGTGCTTTCTATCCAACAGCTCCTCACCCATGGAACAGTCATCCCTTGCCACACATTTGTGCTTTCTATCCAACAGCTCCTCACCCATGGAACAGTCATCCCTTGCCACACAGTTGTGCTTTCTATCCAACAGCACCTCACCCATGGAACGGTCATCCCCTGCCACACATTTGTCCTTTCTATACAACAGCTCCAAACCCATGGAGCAGTCATCCCCTGCCGCACATTTGTGCTTTCTATCCAACAGCTCCTCACCCATGGAACAGTCATCCCCTGCCGCACATTTGTCATTTCTATCCAACAGCTCCTCACCTATGGAACAGTCATCCCCTGCCACACATTTGTCCTTTCTATCCAACAGCTGCTCACCCATGGAACAGTCATCCCCTGCCGCACATTTGTCCTTTCTATCCAACAGCTGCTCACCCATGGAACGGTCATCCCCTGCCACACATTTGTGCTTTCTATCCAACAGCTCCTCACCCATGGAACAGCATCCCCTGCCACACATTTGTCCTTTCTATCCAACAGGTGCTCACCCATGGAACGGTCATCCCCTGCCACACATTTGTCATTTCTATCCAACAGCTCCTCACCCCTGGAACAGTCATCCCCTGCCACACATTTGTGCTTTCTATCCAACAGCTCCTCACCCATGGAACAGTCATCCCCTGCCGCACATTTGTCATTTCTATCCAACAGCTCCTCACCTATGGAACAGTCATCCCCTGCCACACATTTGTCCTTTCTATCCAACAGCTGCTCACCCATGGAACGGTCATCCCCTGCCGCACATTTGTCCTTTCTATCCAACAGCTCCTCACCCATGGAACAGTCATCCCCTGACACACATTTTTCCTTTCTATCCAACAGCTGCTCACCCATGGAACGGTCATCCCCTGCCACACATTTGTGCATTCTATCCAACAGCTCCTCACCCTTGGAACGGTCATCCCCTGCCACACATTTGTCCTTTCTATCCAACAGCTCCAAACCCATGGAGCAGTCATCCCCTGCCACACATTTGTGCTTTCTATCCAACAGCTCCTCACCCATGGAACAGTCATCCCCTGCCACACATTAGTCCTTTCTATCCAAAAGCTGCTCACCCATGGAACGGTCATCCCCTGCCACACATTTGTCATTTCTATCCAACAGCTCCTCACCCCTGGAACGGTCATCCCCTGCCACACATTTGTGCTTTCTATCCAACAGCTCCTCACCCATGGAACGGTCATCCCCTGCCGCACATTTGTCCTTTCTATCCAACAGCTGCTCACCCATGGAACGGTCATCCCATGCCGCACATTTGTCCTTTCTATCCAACAGCTCCTCACCCATGGAACGGTCATCCCCTGCCACACATTTGTCCTTTCTATCCAACAGCTCCTCACCCATGGAACGGTCATTCCCTGCCGCACATTTGTCCTTTCTATCCAACAGCTCCTCACCCATGGAACAGTCATCCCCTGCCGCACATTTTTCATTTCTATCCAACAGCTCCTCACCCATGGAACGGTCATCCCCTGCCACACATTTGTCATTTCTATCCAACAGCTCCTCACCCATGGAACAGTCATCCCCTGCCACACATTTGTCCTTTCTATCCAACAGCTCCTCACCCATGGAACAGTCATCCACTGACACACATTTGTCCTTTCTATCCAACAGCTGCTCACCCATGGAACGGTCATCCCCTGCCACACATTTGTCCTTTCTATCCGACAGCTCCTCACCCTTGGAACGGTCATCCCCTGCCACACATTTGTCCTTTCTATCCAACAGCTCCAAACCCATGGAGCAGTCATCCCCTGCCACACATTTGTGCTTTCTATCCAACAGCTCCTCACCCATGGAACAGTCATCCCCTGCCACACATTTGTCCTTTCTATCCAAAAGCTGCTCACCCATGGAACGGTCATCCCCTGCCACACATTTGTCATTTCTATCCAACAGCTCCTCACCCCTGGAACGGTCATCCCCTGCCACACATTTGTGCTTTCTATCCAACAGCTCCTCACCCATGGAACGGTCATCCCCTGCCGCACATTTGTCCTTTCTATCCAACAGCTCCTCACCTATGGAACAGTCATCCCCTGCCACACATTTGTCCTTTCTATCCAACAGCTGCTCACCCATGGAACGGTCATCCCCTGCCACACATTTGTCCTTTCTATCCAACAGCTCCTCACCCCTGGAACAGTCATCCCCTGCCACACATTTGTGCTTTCTATCCAACAGCTCCTCACCCATGGAACAGTCATCCCCATCCGCACATTTTTCATTTCTATCCAACAGCTCCTCACCCATGGAACGGTCATCCCCTGCCACACATTTGTGCTTTCTATCCAACAGCTCCTCAACCATGGAACGGTCATCCCCTGCCACACATTTGTCCTTTCTATCCAACAGCTCCTCACCTATGGAACAGTCATCCCCTGCCACACATTTGTCCTTTCTATCTAACAGCTGCTCACCCATGGAACGGTCATGCCCTGCCGCACATTTGTCCTTTCTATCCAACAGCTCCTCACCCATGGAACAGTCATCCCCTGACACACATTTGTCCTTTCTATCCAACAGCTGCTCACCCATGGAACGGTCATCCCCTGCCACACATTTGTCATTTCTATCCAACAGCTCCTCAACCCTGGAACAGTCATCCCCTGCCACACATTTGTGTTTTCTATCCAACAGCTCCTCACCCATGGAACGGTCATCCCCTGCCACACATTTGTCCTTTCTATCCAACAGCTCCTCACCCATGGAACGGTCATCCCTGCCGCACATTTGTCCTTTCTATACAACAGCTCCTCACCAATGGAACGGTCATCCCCTGCCGCACATTTGTGCTTTCTATCCAACAGCTCCTCACCCATGGAACGGTCACCCCCTGCCGCACATTTGTGCTTTCTATCCAACAGCTCCTCACCCATGGAACAGTCATCCCCTGCCACACAGTTGTGCTTTCTATCCAACAGCTCCTCACCCACGGAACGGTCATCCCCTGCCACACATTTGTCCTTTCTATCCAACAGCTCCAAACCCATGGAGCAGTCTTCCCCTGCCACACATTTGTGCTTTCTATCCAACAGCTCCTCACCCATGGAACAGTCATCCCCTGCCACACATTTGTGCTTTCTATCCAACAGCTCCTCACACATGGAACAGTCATCCCCTGCCACACATTTGTCCCTTCTATCCAACAGCTGCTCACCCATGGAACGGTCATCCCCTGCCACACATTTGTCATTTCTATCCAACAGCTCCTCACCCCTGGAACAGTCATCCCCTGCCACACATTTGTGCTTTCTATCCAACAGCTCCTCACCCATGGAACGGTCATCCCCTGCCGCACATTTGTCCTTTCTATCCAACAGCTCCTCACCCATGGAACAGTCATCCCCTGCCGCACATTTGTCATTTCTATCCAACAGCTCCTCACCCATGGAACGGTCATGCCCTGCCGCACATTTGTCCTGTCTATCCAACAGCTCCTCACCCATGGAACAGTCATCCCCTGACACACATTTGTCCTTTCTATCCAACAGCTGCTCACCCATGGAACGGTCATCCCCTGCCACACATTTGTCATTTCTATCCAACAGCTCCTCACCCATAGAACGGTGATCCCCTGCCACACATTTGTCCTTTCTATCCAACAGCTCCTCACCCATGGAACGGTCATCCCCTGCCACACATTTGTCATTTCTATACAACAGCTCCTCACCCCTGGAACAGTCATCCCCTGCCACACATTTGTGCTTTCTATCCAACAGCTCCTCACCCATGGAACGGTCATCCCCTGCCGCACATTTGTGCTTTCTATCCAACAGCTCCTCACCCATGGAACGGTCATCCCCTGCCACACATTTGTCATTTCTGTACAACAGCTCCTCACCCCTGGAACAGTCATCCCCTGCCACACATTTGTGCTTTCTATCCAACAGCTCCTCACCCATGGAACGGTCATCCCCTGCCGCACATTTGTGCTTTCTATCCAACAGCTCCTCACCCATGGAACGGTCATCCCCGCCGCACATTTGTCCTTTCTATACAACAGCTCCTCACCAATGGAACGGTCACCCCCTGCCGCACATTTGTGCTTTCTATCCAACAGCTCCTCACCCATGGAACAGTCATCCCCTGCCACACATTTGTGCTTTCTATCCAACAGCTCCTCACCCATGGAACAGTCATCCCCTGCCACACAGTTGTGCTTTCTATCCAACAGCTCCTCACCCATGGAACAGTCATCCCATGCCGCAAATTTGTCCTTTCTATCCAACAGCTCCTCACCCATGGAACAGTCATCCCCTGCCACACATTTGTGCTTTCTATCCAACAGCTCCTCACCCATGGAACAGTCATCCCCTGCCGCACATTTGTGCTTTTTATCCAACAGCTCCTCACCCATGTAACGGTCATCCCCTGCCGCACATTTGTCCTTTCTATCCAACAGCTCCTCTCCCATGGAACGGTCATCCCCTGCCGCACATTTGTCATTTCTATCCAACAGCTCCTCACCCATGGAACGGTCATCCCCTGCCACACATTTGTGCTTTCTATCCAACAGCTCCTCACCCTTGGAACGGTCATCCGCTGCCACACATTTGTCCTTTCTATCTAACAGCTCCAAACCCATGGAGCAGTCATCCCCTGCCACACATTTGTGCTTTCTATCCAACAGCTCCTCACCCATGGAACAGTCATCCCCTGCAACACATTTGTCCTTTCTATCCAACAGCTGCTCACCCATGGAACGGTCATCCCCTGCCACACATTTGTCATTTCTATCCAACAGCTCCTCACCCCTGGAACGTTCATCCCCTGCCACACATTTGTGCTTTCTATCCAACAGCTCCTCACCCATGGAACGGTCATCCCCTGCCGCACATTTGTCCTTTCTGTCCAACAGCTCCTCACCCATGGAACAGTCATCCCCTGCCACACATTTGTGCTTTCTATCCAACAGCTCCTCACCCATGGAACGGTCATCCCCTGCCGCACATTTGTCCTTTCTATCCAACAGCTCCTCACCCATGGAACGGTCATCCCATGCCAAACATTTGTGCTTTCTATCCAACAGCTCCTCACCCATGGAACGGTCATCCCCTGCCACACATTTGTCTTTTCTATTCAACAGCTCCTCACCTATGGAACAGTCATCCCCTGCCACACATTTGTCCTTTCTATCCAACAGCTGCTCACCCATGGAACGGTCATCCCCTGCCGCACGTTTGTCCTTTCTATCCAACAGCTCCTCACCCATGGAACAGTCATCCCCCGACACACATTTGTCCTTTCTATCCAACAGCTGCTCACCCATGGAACGGTCATCCCCTGCCACACATTTGTAATTTCTATCCAACAGCTCCTCACCCCTGGAACAGTCATCCCCTGCCGCACATTTGTGCTTTCTATCCAACAGCTCCTCACCCATGGAACGGTCATCCCCGCCGCACATTTGTCCTTTCTACACAACAGCTCCTCACCAATGGAACGGTCACCCCCTGCCGCACATTTGTGCTTTCTATCCAACAGCTCCTCACCCATGGAACGGTCACCCCCTGCCGCACATTTGTGCTTTCTATCCAACAGCTCCTCACCCATGGAACAGTCATCCCCTGCCACACATTTGTGCTTTCTATCCAACAGCTCCTCACCCATGGAACAGTCATCCCCTGCCACACAGTTGTGCTTTCTATCCAACAGCTCCTCACCCATGGAACAGTCATCCCATGCCGCAAATTTGTCCTTTCTATCCAACAGCTCCTCACCCATGGAACAGTCATCCCCTGCCACACATTTGTGCTTTCTATCCAACAGCTCCTCACCCATGGAACAGTCATCCCCTGCCGCACATTTGTGCTTTTTATCCAACAGCTCCTCACCCATGTAACGGTCATCCCCTGCCGCACATTTGTCCTTTCTATCCAACAGCTCCTCTCCCATGGAACGGTCATCCCCTGCCGCACATTTGTCATTTCTATCCAACAGCTCCTCACCCATGGAACGGTCATCCCCTGCCACACATTTGTGCTTTCTATCCAACAGCTCCTCACCCTTGGAACGGTCATCCCCTGCCACACATTTGTCCTTTCTATCTAACAGCTCCAAACCCATGGAGCAGTCATCCCCTGCCACACATTTGTGCTTTCTATCCAACAGCTCCTCACCCATGGAACGGTCATCCCCTGCCGCACGTTTGTCCTTTCTATCCAACAGCTCCTCACCCCTGGAACGGTCATCCCCTGCCACACATTTGTGCTTTCTATCCAACAGCTCCTCACCCATGGAACGGTAATCCCCTGCCGCACATTTGTCCTTTCTAGCCAACAGCTCCTCACCCATGGAACGGTCATCCCCTGCCACACATTTGTGCTTTCTATCCAACAGCTCCTCACCCATGGAACGGTCATCCCCTGCCACACATTTGTCCTTTCTATCCAACAGCTCCTCACCTATGGAACAGTCATCCCCTGCCACACATTTGTGCTTTCTATCCAACAGCTCCTCACCCATGGAACGGTCATCCCCTGCCGCACATTTGCCATTTCTATCCAACAGCTCCTCACCCATGGAACGGTCATCCCCTGCCACACATTTGTGCTTTCTATCCAACAGCTCCTCACCCATGGAACGGTCATCCCCTGCCACACATTTGTCCTTTCTATTCAACAGCTCCTCACCTATGGAACAGTCATCCCCTGCCACACATTTGTGTTTTCTATCCAACAGCTCCTCACCCATGGAACGGTCATCCTCTGCCACACACTTGTCCTTTCTATCCAACAGCTCCTCACCCATGGAACGGTCATCCCCTGCCACACATTTGTCCTTTCTATCCAACAGCTCCTCACCCCTGGAACAGTCATCCCCTGCCACACATTTGTGTTTTCTATCCAACAGCTCCTCACCCATGGAACGGTCATCCCTGCCGCACATTTGTCCTTTCTATACAACAGCTCCTCACCAATGGAACGGTCATCCCCTGCCGCACCTTTGTGCTTTCTATCCAAAAGCTCCTCACCCATGGAACGGTCACCCCCTGCCGCACATTTGTGCTTTCTATCCAACAGCTCCTCACCCATGGAACAGTCATCCCCTGCCACACATTTGTGCTTTCTATCCAACAGCTCCTCACCCATGGAACAGTCATCCCCTGCCACACATTTGTGCTTTCTATCCAACAGCTCCTCACCCATGGAACAGTCATCCCCTGCCACACAGTTGTGCTTTCTATCCAACAGCTCCTCACCCATGGAACAGTCATCCCCTGCCGCAAATTTGTCCTTTCTATCCAACAGCTCCTCACCCATGGAACAGTCATCCCCTGACACACATTTGTGCTTTCTATCCAACAGCTCCTCACCCATGGAACGGTCATCCCCTGCCACACATTTGTGCTTTCTATCCAACAGCTCCTCACCCTTGGAACGGTCATCCCCTGCCACACATTTGTCCTTTCTATCCAACAGCTCCAAACCCATGGAGCAGTCATCCCCTGCCACACATTTGTGCTTTCTATCCAACAGCTCCTCACCCATGGAACAGTCATCCCCTGCCACACATTTGTCATTTCTATCCAACACCTCCTCACCCCTGGAACAGTCATCCCCTGCCACACATTTGTGCTTTCTATCCAACAGCTCCTCACCCATGGAACGGTCATCCCCTGCCACACATTTGTCCTTTCTATCCAACAGCTCCTCACCCATGGAACGGTCATCCCCTGCCACACAGTTGTGCTTTCTATACAACAGCTCCTCACCCATGGAACAGTCATCCCCTGCCACACATTTGTGCTTTCTATCCAACAGCTCCTCACCCATGGAAAGATCATCCCCTGCCGCACATTTGTCCTTTCTATCCAACAGCTCCTCACCCATGGAACAGTCATCCCCTGACACACATTTGTCCTTTCTATCCAACAGCTGCTCACCCATGGAACGGTCATCCCCTGCCACACATTTGTCATTTCTATCCAACAGCTCCTCACCCATGGAACAGTCATCCCCTGCCACACATTTGTCCTTTCTATCCAACAGCTCCTCACCCATGGAACGGTCATCCCTGCTGCACATTTGTCCTTTCTATACAACAGCTCCTCACCAATGGAACGGTCATCCCCTGCCGCACATTTGTGCTTTCTATCCAACAGCTCCTCACCCATGGAACGGTCACCCCCTGCCGCACATTTGTGCTTTCTATCCAACAGCTCCTCACCCATGGAACAGTCATCCCTTGCCACACATTTGTGCTTTCTATCCAACAGCTCCTCACCCATGGAACAGTCATCCCCTGCCACACAGTTGTGCTTTCTATCCAACAGCACCTCACCCATGGAACGGTCATCCCCTGCCACACATTTGTCCTTTCTATACAACCGCTCCAAACCCATGGAGCAGTCATCCCCTGCCGCACATTTGTGCTTTCTATCCAACAGCTCCTCACCCATGGAACAGTCATCCCCTGCCGCACATTTGTCATTTCTATCCAACAGCTCCTCACCTATGGAACAGTCATCCCCTGCCACACATTTGTCCTTTCTATCCAACAGCTGCTCACCCATGGAACAGTCATCCCCTGCCGCACATTTGTCCTTTCTATCCAACAGCTGCTCACCCATGGAACGGTCATCCCCTGCCGCACATTTGTCCTTTCTATCCAACAGCTCCTCACCCATGGAACAGTCATCCCCTGCCGCACATTTGTCATTTCTATCCAACAGCTCCTCACCTATGGAACAGTCATCCCCTGCCACACATTTGTCCTTTCTATCCAACTGTAACGATTTCTAGAGTTCTCTGTGTGTGCGTGCTTGGAAAGATGTCAGCTGAAGCCAGGTGAAAATTAAGTAAAGTTTATTGTGGAAAAAGTGGTGGTAAAAATAAATATAAACTGGATGCTTGATTACATGGAACAAAACACGATAAATGGAATATTTCAGGTTAAACATAGATGCAAAATAAACATGAAGAAATCCGGGTTTAAATCAAGCAGGGGAAAAATAACATACCAAAAATGAAGTGATCAGGCAGGAATGGAAACAAACTGCAAATAATAGTCCAGAAATGTAGATGTTGAACTGGCAGGGTAAGAAGTCCAGAAGCAAGGCACATGCGTTTTAGCAAACTGCAGGGAAGTCTCCAAGAAGCAAATAAGGCAGAATCTGGACAGGGTTACTGGAGAGAGCCCAGTCTCACTCCATACGGAACCGCAATGATCTGCAACTAAGTGCCTGTGAGCTGGAGTTAAATAGCAGCAGGGTGTTGGGCTCCAGGTGCACACAATCAGGTAATTACCCTGCAGAGGCAGTGTGCAACTGCCATTCAGACCTGAGGCAACAAGTGAGACCCCTAGAGGCAGGAATGAGGTAATGCAAGGCAAAACAAAACACAAATATTCCTAACATTATCCCCCCCTTAAACAGGCGGATTCCAGACGCCTCAAAGTTCACCTTCTCTTCTTTTTTCCTTTTTTCTTTCTGGGTTGCCTAACCCTATTTGAAGGTGTCACAAAGACACTATTAGGCAATACAGGTCCATCAAAAACGAGTCTCGGATCATCCAGAAGCTCACTCTCAGAGTCGGAGCCACCACCCAGCGGTAGAACTGACCTCTTATTTTCCTGGATGGAATCAAGAGCGGATGGTAAACTTGTAGATGTTAAACTTGCCGAGCAATCTGCGTGAACACCTAGAGATACCTGCCCACATCTGAAAAACTGAGGGTGCTCCCCAGACTGCAAAGGCAGGTTCTCAGAGGGGCACACCTTAGTAGATTCATCTAGGAGCGTGAGGACAGTTGGTGGACTGAATCTTTCGGTCACAGCCTTGAGGAAACCGGGCAAATCTTGTAACACTGGATCTCCCTTATCTATAAGACCATTTACCCACTTCGAGGCCCTCCCTCTGAATCTCATACATACGTTAGCAATGATATCAATAGGGGACAAGTCATCAAAACTCAGATAATATCTGAAGAGAGCTAAACAGTGAGAGATATTTCCATAAAAGTAAGGCAGATCCTCGGGCAAATCTTGGATCTCGGGCATGGCAGGCACCTCTATCTGGTGTTGGACAGGCGGAACCCCCTCCTGGGGCTGGACAGGCGGAACCCCCTCCTGGGGCTGGGCAGGCGGAACCCCCTCCTGGGGCTGGGCAGGCGGAACCCCCTCCTGGGGCTGGGCAGGCGGAACCCCCTCCTGGGGCTGGGCAGGCGGAACCCCCTCCTGGGGCTGGGCAGGCGGAACCCCCTCCTGGGGCTGGGCAGGCGGAACCCCCTCCTGGGGCTGGGCAGGCGGAACCCCCTCCTGGGGCTGGGCAGGCGGAACCCCCTCCTGGGGCTGGACAGGCAGAACCCCCTCCTGGGGCTGGACAGGCAGAGCCCCCTCCTGGGGCTGGACAGGCCTTGGCCGGACCTCTGGCAAGGTGGACACCTCTCGGACCTCTGGCAAGGCGGGCACCTCTCGGACCTCTGGCAAGGCGTGGACCTCTGGCGAAGCGGGCACCTCTCGGACCTCTGGCGAAGCGGGCACCTCTCGGACCTCTGGCGAAGCGGGCACCTCTCGGACCTCTGGCGAAGCGGGCACCTCTCGGACCTCTGGCGAAGCGGGCACCTCTCGGACCTCTGGCGAAGCGGGCACCTCTCGGACCTCTGGCGAAGCGGGCACCTCTCGGACCTCTGGCGAAGCGGGCACCTCTCGGACCTCTGGCGAAGCGGGCACCTCTCGGACCTCTGGCGAAGCGGGCACCTCTCGGACCTCTGGCGAAGCGGGCACCTCTCGGACCTCATGCCGTGAGGCAAGGGCAACGGGGACCTCATGCCGTGAGGCAAGGGCAACGGGGACCTCATGCCGTGAGGCAAGGGCAACGGGGACCTCATGCCGTGAGGCAAGGGCAACGGGGACCTCATGCCGTGAGGCAAGGGCAACGGGGACCTCATGCCGTGAGGCAAGGGCAACGGGGACCTCATGCCGTGAGGCAAGGGCAACGGGGACCTCATGCCGTGAGGCAAGGGCAGCGGGGACCTCATGCCGTGAGGCAAGGGCAGCAGGGACCTCATGCCGTGAGGCAAGGGCAGCAGGGACCTCATGCCGTGAGGCAAGGGCAGCAGGGACCTCATGCCGTGAGGCAAGGGCAGCAGGGACCTCATGCCCAAAGGCAAGGGCAGCAGGGACCTCATGCCCAAAGGCAAGGGCAGCAGGGACCTCATGCCCAAAGGCAAGGGCAGCAGGGCCGGACACCCCTCCTGGGGTCGCAGGGCCGGACACCCCTCCTGGGGTCGCAGGGCCGGACACCCCTCCTGGGGTCGCAGGGCCGGACACCCCTCCTGGGGTCGCAGGGCCGGACACCCCTCCTGGGGTCGCAGGGCCGGACACCCCTCCTGGGGTCGCAGGGCCGGACACCCCTCCTGGGGTCGCAGGGCCGGACACCCCTCCTGGGGTCGCAGGGCCGGACACCCCTCCTGGGGTCGCAGGGCCGGACACCCCTCCTGGGGTCGCAGGGCCGGACACCCCTCCTGGGGTCGCAGGGCCGGACACCCCTCCTGGGGTCGCAGGGCCGGACACCCCTCCTGGGGTCGCAGGGCCGGACACCCCTCCTGGAGTCGCTGGGCCGGACACCCCTCCTGGAGTCGCTTGGCCGGACACCCCTCCTGGGGTCGCTTGGCCGGACACCCCTCCTGGGGTCGCTTGGCCGGACACCCCTCCTGGGGTCGCTTGGCCGGACACCCCTCCTTTCGAAATTTGAGCACCACAGTGGCATAACTGAGCAGAATTTGGCACTATGGCAGAATGAGGAAAGCTCTTTTTATGTTTGCGAGCAGGACATAACTGAATAAAATGTCCCGACCTGCCGCAATAAAAACAGAGCTTCTTATCCCTTCTATGTCTCCTTTCTTCCTCAGAGAGACTGGGTCGTGGAAAACTCCAAAACTTGCCTTTGCTTACGCTAGAAAAACAGCAGCCAGAATTGAGAGTACCAGACTGATCTTTTCCCCTTTTTTCCTGCGTCTCCTTAAAGGGAGCAGGTAACCTTACTGAATCTTCAGGCAGAGTAGACAGTATCTCTGAAGATAGGATTTGAATACCCTCCAGTTTCTCTCTGAAATCCACCAGCAATGCAGAACTCAAAAACGGCAAAAACTTGAGAGGCAGGGAACCTTTCTGAAGTGAAGCCATTTTATGAGATTCAGCTGAATCAAAACAAAACTCCTGCACACGTTTATTTTGGCAGATCATTCTGTAACGATTTCTAGAGTTCTGTGTGTGTGCGTGCTTGGAAAGATGTCAGCTGAAGCCAGGTGAAAATTAAGTAAAGTTTATTGTGGAAAAAGTGGTGGTAAAAATAAATATAAACTGGATGCTTGATTACATGGAACAAAACACGATAAATGGAATATTTCAGGTTAAACATAGATGCAAAATAAACATGAAGAAATCCGGGTTTAAATCAAGCAGGGGAAAAATAACATACCAAAAATGAAGTGATCAGGCAGGAATGGAAACAAACTGCAAATAATAGTCCAGAAATGTAGATGTTGAACTGGCAGGGTAAGAAGTCCAGAAGCAAGGCACATGCGTTTTAGCAAACTGCAGGGAAGTCTCCAAGAAGCAAATAAGGCAGAATCTGGACAGGGTTACTGGAGAGAGCCCAGTCTCACTCCATACGGAACCGCAATGATCTGCAACTAAGTGCCTGTGAGCTGGAGTTAAATAGCAGCAGGGTGTTAGGCTCCAGGTGCACACAATCAGGTAATTACCCTGCAGAGGCAGTGTGCAACTGCCATTCAGACCTGAGGCAACAAGTGAGACCCCTAGAGGCAGGAATGAGGTAATGCAAGGCAAAACAAAACACAAATATTCCTAACACCAACAGCTGCTCACCCATGGAACGGTCATCCCCTGCCGCACATTTGTCCTTTCTATCCAACAGCTCCTCACCCATGGAACAGTCATCCCCTGACACACATTTGTCCTTTCTATCCAACAGCTGCTCACCCATGGAACGGTCATCCCCTGCCACACATTTGTGCATTCTATCCAACAGCTCCTCACCCTTGGAACGGTCATCCCCTGCCACACATTTGTGCTTTCTATCCAACAGCTCCAAACCCATGGAGCAGTCATCCCCTGCCACACATTTGTGCTTTCTATCCAACAGCTCCTCACCCATGGAACAGTCATCCCCTGCCACACATTTGTCATTTCTATCCAACAGCTCCTCACCCATGGAACAGTCATCCCCTGCCACACATTTGTCCTTTCTATCCAACAGGTGCTCACCCATGGAACGGTCATCCCCTGCCACACATTTGTCATTTCTATCCAACAGCTCCTCACCCCTGGAACAGTCATCCCCTGCCACACATTTGTGCTTTCTATCCAACAGCTCCTCACCCATGGAACGGTCATCCCCTGCCGCACATTTGTCCTTTCTATCCAACAGCTCCTCACCCATGGAACAGTCATCCCCTGCCGCACATTTGTCATTTCTATCCAACAGCTCCTCACCTATGGAACAGTCATCCCCTGCCACACATTTGTCCTTTCTATCCAACAGCTGCTCACCCATGGAACGGTCATCCCCTGCCGCACATTTGTCCTTTCTATCCAACAGCTCCTCACCCATGGAACAGTCATCCACTGACACACATTTGTCCTTTCTATCCAACAGCTGCTCACCCATGGAACGGTCATCCCCTGCCACACATTTGTGCTTTCTATCCGACAGCTCCTCACCCTTGGAACGGTCATCCCCTGCCACACATTTGTCCTTTCTATCCAACAGCTCCAAACCCATGGAGCAGTCATCCCCTGCCACACATTTGTGATTTCTATCCAACAGCTCCTCACCCATGGAACAGTCATCCCCTGCCACACATTTGTCCTTTCTATCCAAAAGCTGCTCACCCATGGAACGGTCATCCCCTGCCACACATTTGTCATTTCTATCCAACAGCTCCTCACCCCTGGAACGGTCATCCCCTGCCACACATTTGTGCTTTCTATCCAACAGCTCCTCACCCATGGAACGGTCATCCCCTGCCGCACATTTGTCCTTTCTATCCAACAGCTCCTCACCTATGGAACAGTCATCCCCTGCCACACATTTGTCCTTTCTATCCAACAGCTGCTCACCCATGGAACGGTCATCCCCTGCCACACATTTGTCCTTTCTATCCAACAGCTCCTCACCCCTGGAACAGTCATCCCCTGCCACACATTTGTGCTTTCTATCCAACAGCTCCTCACCCATGGAACAGTCATCCCCTGCCGCACATTTTTCATTTCTATCCAACAGCTCCTCACCCATGGAACGGTCATCCCCTGCCACACATTTGTGCTTTCTATCCAACAGCTCCTCAACCATGGAACGGTCATCCCCTGCCACACATTTGTCCTTTCTATCCAACAGCTCCTCACCTATGGAACAGTCATCCCCTGCCACACATTTGTCCTTTCTATCTAACAGCTGCTCACCCATGGAACGGTCATCCCCTGCCGCACATTTGTCCTTTCTATCCAACAGCTCCTCACCCATGGAACAGTCATCCCCTGACACACATTTGTCCTTTCTATCCAACAGCTGCTCACCCATGGAACGGTCATCCCCTGCCACACATTTGTCATTTCTATCCAACAGCTCCTCAACCCTGGAACAGTCATCCCCTGCCACACATTTGTGTTTTCTATCCAACAGCTCCTCACCCATGGAACGGTCATCCCCTGCCACACATTTGTCCTTTCTATCCAACAGCTCCTCACCCATGGAACGGTCATCCCTGCCGCACATTTGTCCTTTCTATACAACAGCTCCTCACCAATGGAACGGTCATCCCCTGCCGCACATTTGTGCTTTCTATCCAACAGCTCCTCACCCATGGAACGGTCACCCCCTGCCGCACATTTGTGCTTTCTATCCAACAGCTCCTCACCCATGGAACAGTCATCCCCTGCCACACATTTGTGCTTTCTATCCAACAGCTCCTCACCCATGGAACAGTCATCCCCTGCCACACAGTTGTGCTTTCTATCCAACAGCTCCTCACCCATGGAACGGTCATCCCCTGCCACACATTTGTCCTTTCTATCCAACAGCTCCAAACCCATGGAGCAGTCATCCCCTGCCACACATTTGTGCTTTCTATCCAACAGCTCCTCACCCATGGAACAGTCATCCCCTGCCACACATTTGTGCTTTCTATCCAACAGCTCCTCACACATGGAACAGTCATATCCTGCCACACATTTGTCCCTTCTATCCAACAGCTGCTCACCCATGGAACGGTCATCCCCTGCCACACATTTGTCATTTCTATCCAACAGCTGCTCACCCATGGAACGGTCATCCCCTGCCGCACATTTGTCCTTTCTATCCAACAGCTCCTCACCCACGGAACAGTCATCCCCTGCCGCACATTTGTCATTTCTATCCAACAGCTCCTCACCTATGGAACAGTCATCCCCTGCCACACATTTGTCATTTCTATCCCACAGCTCCTCACCCCTGGAACAGTCATCCCCTGCCACACATTTGTGCTTTCTATCCAACAGCTCCTCACCCATGGAACGGTCATCCCCTGCCACACATTTGTCCTTTCTATCCAACAGCTCCTCACCCATGGAACGGTCATCCCCTGCCACACATTTGTCATTTCTATCCAACAGCTCCTCACCCCTGGAACAGTCATCCCCTGCCATACATTTGTGCTTTCTATCCAACAGCTCCTCACCCATGGAACGGTCATCCCCTGCCGCACATTTGAGCTTTCTATCCAACAGCTCCTCACCCATAGAACGGTGATCCCCTGCCACACATTTGTCCTTTCTATCCAACAGCTCCTCACCCATGGAACGGTCATCCCCTGCCACACATTTGTCATTTCTATACAACAGCTCCTCACCCCTGGAACAGTCATCCCCTGCCACACATTTGTGCTTTCTATCCAACAGCTCCTCACCCATGGAACGGTCATCCCCTGCCGCACATTTGTGCTTTCTATCCAACAGCTCCTCACCCATGGAACGGTCATCCCCTGCCACACATTTGTCATTTCTGTACAACAGCTCCTCACCCCTGGAACAGTCATCCCCTGCCACACATTTGTGCTTTCTATCCAACAGCTCCTCACCCATGGAACGGTCATCCCCTGCCGCACATTTGTGCTTTCTATCCAACAGCTCCTCACCCATGGAACGGTCATCCCCGCCGCACATTTGTCCTTTCTATACAACAGCTCCTCACCAATGGAACGGTCATCCCCTGCCGCACATTTGTGCTTTCTATCCAACAGCTCCTCACCCATGGAACGGTCACCCCCTGCCGCACATTTGTGCTTTCTATCCAACAGCTCCTCACCCATGGAACAGTCATCCCCTGCCACACATTTGTGCTTTCTATCCAACAGCTGCTCACCCATGGAACAGTCATCCGCTGCCACACAGTTGTGCTTTCTATCCAACAGCTCCTCACCCATGGAACAGTCATCCCATGCCGCAAATTTGTCCTTTCTATCCAACAGCTCCTCACCCATGGAACAGTCATCCCCTGCCACACATTTGTGCTTTCTATCCAACAGCTCCTCACCCATGGAACAGTCATCCCCTGCCGCACATTTGTGCTTTTTATCCAACAGCTCCTCACCCATGTAACGGTCAACCCCTGCCGCACATTTGTCCTTTCTATCCAACAGCTCCTCTCCCATGGAACGGTCATCCCCTGCCGCACATTTGTCATTTCTATCCAACAGCTCCTCACCCATGGAACGGTCATCCCCTGCCACACATTTGTGCTTTCTATCCAACAGCTCCTCACCCTTGGAACGGTCATCCGCTGCCACACATTTGTCCTTTCTATCTAACAGCTCCAAACCCATGGAACAGTCATCCCCTGCCACACATTTGTGCTTTCTATCCAACAGCTCCTCACCCATGGAACAGTCATCCCCTGCCACACATTTGTCCTTTCTATCCAACAGCTGCTCACCCATGGAACGGTCATCCCCTGCCACACATTTGTCATTTCTATCCAACAGCTCCTCACCCCTGGAACGGTCATCCCCTGCCACACATTTGTCATTTCTATCCAACAGCTCCTCACCCATGGAACGGTCATCCCCTGCCACACATTTGTGCTTTCTATCCAACAGCTCCTCACCCTTGGAACGGTCATCCCCTGCCACACATTTGTCCTTTCTATCTAACAGCTCCAAACCCATGGAGCAGTCATCCCCTGCCACACATTTGTGCTTTCTATCCAACAGCTCCTCACCCATGGAACGGTCATCCCCTGCCGCACGTTTGTCCTTTCTATCCAACAGCTCCTCACCCCTGGAACGGTCATCCCCTGCCACACATTTGTGCTTTCTATCCAACAGCTCCTCACCCATGGAACGGTCATCCCCTGCCGCACATTTGTCCTTTCTATCCAACAGCTCCTCACCCATGGAACGGTCATCCCCTGCCACACATTTGTGCTTTCTATCCAACAGCTCCTCACCCATGGAACGGTCATCCCCTGCCACACATTTGTCCTTTCTATCCAACAGCTCCTCACCTATGGAACAGTCATCCCCTGCCACACATTTGTGCTTTCTATCCAACAGCTCCTCACCCATGGAACGGTCATCCCCTGCCGCACATTTGTCCTTTCTATCCAACAGCTCCTCACCCATGGAACAGTCATCCCCTGCCGCACATTTGTCATTTCTATCCAACAGCTCCTCACCCATGGAACGGTCATCCCCTGCCACACATTTGTGCTTTCTATCCAACAGCTCCTCACCCATGGAACGGTCATCCCCTGCCACACATTTGTCCTTTCTATCCAACAGCTGCTCACCCATGGAACGGTCATCCCCTGCCGCACGTTTGTCCTTTCTATCCAACAGCTCCTCACCCATGGAACAGTCATCCCCTGCCACACATTTGTAATTTCTATCCAACAGCTCCTCACCCCTGGAACAGTCATCCCCTGCCACACATTTGTGTTTTCTATCCAACAGCTCCTCACCCATGGAACGGTCATCCTCTGCCACACACTTGTCCTTTCTATCCAACAGCTCCTCACCCATGGAACGGTCATCCCCTGCCACACATTTGTCCTTTCTATCCAACAGCTCCTCACCCCTGGAACAGTCATCCCCTGCCACACATTTGTGTTTTCTATCCAACAGCTCCTCACCCATGGAACGGTCATCCCTGCCGCACATTTGTCCTTTCTATACAACAGCTCCTCACCAATGGAACGGTCATCCCCTGCCGCACCTTTGTGCTTTCTATCCAACAGCTCCTCACCCATGGAACGGTCACCCCCTGCCGCACATTTGTGCTTTCTATCCAACAGCTCCTCACCCATGGAACAGTCATCCCCTGCCACACATTTGTGCTTTCTATCCAACAGCTCCTCACCCATGGAACAGTCATCCCCTGCCACACATTTGTGCTTTCTATCCAACAGCTCCTCACCCATGGAACAGTCATCCCCTGCCACACAGTTGTGCTTTCTATCCAACAGCTCCTCACCCATGGAACAGTCATCCCCTGCCGCAAATTTGTCCTTTCTATCCAACAGCTCCTCACCCATGGAACGGTCATCCCCTGCCACACATTTGTGCTTTCTATCAAACAGCTCCTCACCCTTGGAACGGTCATCCCCTGCCACACATTTGTCCTTTCTATCCAACAGCTCCAAACCCATGGAGCAGTCATCCCCTGCCACACATTTGTGCTTTCTATCCAACAGCTCCTCACCCATGGAACAGTCATCCCCTGCCACACATTTGTCCTTTCTATCCAACAGCTGCTCACCCATGGAACGGTCATCCCCTGCCACACATTTGTCATTTCTATCCAACAGCTTCTCACCCCTGGAACAGTCATCCCCTGCCACACATTTGTGCTTTCTATCCAACAGCTCCTCACCTATGGAACTGTCATCCCCTGCCGCACATTTGTCCTTTCTATCCAACAGCTCCTCACCTATGGAACAGTCATCCCCTGCCGCACATTTGTCATTTCTATCCAACAGCTCCTCACCCATGGAACGGTCATCCCCTGCCACACATTTGTGCTTTCTATCCATCAGCTCCTCACCCCTGGAACAGTCATCCCCTGCCACACTTTTGTGCTTTCTATCCAACAGCTCCTCACCCATGGAACGGTCATCCCCTGCCGCCCATTTGTCCTTTTTATCCAACAGCTCCTCACCCATGGAACAGTCATCCCCTGCCGCACATTTGTCATTTCTATCCAACAGCTCCTCACCCATGGAACGGTCATCCCCTGCCACACATTTGTGCTTTCTATCCAACAGCTCCTCACCCATGGAACGGTCATCCCCTGCCACACATTTGTCCTTTCTATCCAACAGCTCCTCACCCATGGAACAGTCATCCCCTGCCACACATTTGTCCTTTCTATCCAACAGCTGCTCACCCATGGAACGGTCATCCCCTGCCGCACATTTGTCCTTTCTATCCAACAGCTCCTCACCCATGGAACGGTCATCCCCTGCCACACATTTGTCCTTTCTATCCAACAGCTGCTCACCCATGGAACAGTCATCCCCTGCCACACATTTGTCCTTTCTATCCAACAGCTTCTCACCCATGGAACAGTCATCCCCTGCCACACATTTGTCCTTTCTATCCAACAGCTGCTTACCCATGGAACGGTCATCCCCATGCCGCAAATTTGTGCTTTCTATCCAACAGCTCCTCACCCATGGAACGGTCATCCTCTGCCACACACTTGTCCTTTCTATCCAACAGCTCCTCACCCATGGAACGGTCATCCCCTGCCACACATTTGTCCTTTCTATCCAACAGCTGCTCACCCATGGAACAGTCATCCCCTGCCACACATTTGTCCTTTCTATCCAACAGCTTCTCACCCATGGAACAGTCATCCCCTGCCACACATTTGTCCTTTCTATCCAACAGCTCCTCTCCCATGCAATAGTCATCCCCTGCCACACATTTGTTCTTTCTATCCAACAGCTCTTCATCCATGGAACAGTCATCCCCTGCCACACATTTGTCATTTCTATCCAACAGCTCCTCACCCCTGGAACAGTCATCCCCTGCCACACATTTGTCCTTTCTATCCAACAGCTCCTCACCCATGGAACGGTCATCCCCTGCCGCACATTTGTCCTTTCTATCCAACAGCTCCTAACCCATGGAACAGTCATCCCCTGCCACACATTTGTCCTTTCTATCCAACAGCTCCTCACCCATGGAACGGTCATCCCCTGCCACACATCAAACTGTCAATAAAATGAAACTATAAAAGTGTTGAAAAGCTGGGCCATGATTGCATGTATTCTCCATTTAGCTGTTATCTACCCATCTATCTATATATGCTTTACTTTGATAGACTGTAAGCTCTTTGGCAGTATAATCAGGATCTCCCGTTTTCTATGGTGCCACACTGATTAGCCATTTTAAGGAATATATCATTGTTATATAAAAAGGTCCACTAGAGGAAGAGAAAATCCCTTTAAATCTGGTCTCTCTCGATCTAAGGGACAGACCAGAGATGGTTGGGAATTATCCTCAGGGAACTGTGTATGCTTCTTATTTTTGAAGCTACCTAGCAGGGTTGTGCGGTGAGGTAAATGGCTCAGGAGGCACTGGCTAGTACCAGAGCCAGATTTACACTCATATGAGCCAAAGGGTTAATGTGGTCATTATACATAGGTGCAGCAGCATATACATGTGGTCATTATACACAGGTGCAGCGGTATATACATGTGGGCATTATACACAGGTGCAGCAGTATATACATGTGGACATTATACACAGGTGCAGCAGTATATACATGTGGACATTATACACAGGTGCAGCAGTATATACATGTGGGCATTATACACAGGTGCAGCGGTATATACATGTGGGCATTATACACAGGTGCAGCAGTATATACATGTGGGCATTATACATGTGGGCATTATACACAGGTGCAGCGGTATATACATGCGGGCATTATACACAGGTGCAGCAGTATATACATGTGGGTATTATACACAGGTGCAGCGGTATATACATGTGGGCATTATACACAGATGCAGCAGTATATACATGTGGGCATTATACACAGGTGCATTGTTATATACATGTGGGCATTATACACAGGTGCATTGGTATATACATGTGGGCATTATACACAGGTGCAGCGATATATACATGTGGGCGTTATACACAGGTGCAGCGGTATATACTGCTGGAAATTTGGTGAGTTTTGATCAGAGATGTGCGGAGATGGTAGGTAGGCGGGGGTTGGTACTGCCTTACCTGCCATAGACTTTTTACTGAAGAGATTTGACTATATAAATGATTAGAATAATACAAAGAAAATATTTCTAATATATTCTTTGTATTTTTCATATACTTTATATAGTTATAACTCTGGCATATACATTAGTACAATATACATTAGTATGACAGGAAAGGCTCTGCCTCACCTCACCGCACATCTCTGGTACCGAGGCATGCCCAAATCAGGGCGTACACATTAACATGGCCTCTATCACTGGGCTACGCTCTGTTGTACTGCGACAGTATTATAATTTCTCAACTAGAATAGCAGATGAGGTTTGGAAGAAGATAAAGAGATTACGGGGAAGAGAAATCAAACAATGGCAACTATACTGAACGGTGAAGCGTGAGACTTATTAGCTCCAACATAAAACCTGGGTACAGTCCAAACAAGAATTTATTTTGATATATATGTATCCCTTAATATTTACACCAGCCTTCCTCACCGTGGCCCTCATTCCGAGTTGTTCGCTCGCAAGCTGCTTTTAGCAGCTTTGCACACGCTAAGCCGCCGCCTACTGGGAGTGAATCTTAGCTCATCAAAATTGCGAACGAAAGATTAGCAAAATTGCGAATAGACACTTCTTAGCAGTTTCTGAGTAGCTCCAGACTTACTCGGCAACTGCGATCAGTTCAGTCAGTTTCGTTCCTGGTTTGACGTCACAAACACTCCCAGTGTTCGGCCAGACACTCCTCCGTTTCTCCAGACACTCCCGCGTTTTTCCCAGAAACGGCAGCGTTTTTTCACACACACCCATAAAACGGCCAGTTTCCGCCCAGAAACACCCACTTCCTGTCAATCACATTACGATCACCAGAACGAAGAAAAAACCTCGTAATGCCGTGAGTAAAATACCAAACTGCATAGCAAATTTACCTGGCGCAGTCGCACTGCGGACATTGCGCATGTGCATTAGCGACTAATCACTCCATTGCGAGAAAAATATAACGAGCGAACAACTCGGAATGACCCCCAGTGTACGGTATAATGTAGTAGGTGATACTAGTAGCGGAGGCTCTGTGCAGCCACAGACTGCTATATACATCGCGGTTTACACCCCCTTTGTGGAGCATCCAGTTCAGCAGACACGTGAACCCCAGGACTACAGGGACGCTCAGCAATCATTCGCTGCGTAAGATTGCATGTGGGGATCTCCAGAGCCCACTATGGGGTCTATTCATGCAGCAGTGAAAAGCCCTGTTTTGCGTTAAACAGGGCTTCTCTCTGCTTACCGCAATTCACAGAGCCGGTTACCGTGGAGAAGTCTCTGACTTCCCCAGCGGCACCCCCGCTCTGTGCCTGAATCGCATCACCATACCTTTGTATGGTGAGTGCAATTCATGAAGGTGCGGAAAGCTCTGCTTTCCGCTTCTCCATGGAGTTCAGGTTCGCCATCTGAGGACGGCGTAACCTGAACTGTAGTGCGGAGACGTCAGGGAAGCTCAATGCTTCCCTGATCGCTGCTCGGCACCTCGCGCTGGCTCCACCCCCCGACCTCCCAGCAACCACTGCGGCCTGCCGGGAGGTCATCAAGCTGCGCATGCTTAAAGGGACCCGCCGCTGGACTCCGCGCATCGCAGGAGGGACCGCTGGAGATGACCTCACCGCAGGAGCCCCAGACACCGCAGCGCATCGTCGGAAGGGTGAGTATACATGAATTGCTACTTATTACAGCTATACATCGCATCGAAGAGATGCGATGTAGAGTGATAAGTAGCAATTATGTTTTCGTTTTCTACATGAATAGACCCCTATATGTGGTCCCTAAAGGGGTTAATGACCCCTGCTATCCAGCCTGACTCACTTTGCAGGGCCTGGTCCCCGTCATCACCACAAAGTCTAATTCAGGCGAACATGTTTATTTATAAAAAGATTACATACAGTTACATGCTACTCTCTTCTCTCTCCCCAGAGAGGGGAAATCAGAGCCCCCCTGACACCGGCTCTTCCAGAAACATGTGCCCACCATTACTTTCTCCTTATATGTAATCATGTATACTAATGGGACGGGTTCATGCGTGATGTAATACCTGCAGGTATCTAGAACCAGACGTGAACCTGATGATTTGGGGTCATACGTGCTGATTGTAACATCAAAACCTGAGGTACAGTACAGCGGTGGGGGGAACAGAGCATTTACATTAAAAATACCATCTCCGAAATGACAAGGATGAACTTCTACTGAACTGGAACTTTACATATTTTAAACAATTTAAATCTATGTTTTGCAGAGAAGAGTAACGCGAGGTACGGCATTGTCCGACAGGCGTTTGGTGCCATAGTTACAGCGCGGTGCAGCCGCTACAGGGCGACGATAGCTCAACAATAATGTCAGTTTGAAGGCATAAAATTTGGGTATGTAGTCTATGCGCAAATGCGCCTATTTGTCCCCACACCCCCTGGAGGGGATCCATCGGTTTACGCCTGCGTTTGGAGCAGGCGTATTTTACAGGTCTGCGGTTGTGGCTAGAACACAGAAATCGATGTCCGTCCTGCTATAAAGATCACCCCCCTTTCATTTGTGTACAATTGGTTTATTTTTCCTCCTAAAATACTTTGCAGCTTAGGCTCAGCTCAGTTATGTGGTAAATGAACCCTAGTAGGGAAGGGAGGTAGGGACGTGCCTTATTGCATGCGGTAATTAGGTGCGTTTGACGCTTTATTTGTTTTGGTAAAATGCGTCTACAAATGCATTTATAAAACATAAGAAGCACAACGGGGAGGTGCAAAACATTCCCTGCTGAAAGTACAGAATGATTGCTGGTTACTGGCCATCGTTATGTCCCCACCTCACCAATTCAATTCTCTATCTCTTGGATCCCATTTAAATAATATTGGACTTTTGCAATTTTGTGTCTTATTTACTTATGTTAATATTATCTCACACTAAGCTTCTCCCCAGCGCTGTAAGAGAGTACGCAGTGTGCGCAGACTGACCTCAAGGGTCCCTGAGGGAAACCTCCGGTCCCAGGTGAAAGGTGCGGGACACAGTGTCCAATCCCAGTGGGTAAGTAGCAACACATTACCTAGCAGGTGCCTAGAAAAGACCTGATATACAGTAACATCCCCTCCCCACCACCCGCCCTTAAATTCTGAACGTGCGACTTGCATGCATCAGATTTGACCCCTTAGCGTTTTGATCATGCCGCTCAGTTGCTTATATCACCTTTAGGCCCTCGTCGGCTGAAAGTATACAGGACTCCTGCTACCATGTATTTTATGCGGTTTTTTAATTGTTGTTTTGTTTGAAAAAATATTTTTAAAAAAGCCATAATGATAATAAATAGATTTGCGCACTGCGCAGTGCTGGCAGGTGTAGATGGATACTGTACGGCTGTGTACTAACAAATCATTTATCGCTACAAACAAACGTTGCCCATTCACCAACACACACTGACTGGCACTGAACGTCCGCCATGCCACGTTCCGGCATAATCAGATTATTCTGCCCCCTCATGAAAGCAACGCAATCATGGCGAAATGAATATCTGATTAAAAAATGTTCGTGTAACTGGGATTAGAAGAGATTCGATCTAACGTGCGATATCGGCTGTCGTGACACCGCGACGTCCTCTCTCCCACCGCCGTCCTGTCTCTTGATATTAAAAAAGAAGTTCTTCATATATATTTGGGTATTTGGGGTATGCCAGGAATTATGAGCCCTTTGCTCAGCACAAGGGTTAATCGCCCAGATCCAGTACAGGATATTGTTTTTTAATACAGTAGAAGACTTTATGAGCCTGGCTCCATCTCCCCGGTATCTGATGGAGCCGCACGCGAGGAGACCACACAGCATCAGCCCCACTCCGCAGCAGACATCTCTCGCTTTTGTTTAAATAACTTTATGATGGATGTTACAGACCCGCGCAGAGCCCCCCCCTCCCATGGCTGACATTCTCATCGCTCCAGGAATTCGGAATAGTGGCTGTGGGGGGGGGGACGTCTGCTCATCCCAGGGAGCAAAGCCATGGAAAGGATGGAACAGGCTACAGACCTTAGCCGAGGCTGTGACAATTTATAGACAAGAGGCAGAAGAACAAGTATGGACGATGGGTAGTCCATCCTTGTATCATGTGTCCTGTGCGCACTGTACGACACTTTATTATGACTTGTGTATAGTAACTTGTTGCTCTTCTTGCATGTTTGGACATGGGGCCTAATTCAGACCTGATCACTAGCAAGCGATTTTTGCAGCCCTGCGATCAGATAGTCGCCGCCTACAGCGGAGTGTATTTTAGCTGTGCAAGTGTGCGAACGCATGTGTAGCAGAGCTGTACAAACAGATTTTGTGCAGTCTCTGCGCAGCCCAGGACTTACTCAGCCGCTGCGATCGCATCAGCCTGTCCGTGACCGGAATTGACGTCAGGAACCCTCCCTGCAAACGCATGGGCACGCCTGCGTTTTTCTAACCACTCCCAGAAAACGGTCAGTTGCCACCCACAAACGCCCTCTTGCTGTCAATCTCCTTGCGATCGTCCGTGCGAACGGATCCGTCTCACAAACCCATCGCTGAGCGGCGATCCGCTTTGTGCCCGTGCCACGTGCCTGCGCATTGCGGTGCATACGGCTGCGCAGTTTGGACCTGATCGCCCAGCAGCAATCAGGTCTGAATTACCCCCATTGAATGGCCTGTTTCTTCGTATCTTGGGTCTCTAGGTCTGTGTAATATGCTCAGCTTCCCCCTTACATTCATACTATACAACCATACAAATAGTAATGTTTGCTGGTCACGTTATAACAGGGTGTCACTGTGTAATAGTTGTAATGGAAAGTATTGCTATTATTATACCGTGTTTATACAGTTTCTGCGTGTTCTAGCAGTTAGTACACAGTACTAAAACAAGACTGCATATTAGCAAACAGAAAAAGGGGTTTGCAATTAGAGACGCTCAACTTTTTTAAAAGGCGTTCTCAGGCTGGTGGGCAGAACTGGCTCCGTGATACAGACATTGGGAAAAAGATCCTGAACTTTAGAAGGAATTGATTGAGCAAACCGGTCCGGACCATTTTCAGGCTGAATGGAAACATTTTAGTTTTCTAATGCAAATGTCAAATCTCAAACCTCCAAATGGGAACAGTGAATCTCAAACTATAAAATAAGTTCAAATAGAAATACGATTACATTTCCAATAGGTTCCAATATTTGGTGCATTCTATAGGAAAACATGGGTGTGATATGTGTGGTGAGATGATGGCACGGATTGCATTCTGGTCCAGCCAATGGGAGACTGTGCTTAGAGGGTCCGTATGATCCCGTCACAGAGCAGGGGGTCAGAGGGATGTTTGAGTATAGGAAGAGAATACAGATTACAGGGCGCTGTGTAGCGGCTGCATGAACGCATGATAAACAATGAAAGCGGCCGTCTGCATTTGGGTAATCCTACCAGATGGATATTTATTTATTAGCAATTATTTCTATAGCGTCTGCATATTCCATTGCACTTTATAATCGGGAACAAAACTAGTGATGAGCGGGTTCGGTTCCTCGGAAACCGAACCCCCCCGAACTTCACCCATTTTACACGGGTCTGACGCATACTCGGATTCTCCCGTATGTCTCGGTTAACCCGAGCACACCCGAACGTCATCATCCCGCTGTCGGATTCTCGCGAGGTTCGGATTCTATATAAGGAGCTGCGCGTCGCCGACATTTTCACTCGTGCATTGGAAATGTTAGGGAGAGGACGTGGCTGGCGTCCTCTACGTTTGTGCTTATTGCTTAATTGTGGGGACTGGGGAGCAACTGTATTATATAGGAGGAGTACAGTGCAGAGTTTTGCTGATCAGTGACCACCAGTTTTATCCGTTCTCTGCCTGAAACACGCTCCATATCTGTGCTCAGTGTGCTGCATATATCTGTGCTCACACTGCTTTATTGTGGGTACTGGGGACCACCAGTATATTATATAGGAGGAGTACAGTGCAGAGTTTTGCTGACCAGTGACCACCAGTATATATAGCAGTACGGTACGGAAGGCCACTGCTCTACCTACCTCTGTGTCGTCAAGTATACTATCCATCTAGATTCTATACCTGTGGTGCATTTTAGTTTTGCAGTTTGCTGATAGTGACCACCAGTATATATAGCAGTACGGGGGGTAATTCCATTTCCAAGTTGATCGCAGCAGGATTTTTGTTAGCAATTGGGCAAAACCATGTGCACTGCAGGGGAGGCAGATATAACATGTGCAGAGAGAGTTAGATTTGGGTGGGGTGTGTTCAATCTGCAATCTAATTTGCAGTGTAAAAATAAAGCAGCCAGTATTTACCCTGCACAGAAATAAAATAACCCACCCAAATCTAACTCTCTCTGCAAATGTTATATCTGCCCCCCCTGCAGTGCACATGGTTTTGCCCAATTGCTATCAAAATCCCCCTGCGATCAACTTGGAATTACCCCCACGGTACGGAAGGCCACTGCTCTACCTACCTCTGTGTCGTCAAGTATACTATCCATCCATACCTGTGGTGCATTTCAGTTGTGCGCAGTATATATAGTAGTTGGCCATTACTATTGATACTGTCATATAATTCCACACATTAAAAAAATGGAGAACAAAAATGTGGAGGTTAAAATAGGGAAAGATCAAGATCCACTTTCACCTCGTGCTGAAGCTGCTGCCACTAGTCATGGCCGAGACGATGAAATGCCATCAACGTCGTCTGCCAAGGCCGATGCCCAATGTCATAGTAGAGAGCATGTAAAATCCAAAAAACAAAAGTTCAGTAAAATGACCCAAAAATCTAAATTGAAAGCGTCTGATGAGAAGCGTAAACTTGCCAATATGCCATTTACGACACGGAGTGGCAAGGAACGGCTGAGGCCCTGGCCTATGTTCATGGCTAGTGGTTCAGCTTCACATGAGGATGGAAGCACTCATCCTCTCGCTAGAAAACTGCAGTGCCACTCCTAGATGGGCCAGGTGTTTGTGTCGGCCACTTGGGTCGCTTAGCTTAGTCACACAGCTACTTCATTGCGCCTCTTTTTTTCTTTGCATCATGTGCTGTTTGGGGACTATTTTTTTGAAGTGCCATCCTGCCTGACACTGCAGTGCCACTCCTAGATGGGCCAGGTGTTTGTGTCGGCCACTTGGGTCGCTTAGCTTAGTCACACAGCTACCTCATTGCGACTCTTTTTCTTTGCATCATGTGCTGTTTGGGGACTATTTTTTTGAAGTGCCATCCTGTCTGACACTGCAGTGCCACTCCTAGATGGGCCAGGTGTTTGTGTCGGCCACTTGGGTCGCTTAGCTTAGTCACACAGCTACCTCATTGCGACTCTTTTTTTCTTTGCATCATGTGCTGTTTGGGGACTATTTTTTTGAAGTGCCATCCTGCCTGACACTGCAGTGCCACTCCTAGATGGGCCCGGTGTTTGTGTCGGCCACTAGGGTCGCTTATCTTACTCACACAGCTACCTCCATTGCGCCTCTTTTTTTCTTTGCGTCATGTGCTGTTTGGGGAGGGTTTTTTGGAAGGGACATCCTGCGTGACACTGCAGTGCCACTCCTAGATGGGCCCGGTGTTTGTGTCGGCCACTTGTGTTGCTTAGCTTAGTCATCCAGCGACCTCGGTGCAAATTTTAGGACTAAAAATAATATTGTGAGGTGTTCAGAATAGACTGAAAATGAGTGTAAATTATGGTTATTGAGGTTAATAATACTATGGGATCAAAATGACCCCCAAATTCTATGATTTAAGCTGTTTTTGAGGTTTTTTTGTAAAAAAACACCCGAATCCAAAACACACCCGAATCAGACAAAAAATTTCTGGGAGGTTTTGGCAAAACGCGTCCGAATCCAAAACACGGCCACGGAACCGAATCCAAAACCAAAACACAAAACCTGAAAAATTTCCAGTGCACATCTCTAAACAAAACAGTAACAGAACAGTAATAAATGAAGACTGGGTAATAACAGGCAGATAAAGAGGTAAGAGGGTCCTGCTCGGAGGCTCACTCTCTATAAGAAGCCCCCTCATACAGCAATTTAGGGGCAAAACGCAGGATTTTCAGAGCGGGGTTTCCAAATACTTTCATTTCAAATCAAAGAAAAACAAAAGGCTCTTGTTTCAGTTAGCCTAAACCTAATCCACCCCCCCCCCCACCCCACACATTCATATGGGTTCCGGTAAGAATCCGACGCCGGAATACCGACAACTGCTCAAAATGCCCACGCCAGCATCCCAAACGAGATCACAATCCAGGCGTCGGCATCCTGACAGCTGGGATCACAAACAAGTGACAGGCTGCCAGGGGAGGGGTTAGGTTAGGGCATCACCGGGGAGGACTAGGTTTAGGCTGCAGGGGGAGGGTTAGGGTTAGGCTGCAGGAAGGGGGGGTTAGGTTTGGGCACCACCAGGGAGAACTAGGTTTGGGCTGCGGGGGAGTGGGGGGGGGGGGGGGGGATTAGGTTTAGGCTGTGGTAAGGGAGGGTTCACATACTTACCAGTCAGATTTCTAACCATCAGGATACCGCGGACGGTATTCTGACCGCCGGCATCCCAACCCAACCCATTCATATTACCCTACTTTAACCACTTGCCTCGTATGGCGACATCAGATGCGACGACGCCTGCAAGTGCTTTATCTGACCTGGTCACACAGGATGCGACCAGTCAGATATACAACGTGTGCAGCTGCAGGGAAGAGACACTTCCCTCCGCTGCCGCCGTCTCCGCGTCCTCCCCCAGTGTTTGCCGTGCTGCCGATCACTGCTGATTGGCCAGCACGGCAGGACCCCCGCTCTCAGCGGCTGCAGACAATAGCAGCCGCTGGGGTAATGTAAATCAAGCATCCCCTGTGTGCCTGGTGGCTGTCCCTGCTGTTAAAAGGAATGTCGCAATATTTCCGATGTTCCAATGGTGCCAACCGATGTTCCGAAAAGAACAATAAAAAAAAAAAAATGTTTTTTACTGAAATCATTTTGGATTCATGTTCTTCACCTAATTCACTTATAAAAAAAAAAGAAAAAAAGAAAATCATTCTTGAACAAAAACATAAGTACAACCATTACAGTGGCCATTTTGTTGAAGGCACAGTTCATTAAAATATAAGCCGATCCCAACAATTAG
Source organism: Pseudophryne corroboree (assembly GCF_028390025.1). NCBI lineage: Eukaryota > Metazoa > Chordata > Amphibia > Anura > Myobatrachidae > Pseudophryne > Pseudophryne corroboree. Next base: position 1,040,050,552 of record NC_086445.1, read on the forward strand.
TCACTTTGTGGACAAAGGTTGGTATTAGCCCTGATGGTGTGCCACTCCCATCCAAGCCTAATGTCTCATGTAGGGACGCAGCCACACAAAATCACTGGCAAAAGATGGCGCTGGCCACTAGAGTGTCTTTGTTAATCTATGTGCGCCGCCATCTTACCAAATAGCTTACCGGGGAGATGGCGCCGCCACCGACCACACTACAGATGTACCTGCAGCAGCCTGGGCCGGGCAATTTGTACCCTCCCCCCCCCCCTCTCTTGGCGCCACTGGTCTCATGCAAAACAAAAACATAGGGTCCGTGAAAAGCCTTTAAAAGGTACACTTATAAGGGATTATAAGTAAAGGGTTCTGGGGAATGGAAAACCCCCCTAAGTGTGCCCCTGAGGTGGTGATTTGGTACAATAACCCGGACCCTGGGGAGATCATGAAGGCGGTTCAAAGATTTGACATACTTGTCTAGATAGGTGAGCATTCATGGAACACAAGCAAGTTTGGAGACTAGGGGGGAAATTTATTAAAGGCTGTTTTTAATTGATTTTCTATCAGTCTAAAACTGCATAAATCGATGCGTTTCAGGGGCTAAAATGCACATTAACTAAGACGATATTTATTTACATGTTAGTAAATGGACGATTTAGCCCCTGAAACACGTGGATTTAAATTGATTTAAAATCAACTAAAATTGACCTTTAGTAACTTTACCCCTAGAAGTCTTGCGGTGCGAAGGAGGGCATTCCACAGAGTGGGAGCAGCCCCCCCAAAACAGTCCTGGAACTGGGACTGAGGAACGGGTGTGGATGAGTGACGCAGGTCTTGCGCAGACTGGAGGGGTCCAGCTGGGAGACATTTTGGGACGAGTGAAGAGACGTATGTTGGTGTGGTGATGCTTTTTAGGTTAGTATAAGCAATTTATATTTCACTCGGTAATGTAAAGGCCACCGATGTAAGGACTGACCACGCTGAGCAGCCGCAGAACATTCCGCAAGGTGACTCAGTCCCGCTGCTGCAACCAAGAAAGATCCACTTGTCATTGGAACTAAAACTTTTGTCGTACTATCACCTGATAATAGAAGTGTTCCGTCCGTGGAAGGAGACATGCGATTGGCTCGCTGTAACGGGGAAGCACAGAGTTTGCTCTTGCGACAAATTCCCTTGCGTTAGTAACAAGCGCTCGTTATCTCACATTTCAGTCTGTTATTTTTCAGAGCGCGTCACCTGTAAGAGAAATAGGACTGATATTAGGAGTATGATACTTTCTGCCTAGTGGAGATTTATTATATAAATGAACATACATTTGTTCCTCTCTCTGGGGCAGCCTGCATCTGTGAGGGGAGACTAATCCTCCGTAATGACACAGTGTGTGAGGTGTTAATTGGCTGAGTGCTTGTCTCTCATTCTCCCAGGAGCTGCTGGATGATCTCTATGAGGATTTTGGGAGATAAAACCTGTTTGCTTTAGTTGTCTGTGATCACAGCGCTCTTCAAACAAAGCTCTCCACAGCCATTGTGTCACCAGAGTGCTCCGAGACCAATCAGCCCCGGTCCCTGCATCCAGAGCAGACACTGTAACACACACACACACACACACACACACACACACACACGTCCCTATACCCAGAGTACACGCTGTGCAATGCACCAGTCCCCATACCCAGAGTACACGCTGTGCAATGCACCAATCCTCACATCCAGAGTACACGCTGTGCAACGCACCAGTCCCCATACCCAAAGTACACGCTGTGCAATGCACCAGTCCCCATGCCCAGAGTACACGCTGTGCAATGTACCAGTCCTCACATCCAGAGTACACGCTGTGCAATGCACCAGTCCCCATACCCAGAGTACACGCTGTGCAATGTACCAGTCCTCACATCCAGAGTACACGCTGTGCAATGCACCAGTCCTCACAGCCAGAGTACACGCTGTGCAATGCACCAGTCCTCACAGCCAGAGTACACGCTATGCAATGCACCAGTCCTCACACCCATAGTACACGCTGTGCAATGCACCAGTCCTCACAGCCAGAGTACACGCTGTGCAATGCACCAGTCCTCACGCCAGAGTACACGCTGTGCAATGCACCAGTCCTCACACCCAGAATACACGCTGTGCAATGCACCAGTCCTCACACCCAGAGTACACGCTGTGCAATGCACCAGTCCCCACACCCAGAGTACACGCTGTGCAATGCACCAGTCCTCACACCCAGCGTACACGCTGTGCAATGTACCAGTCCCCATACCTAGAGTACACGCTGTGCAATGTACCAGTCCTCACACCCAGAGTACACGCTGTGCAATGCACCAGTCCTCACACCCAGAATACACGCTGTGCAATGCACCAGTCCTCACACCCAGAATACACGCTGTGCAATGCACCAGTCCTCACACCCAGAATACACGCTGTGCAATGCACCAGTCCTCACACCCAGAATACACGCTGTGCAATGCACCAGTCCTCACACCAGAATAGACGCTGTGCAATGCACCAGTCCTCTCACCCAGAATACACGCTGTGCAATGCACCAGTCCTCTCACCAGAATACACGCTGTGCAATGCACCAGTCCTCACACCAGAATACACGCTGTGCAATGCACCAGTCCTCACACCAGAATACACGCTGTGCAATGCACCAGTCCTCACACCAGAATACACGCTGTGCAATGCACCAGTCCTCACACCAGAATACACGCTGTGCAATGCACCAGTCCCCACACCCAGAATACACGCTGTGCAATGCACCAGTCCTCACACCAGAATACACGCTGTGCAATGCACCAGTCCTCACACCCAGCGTACACGCTGTGCAATGCACCAGTCCTCACACCCAGAGTACACGCTGTGCAATGCACCAGTCCCCATACCCAGAGTACACGCTGTGCAATGCACCAGTCCTCACACCCAGAGTACACGCTGTGCAATGCACCAGTCCTCACACCCAGAGTACACGCTGTGCAATGCACCAGTCCTCACACCCAGAGTACACGCTGTGCAATGCACCAGTCCTCACACCCAGAGTACACGCTGTGCAATGCACCAGTCCTCACACCCAGAGTACACGCTGTGCAATGCACCAGTCCTCACACCCAGAGTACACGCTGTGCAATGCACCAGTCCTCACACCCAGAGTACACGCTGTGCAATGCACCAGTCCTCACACCCAGAGTACACGCTGTGCAATCCACCAGTCCTCAACATTTGCTTACCATCACTGCCCACCTGCTTCTCTTCTGCGGGCATCTCCCGGAGAGATTACAAATGTCTGCTAGTATGCAGGTACCTGGCCTCAGTGAAACACCTGCCTGTAGCATACCAATAGACCACAGGTTCTCAAACTCGGTCCTCAGGACCCCACACTGTGCATGTTTTGCAGGTCTCCTCACAGAATCACAAATGACATAATTAGCTCGACCTATGGACCTTTTAAAATGTGTCAGTGAGTAATACACCTGTGCACTTGCTGGGTTACCTGCAAAACATGCACTGTGTGGGGTCCTGAGGACCGAGTTTGAGAACCTCTGCAATAGACCATCCAGGTTTGTTCATCCTGCTGAGTGGAATTTACTAAATAAAGTTATGAGAACATCAAGGTCAGAGGAATAACTTCCACCTTACAGTGTGTCTCTGTTGAGGACTCCATTTTTCTGGAGACCAGATGCACTGAAGCCTAATGCACTGGAGACAATGGGCCTAATTCAGACCTGATCGTAGCAGCAAATTTGTTAGCAGTTGGGCAAAACCATGTGCACTGCAGGAGGGGCAGATGTAACATGTGCAGAGAGCGTTAGATTTGGGGCGGGGTGTGTTCAAACTGAAATCTAAATTGCAGTGTACAATAAAGCAGCCAGTATTTACCCTGCACAGAAACAAAATAACCCACCCAAATCTAACTCTCTCTGCACATGTTACATCTGCCCCTCCCCTGCAGTGCACATGGTTTTGCCCAACTGCTAACAAATTTGCTGCTACGATCACATACCTCCCAACTTTGCGGACTGCCGAGGAGGGACACCTAAGCGCGGCGAAGGTGCGCGTCCGAAATTAGGGGTCATGGCCTATCGGAAAGGGGGCGTGGCCTCGCAACAAGTGCCGCAATTGTAAGCTACAACCTCGTTTTCGTCATTATGGGGGCACGGACAACGCTGAGTGAGCTGCTGGCATGCCCCCTGTCCCTCTCTGCCAGGAATAGACGCTCTGCGCATGCGCACAGCATCTATTCACCGCTGCTCTGCTCAGAGCAGCGAGTGACAGGGGGGGATCTCCCAACTGCCCCCCCACCCGCGGGACACTGCGACCCGCGGGTGGGACAGCGGGATAGACCGTGAAAAGCAGGACTGTCCCACCAAAATCGGGACAGTTGGGAAGTATGCGATCAGGTCTGAATTAGGCCCAATATCATTGCTGCAATTGATCACCAAGTGGTGAGTGAGTGAGAGGAGAACACCCAAATAAGTGTCCATATATTATATAGCCACACCTGACCTGATGGATGTACACTGCTCAAAAAAATAAAGGGAACACTTAACACAATGTCAATCACACTTCTGTGAAATCAAACTGTCCACTTAGGAAGCAACACTGACTGACAATCAATTTCACATGCTGTTGTGCAAATGGAATAGACAACAGGTGGGAATTATAGGCAATTAGCAAGGCCCCCCCAATAAAGGAGTTGTTCTGCAGGTGGTGACCACAGACCACTTCTCAGCTCCTATGCTTTCTGGCTGATGTTTTGGTCACTTTTGAAAGCTGGCGGTGCTTTCCCTCTAGTGGTAGCATGAGACGGAGTCTACAACCCACACAAGTGGCTCAGGTAGTGCAGCTCATCCAGGATGGCACATTAATGCGACCTGTGGCAAGAAGGTTTGCTGTGTCTGTCAGCGTAGTGTCCAGAGCATGGAGGCGCTACCAGGAGACAGGCCAGTTCATCAGGAGACGTGGAGGAGGCCGTAGGAGGGCAACAACCCAGCAGCAGGACCGCTACCTCCGCCTTTGTGCAAGGAGGAACAGGAGGAGCACTGCCAGAGCCCTGCAAAATGACCTCCAGCAAGCCACAAATGTGCATGTGTCTACGCAAACGATCAGAAACAGACTCCATGAGGGTGGTATGAGGGCCCGACGTCCACAGGTGGGGGTTGTGCTTACAGCCCAACACCGTGCAGGACGTTTGGCATTTGCCAGAGAACACCAAGATTGTCAAATTCGCCACTGGCGCCCTGTGCTCTTCACAGATGAAAGCAGGTTCTCACTGAGCACATGTGACAGACGTGACAGAGTCTGGAGACGCCAAGGAGAACATTCTGCTGCCTGCAACATCCTCCAGCATGACCGGTTTGGCAGTGGGTCAGTAATGTTGTGGGGTGGCATTTCTTTGGGGGGGCCGCACAGCCCTCCATGTGCTCGCCAGAGGTAGCCTGACTGCCATTAGGTACCGAGATGAGATCCTCAGACCCCTTGTGAGACCATATGCTGGTGCGGTTGGCCCTGGGTTCCTCCTAATGCAAGACAATGCTAGACCTCATGTGGCTAGAGTGTGTCAGCAGTTCCTGCAAGACGAAGGCATTGATGCTATGGACTGGCCCGCCCGTTCCCCAGACCTGAATCCAATTGAGCACATCTGGGACATCATGTCTCACTCCATCCACCAACGCCACGTTGCACCACAGACTGTCCAGGAGTTGGCGGATGCTTTAGTCCAGGTCTGGGAGGAGATCCCTCAGGAGACCATCAGCCACCTCATCAGGAGCATGCCCAGGCGTTGTAGGGAGGTCATACAGGCACGTGGAGGCCACACACACTACTGAGCCTCATTGTGACTTGTTTTAAGGACATTACATCAAAGTGGGATCAGCCTGTAGTGTGTTTTTCCACTTTAATTTTGAGTGACTCCAAATCTAGACCTCCATGGGTTAATAAATTTGATTTCCATTGATAATTTTTGTGTTATTTTGCTGTCAGCACATTCAACTATGTAAAGAACAAAGTATTTAATAAGAATATTTCATTTATTCAGATCTAGGATGTGTTATTTTAGTGTTCCCTTTATATTTTTGAGCAGTGTATATATGTAAGGAGAAAGATAAAATACTGTCATGTTTCAAATCCATCCTGTAGCATGGCAGTGACATATTCCAGATTTTGGCAGGACTGTCCTGCTTTTCCACCCACGGGCCGCAGTGTCCCACGGTGGTGGTGGTGGGGAATTCAGAGGCTCATGTCACTCGCTGCCCTGCCGACGCCGTGTGCGGGGGGGTGGGGGGGGACACATTTGCCCCACGGCTACCTTCGATGATGGAAAACAATCTGCATTTCCACCATCGATGGTAAAACTATTCAATACTGTAATCCACAGGTTCTCAAACTCTGTCCTCAGGACCCCACACAGTGCATGTTTTACAGGTTTCCTCACAGAATTGTGAAATCATTTTCTCCACCTGTGGACCTTTTAGAATGTGTCAGTGAGTAATTAATACACCTGTGCACCTGCTGGGTTACCTGCAAAACATGCACTGTGTGGGGTGCTGAGGACCGAGTTTGAGAACCTGTGCTGTAATCAAACCTCCCAACATGACCCTATCCAGGAGGACACAATGCTCTGCTCCTGGACTTCCCTCTTACTGTATGATTGCCATCACCTGTGCTGAAACACCTTTCTTATCCATTAACCTGTTCAACACAGGTGCCGGCAATCATACAGTACAGTAAGAGGGAAGAGCAGGAGCAGAGCATTGTGTCCTCCTGGAGAGGTCATGTTGGGAGGTATGACATAGGTATGAGCACTGGGTCAGTATTAGGGTACAGCACAGGTGATGGTAATCATACAGTAAGAGGGAAGAGCAGGAGCAGAGCATTGTGTCCTCCTGGAGAGGTCATATTGGGTGGTATGACATAAGTATGAGCACTGGGTCAGTATTAGGGTACAGCACAGGTGATGGTAATCATACAGTAAGAGGGATGTCCAGGAGCAGAGCATTGTGTCCTCCTGGAGAGGTCATATTGGGAAGTATGACATAGGTATGAGCACTGGGTCAGTATTAGATACAGCACAGGTGATGGTAATGAATAATACAGTAAGAGGGAAGAGCAGGAGCAGAGCATTGTGTCCTCCTGGAGAGGTCATATAGGGTGGTATGACATAGGTATGAGCACTGGGTCAGTATTAGGGTACAGCACAGGTGATGGTAATGATACAGTAAGAGGGATGTCCAGGAGCAGAGCATTGTGTCCTCCTGGAGAGGTCATATTGGGAAGTATGACATAGGTATGAGCACTGGGTCAGTATTACGGTACAGCACAGGTGATGGTAATCATACAGTAAGAGGGAAGAGCAGGAGCAGAGCATTGTGTCCTCCTGGAGAGGTAATGTTGGGAGGTATGACATAGGTATGAGCACTGGGTCAGTATTAGGGTACAGCACAGGTGATGGTAATCATACAGTAAGAGGGAAGAGCAGGAGCAGAGCATTGTGTCCCTCCTGGAGAGGTCATGTTGGAAGGTATGACACAGGTATGAGCACTGGGTCAGTATTAGGGTACAGCACAGGTGATGGTAATCATACAGTAAGAGGGAAGAGCAGGAGCAGAGCATTGTGTCCTCCTGGAGAGGTCATGTTGGGAGGTATGACATAGGTATGAGTACTGGGTTAGTATTAGGGTACAGCACAGGTGATGGTAATCATGCAGTAAGAGGGAAGAGCAGGAGCAGAGCATTGTGTCCTCCTGGAGAGGTCATGTTGGGAGGTATGACATAGGTATGAGCACTGGGTCAGTATTACGGTACAGCACAGGTGATGGTAATCATACAGTAAGAGGGAAGAGCAGGAGCAGAGCATTGTGTCCTCCTGGAGAGGTCATGTTGGGAGGTATGACATAGGTATGAGCACTGGGTCAGTATTAGGGTACAGCACAGGTGATGGTAATCATACAGTAAGAGGGAAGAGCAGGAGCAGAGCATTGTGTCCTCCTGGAGAGGTCATATTGGGTGGTATGACATAAGTATGAGCACTGGGTCAGTATTACGGTACAGCACAGGTGATGGTAATCATACAGTAAGAGGGATGTCCAGGAGCAGAGCATTGTGTCCTCCTGGAGAGGTCATATTGGGAAGTATGACATAGGTATGAGCACTGGGTCAGTATTAGATACAGCACAGGTGATGGTAATGAATAATACAGTAAGAGGGAAGAGCAGGAGCAGAGCATTGTGTCCTCCTGGAGAGGTCATATAGGGTGGTATGACATAGGTATGAGCACTGGGTCAGTATTAGGGTACAGCACAGGTGATGGTAATGATACAGTAAGAGGGATGTCCAGGAGCAGAGCATTGTGTCCTCCTGGAGAGGTCATATTGGGAAGTATGACATAGGTATGAGCACTGGGTCAGTATTACGGTACAGCACAGGTGATGGTAATCATACAGTAAGAGGGAAGAGCAGGAGCAGAGCATTGTGTCCTCCTGGAGAGGTAATGTTGGGAGGTATGACATAGGTATGAGCACTGGGTCAGTATTAGGGTACAGCACAGGTGATGGTAATCATACAGTAAGAGGGAAGAGCAGGAGCAGAGCATTGTGTCCCTCCTGGAGAGGTCATGTTGGAAGGTATGACACAGGTATGAGCACTGGGTCAGTATTAGGGTACAGCACAGGTGATGGTAATCATACAGTAAGAGGGAAGAGCAGGAGCAGAGCATTGTGTCCTCCTGGAGAGGTCATGTTGGGAGGTATGACAAAGGTATGAGTACTGGGTTAGTATTAGGGTACAGCACAGGTGATGGTAATCATGCAGTAAGAGGGAAGAGCAGGAGCAGAGCATTGTGTCCTCCTGGAGAGGTCATGTTGGGAGGTATGACATAGGTATGAGCACTGGGTCAGTATTACGGTACAGCACAGGTGATGGTAATCATACAGTAAGAGGGAAGAGCAGGAGCAGAGCATTGTGTCCTCCTGGAGAGGTCATGTTGGGAGGTATGACATAGGTATGAGCACTGGGTCAGTATTAGGGTACAGCACAGGTGATGGTAATCATACAGTAAGAGGGAAGAGCAGGAGCAGAGCATTGTGTCCTCCTGGAGAGGTCATGTTGGGAGGTATGACATAGGTATGAGTACTGGGTTAGTATTAGGGTACAGCACAGGTGATGGTAATCATACAGTAAGAGGGAAGAGCAGGAGCAGAGCATTGTGTCCTCCTGGAGAGGTCATGTTGGGAGGTATGACATAGGTATGAGCACTGGGTCAGTATTACGGTACAGCACAGGTGATGGTAATCATACAGTAAGAGGGAAGAGCAGGAGCAGAGCATTGTGTCCTCCTGGAGAGGTCATGTTGGGAGGTATGACATAGGTATGAGCACTGGGTCAGTATTAGGATACAGCACAGGTTATGGTAATCATACAGTAAGAGGGAAGAGCAGGAGCAGAGCATTGTGTCCTCCTGGAGAGGTCATGTTGGGAGGTATGACATAGGTATGAGCACTGGGTCAGTATTAGGGTACAGCACAGGTGATGGTAATCATACAGTAAGAGGGAAGAGCAGGAGCAGAGCATTGTGTCCTCCTGGAGAGGTCATGTTGGGAGGTATGACATAGGTATGAGCACTGGGTCAGTATTAGGGTACAGCACAGGTGATGGTAATCATACAGTAAGAGGGAAGAGCAGGAGCAGAGCATTGTGTCCTCCTGGAGAAGTCATGTTGGGAGGTATGACATAGGTATGAGCACTGGGTCAGTATTAGGGTACAGCACAGGTGATGGTAATCATACAGTAAGAGGGAAGAGCAGGAGCAGAGCATTGTGTTCTCCTGGAGAGGTCATGTTGGGAGGTATGACATAGGTATGAGCACTGGGTCAGTATTAGGGTACAGCACAGGTGATGGTAATCATACAGTAAGAGGGAAGAGCAGGAGCAGAGCATTGTGTCCTCCTGGAGAGGTCATGTTGGTAGGTATGACATAGGTATGAGCACTGGGTCAGTATTATGGTACAGCACAGGTGATGGTAATCATACAGTAAGAGGGAAGAGCAGGAGCAGAGCATTGTGTCCTCCTGGAGAGGTCATGTTGGGAGGTATGCTGTAATCAATATCAGCGCACAGTTGCACCAGCGCTGTGTTTGGTGGAAGAGAAGTTGATTATGTGTCTAAGTAAATGCCCCTTGGTTGCCAGGCCTGGTCATGGCCTGAGGTATAGGTGAAGTGTTGTGTTCATACTAGTCAGGGTTCTCCTCTATTGTTGTGTGCGTGGGTTTCCTGCCGTCACATTTTCCAGAGACTTGCAGCTGATTCTGCTGGAATGTGACCTTTTTCGGGATTCCTAAGCACTGTCTCACTTTACAGGCGGTGCTGCATTATCAGTGTGTGTCTGTTAGCTGCCTGTCGCCTACACACGGTGGATAGTGGCAGCCCATTTTTTGGGGTTGCATCAATATTCACAATACTGTAGCCTTGTAATGCACTAGGGCCTGGGTCTGTGTAGAGACTGGTCCACGTAGCGCAGTCCACAGCCGTACCAGACTGTGCGCGACAGAGCCAACCTTAGGCATAGGCAAACTAGGCAAATGCCTAGGGCATTTGGTATGCTTATGAGCACCAGCAGCTTCTGCTGATTAAAATGATATGCGGCATGCCTATATTCTGTGTGTGGCTGTATCTGCATACGAAATGCTACGTTGCGTGTATTCCTGGAAATCACTGTAATATAGCATTTCGTATGCACAATTCCTGCAGAACTAGCAGCGGTGCTAGGGGGCACCAGCCAAAATCTTGCCTAGGGCATCATATTGGTTAGGGCCGGCTCTGGTGTGCTGTCATGTGTGGTCTCCACTTAAATGGCAGCCGGAAACAAGATTGGTGTCCGGGACACCGTGTATGCCTTTAGAACATTGGTGGCACGGGCACAATGTGGCAACCTTGCCTTAAGTACCAAGCTATCTACTCCTGCCCTTGACAAGTGACAATACTGTGTGCCTCATGCCTCAGTTGAATGAATAGGTTGCTTATTGGCACAGCTAATGGTAGAGTCGTAGTGCAACAGAGGGTGCAGAGTATAACCCCTCCTGCCATTTGATTGGTGGATAACCAGCGCATAGTGGCTGACTTTATGAATGGCAGGTACCGGGCGGCACTGGGGGACTCTTCCCGGCAGCCGGATGCTCCTCCTGGAATCTCCACTCCAGGCTTTGTGGTGTAATGGTTAGCATTACTCCCTCTCAGCACTGAGGTCCTGAGTTCAATTCCAGACCAAGACATATAGGTGTGGAGTTTGTATGTACTCCACATGACTGGGTGTTCTTCCTACTACAATCCAAAAGTAGGTTAGCTGGCTACTGACAACAATTAACCGTGTGTGTACGGTGGCAGGGAATATAGAGTGTAAGCTCCACGGGGGGCCGGAACTGAAAGCGCAATGGAATGTGCTGCGCTCAACTGTTAATAAATAAATAATACGTGAGCGCTGTATAAGTAACAACTAATAAAAAAAAAATCCGTCCATTAGAAAACTAAACTTTAAAATCTGCTTATTCTTCACCCGGGGAACGTAAGAACAATCATTTGCAAATCATCTTATTATCAACTGGGTGAGGTGAATTTTCAGTGCAATTCTGTGCAATACTTCCCTATGAATGTGACAGTGTATGGAATGACAGGATTATAAGATGTTCTGCAGCAGCCGGCGCCGGCTGGGAGCCTCTCTGACTGGTGAGAAAGGTTCCTGGCGTTCCCTCTGCTATAAATCCCCTCACATCATTCCCAATGCCGCTCCATTTCATGGCACCTCGTGTAGGAGGTGTTGGGCGATGCACGTGGAGTCACTTAGTGCAAACATGAGGACGGGAACTCGCGCACGCGGAGTCTCCTCAGCTGCAGCGCTGCTCATTGCTACATGCAGGGTAATGGCTTCCAGATGAGGCTGTCATCCGTGTCCTAATTGTGAGCGGGCCACCCCAGCCTCAGTCTGCCCGGCACCTCAGGAACGCATCAGACACTTGGCCCCAGTCACATGGAGTGAGTGTGAAATACAATTCCAGGCGGGGGCCGCTGCCTGCAGAGTCTGGGAGTAATGAGGGGCTCATACAATAAAGATATGTATAGTAGACTTAGCATGTGTGAGCTCTGCCTCTATAACCTAGACAATGGCCGGGAGGCCTGGTTCTGCGCCGGAATCCATGTCCTATCATGCGATGGAGGCGTAGAGTAATGGCAGCGCTTATAATAGACTGAGGGGGAAGTTTCTGTTCTGTGAGATCGCACTGCACATGCTCAGAAAGCGTGCACATGCAAATGTGTTCTTGCCGGTGCCATAACTACCAACTGTCCCAATTTCCGCGGGGCAGTCCTGTTTTTGGGGCTCGGTACCGCTGTCCCACCCGCGGGCCGCAGTGTCCCGACTGGCCGAGAACCCGCACTTCATTACATCTGGCCCAGTATCTTCAAAATGGCTTCTCCAACAGTGCCACCTTCTCCAACAGTGCCACCTTCTCCAACAGTGCCACCTTCTCCAACAGTGCCTCCTTCTCCAACAGTGCCACCTTCTCCAACAGTGCCACCTTCTCCAACAGTGCCTCCAGGTTGTTTCCCTCTTCAGCACCTCTTTCTACAGACAGTGCCTCTATATTTCCTCCTTCTACAGTGCGTCATACTGCAGGTAGTGCCACCAAATTACATCCGTCTGCAATGCCTCTTTCTACAACCAGTGCCTCCAGATTACCTCCTTATCCAGTGCCTCCTTTTACAGTACAGACACTGTGCCTCATTCAGGTTCGATCGCTACTGAGCCTGGTTAACCTGAATTTTTACCATTCATTCACATCCGCTAACGTGTACTTACCGTTCATTCACATTATGTATAATATAATAAGTCCTGGGTATTGCAGCCTGTAGGACAAAGATGAAGTTTCACAAACACTCCAAAGAATCAATTAGTCTGAAAATAATATATATATTTTAGATATTTTCAGACTGAGCCATTCCTTCACTTTAGCGTACACATTTTATTAATTCATTCACTTCAGTTGACATTATGTTTTGGTTTTTTTCAAATGAATGATATTTACCATTTGTTCCCAGCAGACAACCAGCATGTTCTATCATCCATATTCAGTTGGATCCTGGTGAAAGTTTGTCACTCCTTGATGCCAGTTTCCTCTACACAGACCATCAAATGCAGAGACGTAAGTGAGGCCAGTGGCCACAGGAAGCCTGAGCCTCTCAGATGGTCCATCCCCCCTCCTATGTGCCCCCCCACCCCCCACCCCTCTCGCCATTCCATGTTTTACCGATTTTGGGATTAAGATATCCAGCAAATCTCTACATGTGGTAACTGATCCTGCATTATACAATAGAAATATAAAGCGTTCCCGGGGAAGTTCTTTCCAAACGTATTCCAGTTCCAGTCTTCTCTATAACAGAGTAACACAGCAACAGGACACAGTATGTATACCATGAGATCTGTGCCGGATGTCAGGAGCAGAGATTGGGCTCTTTTCAGTCGTCGTTCTCTTCTTCCTTTTTCAGGAGACCTGGACGTTGTGTAGCTCGCATGGAGAGTTGTTTAACAAATTACGGCAGCAGAGCGTTCTGTATCGCTGCGATATCCTGTGATACAGTACATTACGTCCCAGATTTATCAAGCCTTGGAGAGAGATTAATAGCACGGTGATAGAGTTTCAACCAATCAGCTCCTAACTGTCATGTTACAGGTTGTGTTTGAAAAATGACAGGAGCTGATTGGTTGGTACTTTATAACTGTACGATTTATCACTCTCCAAGGCTTGATAAAATAGAACCACTATAAACAGTTCCATGCCTTCACCTAATTTATCATTATCACTCAGGTGTTGAAAATGGAATCCACTTCCAGTTTATCACACAGCTTCAGTCCAGTTACCATTAGTCCCCCTTGGCTCACTTACAATTGTTCCCCAGTACCCTCTTCCTATTACTCACCGGGGCGGCTGGGACCTCCACGTCCCCTGCACTGCTTGGATCTCCGTGAGGGACCTTAATGGACACAGAATTGCGGAACATTACGATTGATCTTGGTAGCTTTATAAAGGGAGGTTTTATTAACCCACTGAATTTCCAATTCACCAATCCCACCAACAATATGGCCGCCCCCAGTCCCAGGGAAACATTTCTATGTGCACTACAGAAGCTAGAAGCCTATTTCTGGTAACAAGTAACAAACACGACTTAGCAGGGAGTGGGCAGCATGCATGGGTGTAGTTTAGTAGATTGCAGTGATACAACATTCCGTATCACTGCGGTTTCCTGTCATACAGTGCTGTATGTTATGAACAACTCTAAAAAAAGAGAGAATGGTGATAAATAAACCCCTAATTGTAATGTTGTTTTTTTTTGTTTTTTGTTTTTTTTGGGGGGGGGGGGGGGGGGGGTGGAGGGGCAGCGTCTTATAATTTTTTTTTTATTCATGCAAAAATGTACTATTAATGCGGGTATTTTACATGTATGTACAATTTGCTTTATGCCTCTTCTTTTAACATACCTTATTACATTATGGGGATCAATATGATTTGCCGGCGGACGGAATGCTGGCGGTGTCAATACCAACTGTACCCCCTGCTCCCCTACTCCCTAACCCTTCCTTTCTGCAGCCTAACCCTAACCTCACCCCTTAGTGCCTGACCATAACCTCCCCCCAGTGGTGCCTAAACCTATCCCCCTTTTCCCCTGCAGCCTAACCCTAACCCCCCCCCCCCCCCTTAGTGCCTGACCATAACCTCCCCCCGGTGGTGCCTAAACCTATCCCCCTCTTCCCCTGCAACCTAACCCTAACCTCCCCCCTTAGTGCTTGACCATAACCTCCCTCCGGTGGTGCCTAAACCTATCCCCCTCTTCCCCTGCAACCTAACCCTAACCTCCCCCCTTAGTGCTTGACCATAACCTCCCTCCGGTGGTGCCTAAACCTATCCCCCTCTTCCCCTGCAACCTAACCCTAACCTCCCCCCTTAGTGCCTGACCATAACCTCCCTCCGGTGGTGCCTAAACCTATCCCCCTCTTCCCCTGCAACCTAACCCTAACCCCCCCCCCCCCTTAGTGCCTGACCATAACCTCCCTCCGGTGGTGCCTAAACCTATCCCCCTCTTCCCCTGCAACCTAACCCTAACCTCCCCCCTTAGTGCTTGACCATAACCTCCCTCCGGTGGTGCCTAAACCTATCCCCCTCTTCCCCTGCAACTTAACCCTAACCTCCCCCCTTAGTGCCTGACCATAACATTTTCTCTTTTAACATGATTTGTTCTGAAATCAAACATTTGCAAACCCCCTTGGCGGAATCCGGTGTTTGACCACGGAGTGCTACCGCCAGGGTCTGTCTGCGGGTACAGTTACCCCTCCCAAAAAGATGATCCCTGTCATTAGTTACAAAACTTCCGAGACTTTCCTAAATGCCTTTTCTTGTTATCACATCAATGGTGGATCATAGGGAGGACTCACTGCCAGCTGCTCGCCGTCATTTGGTCAATGGCGTCAGTGTAACTCATACGACTAGAATAATGAGGTTACGTGTACGCTCTTCACACTTCTGACCAGAACAACCTGACCGGCCCTGCTGACACTACAAAAGGCAGGAACAGATCTGTGCCAGCAGAAACATAGAAACATAGAAACATAGAATTTGACGGCAGATAAGAACCACTTGGCCCATCTAGTCTGCCCCTTTTTTATTTTATCCTTTAGGTAATCTCAACCCTTTTTTAACCTTGATTCTTTGTAAGGATATTCATATGCCTGTCCCAAGCATGTTTAAATTGCCCTACAGTCTTAGCCTCTACCACCTCTGATGGGAGGCTATTCCACTTATCCACTACCCTTTCTGTGAAGTAATTTTTCCTTAAATTTCCCCTGAACCTCCCCCCCTCCAGTCTCAATGTATGCCCTCGAGTTCTAATACTTCTTTTCCTTTGAAGAATGTTTCCCTCCTGAACTTTGTTAAGACCCTTTATATATTTGAAAGTTTCTATCATGTCTCCCCTTTCCCTTCTCTCCTCCAAACTATACATGTTAAGATCTTTTAGCCTTTCCGGGTAAGTTTTGTGATGTAGGCCATGCACCATTTTAGTTGCCCTTCTTTGTACACTCTCTAATGTATTTATATCCTTCTGGAGATAGGGTCTCCAGAACTGGACACAGTATTCCAGATGGGGCCTTACCAATGACCTATACAGTGGCATTATCACTTCTTTTTTCCTGCTACTGATTCCTCTCCCAATGCAACCAAGCATCTGACTTGCCTTTCTCATTGCTTTGTTGCATTGCTTTCCTGCCTTCAAGTCACTTGAAATAGTGACTCCTAAATCTCTTTCCTCCTCAGTAGTTTCCATTATAGTACCCTTGATACTATACTTAGCCTTTGGGTTTTTGAGACCCAAGTGCATGATTTTGCATTTTTTAGCATTAAACTGTAGTTGCCACGTTCTTGACCATTTCTCAAGCCTACCTAGGTCATCAATCATTTGTTTGACCCCTCCCGGTGTGTCTACCCTGTTGCATATCTTTGTATCATCTGCAAAAAGGCATATCTTCCCTTCAATACCATCTGCAATGTCACCAACAAAGATATTAAAGAGAACTGGACCTAGTACAGATCCCTGGGGTACTCCACTGGTAACATTTCCCTCCATAGATTGCACTCCATTAACTACAACTGTCTGTTTCCTATCCTGCAACCAGGTTCTTATCCATTTCACTAATTTATAATCCACCCCCAGGCTTTCAAGTTTATTTAGCAGTCTGTGATGTGGGACAGTGTCAAATGCCTTACTAAAGTCTAGATATGCTACATCTACAGCTCCCCCTTGATCTATTATTTTCATCACAGAGTCAAAAAAGTCAATAAGATTTGTTTGGCATGATCTCCCACCAGTAAATCCATGCTGTTTTGGATCCTGTAAGTTGTTTGATTTAAGATATTCCACTACTCTTTCTTTTAATAGTTTTTCCATTACTTTCCCTACTACTGATGTAAGGCTTACTGGTCTGTAGTTACTTGCTTCTTCCTTGCTTCCACTTTTGTGCAGTGGAACTACATTTGCTCTTTTCCAGTCCTCTGGAATATCACCTGTATTTAGTGACTGGTTAAATAATTCTGTTAAAGGTGTAGCCAGGACATCTTTTAGCTCTTTGAGTATCCTTGGGTGTATTCCATCTGGTCCCATTGATTTATCCACTTTTAGTTTTGAAAGTTCTGTTAGGACCTTCTCCTCTGTAAATGTATTTTCATCTACCTTATTTTTATGAATGTCCTTGCAATTTAACTGTGGCCCCATCCCTTCTTCTGTAGTAAATACTGAGCAAAAATAATTATTTAGGTGATCTGCTATTGCCTTGTCTCCCTCCACCAAATGCCCACTCTCTGTCTTAAGTCTTATTATTCCTCCATTTGATTTTCTCCTTTCACTTATATACTTAAAAAAAGTTTTGCCCCCTTTATCTACTGACTGGGCCATTTTCTCCTCAGCTTCTGCCTTTGCACGTCTGATCACTTTCTTAGCATCCTTCCGTCTGTCCAGATACTCCTCTTTGTCGTTATTATTTTGAGTCTGTTTGTATTTCCTAAAAGCCATCTTTTTTGCTTTCACACTAGTTGATACTACTTTTGTGAACCACACTGGCTTCCTTTTCCTGGTGCTTTTCCTAACCATTTTGATACAAAGGTCTGTTACACTTAGTAATGCACTTTTAATTTTTTTCCACCTCTCCTGCACCCCTTCCAAGTTCCTCCAGTCTGCCAATGAATCACTTAAACATCTCCCCATTTTTGCAAAGTCTGCATTTCTAAAATCCAACACCTTTGTTTTTGTGTGAGAGGAGTTGGATCCTGTCTTTATACTAAACCATACTGCTTGATGATCACTGGATCCCAGGTGCTCACCCACATATATATCAGATATTCTATCACCATTTGTAAGAATTAGATCTAATATTGAGTCTTTGCGAGTGGGCTCCCTCACCAATTGCTTGAGAGATGCTCCCTGTAAGGAATGTAGAAATTTGCCACTTGTAGCTGAACTTGCAAAAGACCCCTCCCAATTTACATCAGGTAAATTAAAGTCTCCCATGATTATGACTTCTCCCTTAAATGCCATGTTGTTTTTTTCTCTGGGGTACTGACTGGCCGGGGCACATGAAGAGACTTTTATGGCGTCAGAACCGGAGATATTGATCGGTACAACGTGTATCTTTACTCATCTACCAAGCGTTGCACCTTTAAATGGGCACCATGTGTTGGCAGGGCAGAGAGAGAGTCTGCCCTCCCATCGGATACACTGGCACATTGAGACAGTCCAGAGAAGTCTGTGGGAGGCAGGCGGACAGGCCCTGTAGTGTGAGCGAAGCCAAGTTACATGGAGAGCCGGCCGTTATTGCACGCCAGGTGCCTCTCTCCCAGAATCCTCCGTTTGGCAGAAAGATAATAAAAACAGGGAATAAATTCAGGCAAAAGCTGAAAATAAAAACACATTTCTCTCTGCACCCCGGGCCTGTCCGGCAGACGTGGCCGGAAATAAAGAGTTGTGTTATTCTCTGCTGAGTGCAGAATTAGGTATCAGCCAGGAGGTGGAAGGGAAGACATAACACACAAGGAATGGCTGTTCTGTGGCCACTTGGCACTGGGCATCAGTGAGGTGGCATTGCCACAGGACCAGGCTAGAGTAGGCGTTCTCAGACTTATAGTACCTTCTTAGATTGGTACCCCGAGTGTGCATCCATGTTTATGTCATTTTGCGTTTGAACCCCTGCGCTGTAATCCATCCGATGCATCCCTGGAGTACACATGCCACATGCTAATAAGTTACAAGACTTCCAGCGCACTCACACAGTTGCCGCACGCCGCTTTGCGCCTTTATTCCCGGCTCAGGGCAATAGAACGTTGTGGTCACAGACCCCGGGGCTGTTTATTACCATAATGCGGTTATACCGCAGAATTTTATTCAATAGGCAAAAGTAAATCGCTCATCGCCGCAATTTATGAAGGAAATATCACCTGAGTATCCCTCGGCTGCTCCGCTGATACCGACCTGCAGCGGTAACGGTTAATTTACTGTGCCGCAGGGGCGGTCTCCGCAGAAATGGGCCTTCCTGGGCCAGGCAGCCGGACGCACCTGCCTAGCGGAACTGAAAGCCCGGGATAGGAATATGAAAAATAATAATAGAAAATGGTTTTAAAATAGATTAAAGATATATATGAGATACAAAATAAAGTTGAGCATAAAACAAAAGCTTTATTCAAATAATAATCCTGCAAATATTACCGCCATGGGAGTTAACCCTTAAGGTACATGGCTGAAGTGGATAAAACCCTATTGCCAGCAAACAAAACCCAACATTTTCAATGCCGGTAGAGATATTTTTGACTTTCGGTAAATGTGACCAACTGATAAGTCGAATTGAATGCTCCCCGTTGTGCTTATTTCTTTAAAAAAATAAATACAATCCAAGTAAATAGCTTCATAACCAGAGCGCCCCTCTTCCTTTCACCGCCCTGGTCACTTGTCAGAAGTGGTTTTGTTGTATGACGGATCTGCTGACACTTTACACCTCTCTTACACAAACACGCGTGTATCCCATGAGTGTCCGGCTGCCGGGAGAGATTCACACAAACACACTTAGTTCTGTGTCTCTAAGTACACACAGGGAAAGCTGCGTCTGTTGTTGCTCGCATCACAGGCGAAGCCAGAACTAAATAAACACAGGGCGCACCCGGGCCCAGCCGCGTCCATGTGTTTCCAATAATACCTCCTGATATATTTAGATGCAAATAACTGGGCTCCTACCCAGAGGGAGAGGAGGGTGGGAGAGGGCTGTAAACACCCAGGTGTGAAGGGTCCTCCTAAACCTTTAACCCTTCACCTCCAGCCACAGTGATATATAGCGCAATCTGGACAAGAATTACGCACAGCGCAGGCTGCGGACGCTCGATAAACATTGGCGGGCACCTGTAATTATTGTAATGTAGCCGCTAAAATAACTGTGGTGGCACAGCTGTGAAACGTACAGTACACAGAGATTTTGTGAAAGAGTTGGGGCTTGTGGGGGTGGTTGTGGGGGTTACGGGATTTTTCGAGTACCATGTACTGATGGGTAATATGTCCTCACAGTACAGTGTAGAAATGAGATGCAGGGGTGAGGACACCAAGTAGGGTCCAAGGATCTTGCCTAGTTTTATCATCTTCTACTGAGGACCACCAGGCATTCCAGGAAACTAGGAGTCACTGACACTTGGTTGAGCATCTCTGTTGTAGGCCACTAGTATTAATAAACTCACACTGCTATACCTACGTGAGGTCCAGGGCCTATGGAAGCAGTGTTGGCACCCTGGTTGCAGGGCCGGTTCTGGCTGTGGTTGTGCCCCGGGCTAAACTATAGGGGCGTGGCTTCACACGGGGGCGTGGTCAGTAACGCCCCCATTTGTGCCCCCTGTAGCGCCGCTGGAATAAATAAAAAATAAAAAGTATACTTACTATCCCCGTTCCTGATCCAGACCGCTGCAGACAGCCGCCGGCGCCGCTCTTCTCCTCGATCAGCATAGACACTAGAGGTCAATTATGACGTCATCGCGCACCGCACAGCAAAGGTCCCCTCCACGAAGGGAAACTAGACGTGTAGTCTGGTTCCCTTTAGAGCGGGGGACCAGCGGGGGGCACAGCGGCGGGGGTGACAGCGGTGGGCACAGCGGCGGGGGGGGCACAGTAGCGGATCTTGCCACGGTGCGGCACCCCGGGAAAAAGTCCTGCTTGCCCGTGGCAAGATCCGCTACTGCTGGTTGGCTCCCCGTCCTCAGAACACAGCGTCCCATCCCAACCCCACTCAGAGCTGGCACAAAATAGAAGAGGTCCCTTCTGTAAGATCTCTGCATGTGACATGCCGCCATTTTGTCAGCTGACCCAACATTTCTGAGATTACAGCCTATCAAATAGCTAGGAAAACCTGACGTCACTGAGGCAAACGTACATTCACAAGTAGATTGTCTGCTTTTTGCGGTTACAGATTGGGGAGATATCACCGTATATCTGTGAGGTATGGACGTGATCAGGACATTCTCTATATTTGTGCTGTAATTGTAGAAAAAAGGAAAACTAAACGCAACTTATTTTGAGGCACGAGGCCCGCAGGTAACCTCGCTGGGGTCCATCAGTGGCCCGCCACGCCTGTGTAGGCTGTGTGAGATCTAGTGACCAGCTTGGTGGTATGAGTCCATCTGTGTGGTGGAACTGCCACCATTGCGCTGTTAGTTACCTAGATAGAAGATGTTCAATGCTGGGACACACTTCACAGAAACGTCCTACATTCTGCACCGAGAAGCCACCCATTGCACCAGCCTGGAATCCGCAGTCACCGCCCAGAGACGGAACAATAATGGAAGTCACCCATGCTAAACCTACATTGGAAGAGCTGAAAGGATGATTGTTCCTTTGTTATTACTACAAGCGGTTTGCTCTGTATTTCCCTGTGATCAGCAGCCGGAGAGACTAGATAGGGTCTGTGGGCTGATAAAACCAGGTCACAGCCCACGAAGCTCCATCAGCCCAAGTTCCTGTGAGGTCTACAGGAGTCTATAAGCGCAGAATATCACACCTGGCCCTGAATAGGTGGCCATGACCACACCCGGCCCACACCCAGGGCACAACGTGTGAACACAAGCTGCACGCAGGCCGAGATAGCAATCAGAGATCAACAGGACGAGTCAGTCAGGGGAGAGGCAGATAAACAGTGATAAGTAACCAGCAAGGTGATGGAAATAAATAAAGGACTAGGGGTGGCACTGCGAACATTTAAGGAATTTACATCAGTTCCTGCCCCAGTGAAGCTCACAATCTATATTCTCGACTACACGGAGTCACATACACTAGGGTTAATCTCTGTTACCAGCCAATTAAATTATCTGCATGTGTTTTGGAGGGTAAGAGGAAACCAGAGAACCGGGAGAACATACAAACTCAACACAGATATGCAGTGACTGGGAATTGAACTCATAACCTCAGTGCTGCGAGGCAGTAATGCTAAGCACTACGCCAAATGTAATGAGGGGTGATTTGTCCAGATTAGGCTTTTGCGGTGTAAAAAGAAAGAAAAATGCCAGAAATCTCTGATTTGGACAATTAGCTGTTCTGTACATTTACCCCCTAGGAGTCTGTGTAATACTGGGGGGGGGTTATCCAATTAGACACGATAACCAGATCCACAATCGCGGCTAAAGTTATCGCACCTATCTCCCGAAAAATCAGCTTATCGCAGCTTGCGCACTCCCGTTTATCAATCCTATCCTATTGCAAAATGGCGATAACGGGATTCACGTGATAATTCTAGTCGGCAAAACCAGAGAAAAGTATAGGAGAAAATGGGGAAATCTGCCTGTACCCCCAAAAATCCTAATATAGGAAAACATTATATTAGTGGCCATAATAAAAGTATTTGGTGTAATTAAGGTGGTAATGCAGACCTGATAGCTGCTGTGCGTTTTTCGTACAGCGGGCGATCGGACACAAACTGCGCATGCGTATGCGCCGCAATGCGCAGGCGATTGTGAGGAGATTGACAGGAAGAGGGCGTTTGTGGGTGGCAACTGACCGTTTTCTGGGAATGGTTGGTAAAACGCAGGCGTGTCCAAGCGTTTGCAAGGAGGGTTCCTGACGTCAATTCCGGTCCCAGACAGGCTGACGTGATCGCAGCGGCTGAGTAAGTCCTGGGCTGCGCAGAGACTGCACAAGATCTGTTTGTACAGCTCTGCTACACATGCGATCGCACACTTGAACAGTGAAAATTAGTGATGTGCACCGGAAATTTTTCGGGTTTTGTGTTTTGGTTTTGGATTCGGTTCCGTGGCCGTGTTTTGGATTCGGACGCGTTTTGGCAAAACGTCCCTGAAAATTTTTTGTCGGATTCGGGTGTGTTTTGGATTCGGTTTGTTTTTTTTACTAAAAACCCTCAAAAACAGCTTAAATCATAGAATTTGGGGGTCATTTTGATCCCATAGTATTATTAACCTCAATAACCATAATTTCCACTCATTTTCAGTCTATTCTGAACACCTCACACCTCACAATATTATTTTTAGTCCTAAAATTTGCACCGAGGTCGCTGGATGACTAAGCTAAGCGACCCAAGTGGCCGACACAAACACCTGGCCCATCTAGGAGTGGCACTGCAGTGTCAGACAGGATGGCATTTCAAAAAAATAGTCCAGAAACAGCACATGATGCAAAGAAAAAAAGAGGCGCAATGAGGTAGCTGTGTGACTAAGCTAAGCGACCCAAGTGGCCGACACAAACACCTGACCCATCTAGGAGTGGCACTGCAGTGTCAGACAGGATGGCCCTTCAAAAAAATAGTCCCCAAACAGCACATGATGCAAAGAAAAAAAGAGGCGCAATGAGGTAGCTGTGTGACTAAGCTAAGCGACCCAAGTGGCCGACACAAACACCTGGCCCATCTAGGAGTGGCACTGCAGTTTTCTAGCGAGAGGATGAGTGCTTCCATCCTCATGTGAATTTGAACCACTAGCCATGAACATAGGCCAGGGCCTCAGCCGTTCCTTGCCACTCCGTGTCGTAAATGGCATATTGGCAAGTTTACGCTTTTCCTCAGACGCTTTTAATTTAGATTTTTGGGTCATTTTACTGAACTTTAGTGTTTTGGATTTTACATGCTCTCTACTATGACATTGGGCATCGGCCTTGGCAGACGACGTTGATGGCATTTCATCGTCTCGGCCATGACTAGTGGCAGCAGCTTCAGCACGAGGTGGAAGTGGATCTTGATCTTTCCCTATTTTACCCTCCACATTTTTGTTCTCCATTTTTTAATGTGTGGAATTATGTGCCAGTATCAATAGCAATGGCCTACTACTATATATACTGCGCACAACTGAAATGCACCACAGGTATGGATGGATAGTATACTTGACGACACAGAGGTAGGTAGAGCAGTGGCCTACTGTACCGTATTGCTATATATTATATACTGGTGGTTAGCAAAATTATGCACTGTACTCCGTCTCCTTCTATATATACTACAATGCAGCACAGATATGGAGCGTTTTTCAGGCAGAGAACGTATAATACTGGTGGTCACTGGTCACTGGTCAGCAAAACTCTGCACTGTACTCCTCCTATATAATACTGCTGGTCCCCAGTCCCCACAATAAAGCAGTGTGAGCACAGATATATGCAGCACACTGAGCACAGATATGGAGCGTTTTTCAGGCAGAGAACATATAATACTGGTGGTCACTGGTCAGCAAAACTCTGCACTGTCCTCCTCCTATATAATACTGCTGGTCCCCAGTCCCCACAATAAAGCAGTTTGAGCACAGATATATGCAGCACACTGAGCACAGATATGGAGCGTTTTTCAGGCAGACAACGTATAATACTGGTGGTCACTGGTCAGCAAAACTCTGCACTGTACTCCTCCTATATAATACTGGTGGTCCCCAGTCCCCACAATAAAGCAGTGTGAGCAC